>NC_092722.1:89788271-90160021 GCF_047496885.1 Scyliorhinus torazame
ACAAAAGTGATTTTCTCGTCGAGTGAAGCATTTTGAGTAATTTACCGATTGGTTTCAGAACGTCTTGCATTGAAATTAACTATTTTTGCCAACCATTCATTGTGGTACAAAACTGATTATCTCGGCGAGTTAAGCATTTTGAGTAATTTGCCGATTGGTTTCAGACGTCTTGCATTGAAATTTACAATTTTTTGCCAGACATTCATTGTGGAACAAAAGTGATTTTCTCGGCGAGTTAAGCATTTTGAGTAATTTGCCGATTGGCTTCAGAACGGCTTGCATTGAAATTAACTATTTTTTGCCAGACATTCATCGTGAAAAGAAACTGATTTTCTCGGCGAGTTAAGCATTTTGAGTAATTTACCGATTGGTTTCAGAACGGCTTGCATTGGAATTTACTATTTTTTGCCAGACATTCATTGTGGAACAAAAGTGATTTTCCCGGCAAGTTAAGCATTTTGAGTAATTTGCCGATTTGTTTCAGAACGGCTTGCATTGAAATTAACTATTTTTTGCCAACCATTCATTGTGGTAAAAAATTGATTTTCTCGGCGAGTTAAGCATTTTGAGTAATTTGCCGATTGGTTTCAGAACGTCTTGCATTGAAATGAAATATTTTTTGCCAGGCATTCATTGTGGAACAAAAGTGATTTTCTCGGCAGAGTTAAGCATTTTGAGTAATTTGCCGATTGGTTTCAGAACGGCTTGCATCGAAATCAACTATTTTTTGCCAGCATTCATTGTGGAACAAAAGTAATTTTCTCGGCGAGTTAAGCATTTTGAGTAATTTGCCGATTGGTTTCAGAACGTCTTGCATTGAAATTAACTATTTTTTGCCAGACATTCATTGTGGAACAAAAGTGATTTTCTCGGCGATATAAGCATTTTGAGTAATTTGCCGATTGGTTTCCGAACGGCTTGCATTGAAATTAACTATTTTTTTGCCAGACATTCATTGTGAAAAGAAACTGATTTTCTCGGCGAGTTAAGTATTTTGAGTAATTTACTGATTGGTTTCAGAACAGCTTGCATTGGAATTTACTATTTTTTGCCAGACATTTATTGTGGAACAAAAGTGATTTCCTCGGCGAGTTAAGCATTTTGAGTAATTTGCCGATTGGTTTCAGAACGTCTTGCATTGAAATTAACTATTTTTTGCCAACCATTCATTGTGGTAAAAAACTGATTTTCGCGGCGAGTTCAGCATTTTGAGTAATTTGCCGATTGGTTTCAGAACGTCTTGCATTGAAATTTACTATTTTTTGCCAGACATTCATTGTGGAACAAAGGTGATTTTCCCGGCAAGTTAAGCATTTTGAGTAATTTGCCGATTGATTTCAGAACGGCTTGCATTACAATTAACTATTTTTTGCCAGGCATTCATTGTGCAACAAAAGTGATTTTCTCGGCGAGTTAAGCATTTTGAGTAATTTGCCGATTGGTTTCAGAACGTCTTGCATTGAAATTAACTATTTTTTGCCAGACATTCATTGTGGAACAAAAGTGATTTTCTCGGCGAGTTCAGCATTTTGAGTAATTTACCGATTGGTTTCAGAACGGCTTGCATTGGAATTTACAATTTTTTGCCAGACATTCATTGTGGAACAAAAGTGCTTTTCTCGTCGAGTTAAGCATTTTGAGTAATTCGCCGATTGGTTTCAGAACGTCTTGCATTGAAATTAACTATTTTTGCCAACCATTAATTGTGGTAAAAAACTGATTTTCTCGGCGAGTTAAGCATTTTGAGTAATTTGCCGATTGGTTTCAGAACGGCTTGCATTCCAATTAACTATTTTTTGCCAGCCATTCATTGTGGAACAAAAGTGATTTTCTCGGCGAGTTAAGCATTTTGAGTAATTTGCCGATTGGTTTCAGAACGGCTTGCATTGAAATTTACAATTTTTTGCCAGACATTCATTGTGGGGAAAAAGTGATTTTCTCGGCGAGTTAAGCATTTTTAGTAATTTGCCTATTGGTTTCTGAATGGCTTTCATCACAATTAACTATTTTTTGGCAACCATTCATTGTGGTAAAAAACTGATTTTCTCGGCGAGTTGAGCATTTTGAGTAATTTGCCGATTGGTTTCAGAACGGCTTGCATTGAAATTAACTATTTTTTGCCAGACATTCATTGTGGGACAAAAGTGATGTTCTCGGCGAGATAAGCATTTTGAGTAATTTGCCGCTTGGTTTCAGAACGGCTTGCATTGAAATTCACTATTTTTTGCCAGAAATTCATTGTGCGGGAAAAAGTGATTTTCCCGGCAAGTTAAGCATTTTGAGTAATTTGCCGATTTGTTTCAGAACGGCTTGCATCACAATTAACTGTTTTTTGCCAGGCATTCATTGTGGAACAAAAGGTATTTTCTCGGCGAGTTAAGCATTTTGAGTAATTTGCCGATTGGTTTCAGAACGTCTTGCATTGACATTTACTATTTTTTGCCAGACATTCATTGTGGGGAAAAAGTGATTTTCTCGGCGAGTTAAGCATTTTCAGTAATTTGCCGTTTGGTTTCAGAACGGCTTGCATTACATTTAGCTATTTTTTGCCAGGCATTCATTGTGGAACAAAAGTGATTTTTTCGGCGAGTAAAGCATTTTGAGTGATTTGCCGATTGGTTTCAGAACGACTTGCATTGAAGTTTCCTATTTTTTGCTAGACATTCATTGTGGAACAAAGGTGATTTTCTCGGCGAGTTGAGCATTTTGAGTAATTTGCCGATTGGTTTCAGAACGTCTTGCATTGAAATTAACTATTTTTTGCCAGACATTCATTGTGGGACAAAAGTGATGTTCTCGGCGAGATAAGCATTTTGAGTAATTTGCCGCTTGGTTTCAGAACGGCTTGCATTGAAATTTACTATTTTTTGCCAGACATTCATTGTGGAACAAAGGTGATTTTCCCGGCAAGTTAAGCATTTTGAGTAATTTGCCGATTGATTTCAGAACGGCTTGCATTACAATTAACTATTTTTTGCCAGGCATTCATTGTGCAACAAAAGTGATTTTCTCGGCGAGTTAAGCATTTTGAGTAATTTGCCGATTGGTTTCAGAACGTCTTGCATTGAAATTAACTATTTTTTGCCAGACATTCATTGTGGAACAAAAGTGATTTTCTCGGCGAGTTCAGCATTTTGAGTAATTTACCGATTGGTTTCAGAACGGCTTGCATTGGAATTTACAATTTTTTGCCAGACATTCATTGTGGAACAAAAGTGCTTTTCTCGTCGAGTTAAGCATTTTGAGTAATTCGCCGATTGGTTTCAGAACGTCTTGCATTGAAATTAACTATTTTTGCCAACCATTAATTGTGGTAAAAAACTGATTTTCTCGGCGAGTTAAGCATTTTGAGTAATTTGCCGATTGGTTTCAGAACGGCTTGCATTCCAATTAACTATTTTTTGCCAGCCATTCATTGTGGAACAAAAGTGATTTTCTCGGCGAGTTAAGCATTTTGAGTAATTTGCCGATTGGTTTCAGAACGGCTTGCATTGAAATTTACAATTTTTTGCCAGACATTCATTGTGGGGAAAAAGTGATTTTCTCGGCGAGTTAAGCATTTTTAGTAATTTGCCTATTGGTTTCTGAATGGCTTTCATCACAATTAACTATTTTTTGCCAGGCATTCATTGTGGAACAAAAGTGATTTTCTCGGTGAGTTAAGCATTTTGAGTAATTTACCGATTGGTTTCAGAACGGCTTGCATCACAATTAACTATTTTTTGGCAACCATTCATTGTGGTAAAAAACTGATTTTCTCGGCGAGTTGAGCATTTTGAGTAATTTGCCGATTGGTTTCAGAACGTCTTGCATTGAAATTAACTATTTTTTGCCAGACATTCATTGTGGGACAAAAGTGATGTTCTCGGCGAGATAAGCATTTTGAGTAATTTGCCGCTTGGTTTCAGAACGGCTTGCATTGAAATTCACTATTTTTTGCCAGAAATTCATTGTGCGGGAAAAAGTGATTTTCCCGGCAAGTTAAGCATTTTGAGTAATTTGCCGATTTGTTTCAGAACGGCTTGCATCACAATTAACTGTTTTTTGCCAGGCATTCATTGTGGAACAAAAGGTATTTTCTCGGCGAGTTAAGCATTTTGAGTAATTTGCCGATTGGTTTCAGAACGTCTTGCATTGACATTTACTATTTTTTGCCAGACATTCATTGTGGGGAAAAAGTGATTTTCTCGGCGAGTTAAGCATTTTCAGTAATTTGCCGTTTGGTTTCAGAACGGCTTGCATTACATTTAGCTATTTTTTGCCAGGCATTCATTGTGGAACAAAAGTGATTTTTTCGGCGAGTAAAGCATTTTGAGTGATTTGCCGATTGGTTTCAGAACGACTTGCATTGAAGTTTCCTATTTTTTGCTAGACATTCATTGTGGAACAAAGGTGATTTTCTCGGCGAGTTAAGCATTTTGAGTAATTTGCCGATTGGTTTCAGAACGGCTGCATTGAAATTTACCATTTTTTGCCAGGCATTCATTGCGGGGAAAAAGTGATTTTCTCGGCGAGTTAAGCATTTTGAGTAATTTGCCGATTGGTTTCAGAACGGCTTGCATCACAATTAACTAGTTTTTGCCAGGCATTCATTGTGGAACAAAAGTGATTTTCTCGGCGAGTTAAGCATTTTGAGTAATTTGCCGATTGGTTTCAGAACGGCTTGCATTGAAATTCACTATTCTTTGCCAGACATTCATTGTGGAACAAAAGTGATTTTCTCGGCGAGTTAAGCATTTTGAGTAATTTGCCGATTGGTTTCAGAACGGCTTGCATCGAAATTAACTATTTTTTGCCGGCCATTCATTGTGGAACAAAAGTGATTTTCTCGGCGAGAAAAGCATTTTGAGTAATTTGCCGATTTGTTTCAGAACGTCTTGCACTGAAATTAACTATTTTTTGCCAACCATTCATTGTGGTAAGAAACTGATTTTCTCGGTGAGTTAAGCATTTTGAGTAATTTGCCGATTGGTTTCAGAACGTCTTGCATTGAAATTTACTATTTTTTGCCAGACATTCATTGTGGAACAAAAGTGATTTTCTAGGCGAGTTAAGCATTTTGAGTAATTTGCCGATTGGTTTCAGAACGGCTTGCATTGAAATTTACCCTTTTTTGCCAGACATTCATTGTGGGGGGGGGGGGGGGGGGGAGTGATTTTCCCGGCAAGTTAAGCATTTTGAGTAATTTGCCGATTGGTTTCAGAACGGCTTGCATCACAATTAACTATTTTTTGCCAGGCATTCATTGTGGAACAAAAGTGATTTTCTCGGCGAGTTAAGCATTTTGAGTAATTTGCCGATTGGTTGCAGATCGACTTGCATTGAAATTCACTATTTTTTGCCAGACATTCATTGTGAGGGGAAAAGTGATTTTCGTGGCAAGTTAAGCATTTTGAGTAATTTGCCGATTGGTTTCAGAACGGGTTGCATCACCATTAACTATTTTTTGCCAGGCATTCATTGTGGAACAAAAGTGATTTTCTCGGCGAGTTAAGCATTTTGAGTAATTTACCGATTGGTTTCAGAACGGCTTGCATCACAATTAACTATTTTTTGGCAACCATTCATTGTGGTAAAAAACTGATTTTCACGGCGAGTTGAGCATTTTGAGTAATTTGCCGATTGGTTTCAGAACGTCTTGCATTGAATTTAACTATTTTTTGCCAGACATTCATTGTGGGACAAAAGTGATGTTCTCGGCGAGATAAGCATTTTGAGTAATTTGCCCCTTGCTTTCAGAAAGGCTTGCATTGAAATTCACTATTTTTTGCCAGAAATTCATTGTGGGGGAAAAAGTGATTTTCCCGGCAAGTTAAGCATTTTGAGTAATTTGCCGATTTGTTTCAGAACGGCTTGCATCACAATTAACTGTTTTTTGCCAGGCATTCATTGTGGAACAAAAGGTATTTTCTCGGCGAGTTAAGCATTTTGAGTAATTTGCCGACTGGTTTCAGAACGTCTTGCATTGAAATTAACTATTTTTTGCCAGACATTCATTGTGGGACAAAAGTGATGTTCTCGGCGAGATAAGCATTTTGAGTAATTTGCCGCTTGGTTTCAGAACGTCTTGCATTGAAATTTACTATTTTTTGCCAGACATTCATTGTGGGGAAAAAGTGATTTTCTCGGCGAGTTAAGCATTTTCAGTAATTTGCCGATTGGTTTCAGAACGGCTTGCATTACATTTAGCTATTTTTTGCCAGGCATTCATTGTGGAACAAAAGTGATTTTTTTCGGCGAGTTAAGCATTTTGAGTTATTTGCCGATTGGTTTAAGAACGTCTTGCATTGAACTTAACTATTTTTTGCCAGACATTCATTGTGGAACAAAAGTGATTTTCTCGGCGAGATAAGCATTTTGAGTAATTTGCCGATTGGTTTCCGAACGGCTTTCATTGAAATTAACTATTTTTTGCCAGACATTCATTGTGAAAAGAAACTGATTTTCTCGGCGAGTTAAGCATTTTGAGTAATTTACCGATTGGTTTCAGAACGTCTTGCATTGAAATTAACTATTTTTTACCAACCATTCATTGTGGTAAAAAACTGATATTCTCGGCGAGTAAAGCATTTTGAGTGATTTGCCGATTGGTTTCAGAACGGCTTGCATTGAAGTTTCCTATTTTTTGCTAGACATTCATTGTGGAACAAAGGTGATTTTTTGGCGAGTTAAGCATTTTGAGTAATTTGCCGATTGGTTTCAGAACTTCTGCATTGAAATTTACCATTTTTTGCCAGGCATTCATTGCGGGGAAAAAGTGATTTTCTCGGCGAGTTAAGCATTTTGAGTAATTTGCCGATTGGTTTCAGAACGGCTTGCATCACAATTAACTAGTTTTTGCCAGGCATTCATTGTGGAACAAAAGTGATTTTCTCGGCGAGTTAAGCATTTTGAGTAATTTGCCGATTGGTTTCAGAACGGCTTGCATTGAAATTCACTATTTTTTGCCAGACATTCATTGTGGAACAAAAGTGATTTCTCGGCGAGTTAAGCATTTTGAGTAATTTGCCGATTGGTTTCAGAACGGCTTTCATCGAAATTAACTGTTTTTTGCCGGCCATTCATTGTGGAACAAACGTGATTTTCTCGGCGAGAAAAGCATTTTGAGTAATTTGCCGATTTGTTTCAGAACGTCTTGCACTGAAATTAACTATTTTTTGCCAACCATTCATTGTGGTAAGAAACTGATTTTCTCGGTGAGTTAAGCATTTTGAGTAATTTGCCGATTGGTTTCAGAACGTCTTGCATTGAAATTTACTATTTTTTGCCAGACATTCATTGTGGAACAAAAGTGATTTTCTCGGCGAGATAAGCATTTTGAGTAATTTGGCGATTGGTTTCCGAACGGCTTTCATTGAAATTAACTATTTTTTTCCAACCATTCATTGTGGTAAAAAACTGATATTCTCGGCGAGTAAAGCATTTTGAGTGATTTGCCGATTGGTTTCAGAACGACTTGCATTGAAGTTTCCTATTTTTTGCTAGACATTCATTGTGGAACAAAGGTGATTTTCTCGGCGAGTTAAGCATTTTGAGTAATTTGCCGATTGGTTTCAGAACGGCTGCATTGAAATTTACCATTTTTTGCCAGGCATTCATTGCGGGGAAAAAGTGATTTTCTCGGCGAGTTAAGCATTTTGAGTAATTTGCCGATTGGTTTCAGAACGGCTTGCATCACAATTAACTAGTTTTTGCCAGGCATTCATTGTGGAACAAAAGTGATTTTCTCGGCGAGTTAAGCATTTTGAGTAATTTGCCGATTGGTTTCAGAACGGCTTGCATTGAAATTCACTATTTTTTGCCAGACATTCATTGTGGAACAAAAGTGATTTTCTCGGCGAGTTAAGCATTTTGAGTAATTTGCCGATTGGTTTCAGAACGGCTTGCATCGAAATTAACTGTTTTTTGCCGGCCATTCATTGTGGAACAAAAGTGATTTTCTCGGCGAGAAAAGCATTTTGAGTAATTTGCCGATTTGTTTCAGAACGTCTTGCACTGAAATTAACTATTTTTTGCCAACCATTCATTGTGGTAAGAAACTGATTTTCTCGGTGAGTTAAGCATTTTGAGTAATTTGCCGATTGGTTTCAGAACATCTTGCATTGAAATTTACTATTTTTTGCCAGACATTCATTGTGGAACAAAAGTGATTTTCTACGCGAGTTAAGCATTTTGAGTAATTTGCCGATTGGTTTCAGAACGGCTTGCATTGAAATTTACCCTTTTTTGCCAGACATTCATTGTGGGGGGGGGAAGTGATTTTCCCGGCAAGTTAAGCATTTTGAGTAATTTGCCGATTGGTTTCAGAACGGCTTGCATCACAATTAACTATTTTTTGCCAGGCATTCATTGTGGAACAAAAGTGATTTTCTCGGCGAGTTAAGCATTTTGAGTAATTTGCCGATTGGTTGCAGAACGACTTGCATTGAAATTCACTATTTTTTGCCAGACATTCATTGTGAGGGGAAAAGTGATTTTCGTGGCAAGTTAAGCATTTTGAGTAATTTGCCGATTGGTTTCAGAACGGCTTGCATCACCATTAACTATTTTTTGCCAGGCATTCATTGTGGAACAAAAGTGATTTTCTCGGCGAGTTAAGCATTTTGAGTAATTTACCGATTGGTTTCAGAACGGCTTGCATCACAATTAACTATTTTTTGGCAACCATTCATTGTGGTAAAAAACTGATTTTCACGGCGAGTTGAGCATTTTGAGTAATTTGCCGATTGGTTTCAGAACGTCTTGCATTGAATTTAACTATTTTTTGCCAGACATTCATTGTGGGACAAAAGTGATGTTCTCGGCGAGATAAGCATTTTGAGTAATTTGCCGACTGGTTTCAGAACGGCTTGCATTGAAATTAACTATTTTTTGCCAGACATTCATTGTGGGACAAAAGTGATGTTCTCGGCGAGATAAGCATTTTGAGTAATTTGCCGCTTGGTTTCAGAACGGCTTGCATTGAAATTCACTATTTTTTGCCAGAAATTCATTGTGGGGGAAAAAGTGATTTTCCCGGCAAGTTAAGCATTTTGAGTAATTTGCCGATTTGTTTCAGAACGGCTTGCATCACAATTAACTGTTTTTTGCCAGGCATTCATTGTGGAACAAAAGGTATTTTCTCGGCGAGTTAAGCATTTTGAGTAATTTGCCGATTGGTTTCAGAACGTCTTGCATTGAAATTTACTATTTTTTGCCAGACATTCATTGTGGGGAAAAAGTGATTTTCTCGGCGAGTTAAGCATTTTCAGTAATTTGCCGATTGGTTTCAGAACGGCTTGCATTACATTTAGCTATTGTTTGCCAGGCATTCATTGTGGAACAAAAGTGATTTTTTTCGGCGAGTTAAGCATTTTGAGTTATTTGCCGATTGGTTTAAGAACGTCTTGCATTGAAATTAACTATTTTATGCCAGACATTCATTGTGGAACAAAAGTGATTTTCTCGGCGAGATAAGCATTTTGAGTAATTTGCCGATTGGTTTCAGAACGGCTGCATTGAAATTTACCATTTTTTGCCAGACATTCATTGCGGGGAAAAAGTGATTTTCTCGGCGAGTTAAGCATTTTGAGTAATTTGCCGATTGGTTTCAGAACGGCTTGCATCACAATTAACTAGTTTTTGCCAGGCATTCATTGTGGAACAAAAGTGATTTTCTCGGCGAGTTAAGCATTTTGAGTAATTTGCCGATTGGTTTCAGAACGGCTTGCATTGAAATTCACTATTTTTTGCCAGACATTCATTGTGGAACAAATGTGATTTTCTCGGCGAGTTAAGCATTTTGAGTAATTTGCCGATTGGGTTCAGAACGGCTTGCATCGAAATTAACTATTTTTTGCCGGCCATTCATTGTGGAACAAAAGTGATTTTCACGGCGAGAAAAGCATTTTGAGTAATTTGCCGATTTGTTTCAGAACGTCTTGCATTGAAATTAACTATTTTTTGCCAACCATTCATTGTGGTAAGAAACTGATTTTCTCGGCGAGTTAAGCATTTTGAGTAATTTGCCGATTGGTTTCAGAACGTCTTGCATTGAAATTTACTATTTTTTGCCAGACATTCATTGTGGAACAAAAGTGATTTTCTAGGCGAGTTAAGCATTTTGAGTAATTTGCCGATTGATTTCAGAACGGCTTGCATTGAAATTTACCCTTTTTTGCCAGACATTCATTGTGGGGCGGGGAAAAGTGATTTTCCCGGCAAGTTAAGCATTTTGAGTAATTTGCCGATTGGTTTCAGAACGGCTTGCATCACAATTAACTATTTTTTGCCAGGCATTCATTGTGGAACAAAAGTGATTTTCTCGGCGAGTTAAGCATTTTGAGTAATTTGCCGATTGGTTGCAGAACGACTTGCATTGAAATTCACTTTTTTTGCCAGACATTCATTGTGGGGGGAAAAGTGATTTTCGTGGCAAGTTAAGCATTTTGAGTAATTTGCCGATTGGTTTCAGAACGGCTTGCATCACCATTAACTATTTTTTGCCAGGCATTCATTGTGGAAAAAAAGTGATTTTCTAGGCGAGTTAAGCATTTTGAGTAATTTGCCGCTTGGTTTCAGAACGTCTTGCATTGAAATTAACTATATTTTGCCAGACATTCATTGTGGAACAAAAGTGGTTTTCTCGGCGAGATAAGCATTTTGAGTAATTTGCCGATTGGTTTCAGAACGGCTTGCATTGAAATTAACTATTTTTTGCCAGACATTCATTGTGAAAAGAAACTGATTTTCTCGGCGAGTTAAGCATTTTGAGTAATTTACCGATTGGTTTAAGAACGGCTTACATTAGAATTTACTATTTTTTGCCGGCCATTCATTGTGGAACAAAAGTGATTTTCTCGGCGAGAAAAGCATTTTGAGTAATTTTCCGATTTGTTTCAGAACGGCTTGCATTGAATTAACTATTTTTTGCCAACCATTCATTGTGGTAAGAAACTGATTTTGAGTAATTTGCCGATTGGTTTCAGAACGGCTTGCATTGAAATTTACCCTTTTTTGCCAGACATTCATTGTGGGGGGGAAAAGTGATTTTCCCGGCAAGTTAAGCATTTTGAGTAATTTGCCGATTGGTTTCAGAACGGCTTGCATCACAATTAACTATTTTTTGCCAGGCATTCATTGTGGAACAAAAGTGATTTTCTCGGCGAGTGAAGCATTTTGAGTAATTTGCCGATTGGTTTCAGAACGTCTTGCATTGAAATTAACTATTTTTTGCCAACCATTCATTGTGGAACAAAAGTGATTTTCTCGGCGAGTTAAGCATTTTGAGTAATTTGCCGATTGGTTGCAGAACGGCTTGCATTGAAACTCACTATTTTTTGCCAGACATTCATTGTGGGGGTAAAAGTGATTTTCGTGGCAAGTTAAGCATTTTGAGTAATTTGCCGATTGGTTTCAGAACGGCTTGCATCACAATTAACTATTTTTTGCCAGGCATTCATTGTGGAACAAAAGTGATTTTCTCTGCGAGTTAAACATTTTGAGTAATTTGCCGATTGGTTTCAGAACGTCTTGGATTGAAATTAACTATATTTTGCCAGACATTCATTGTGGAACAAAAGTGATTTTCTCGGCGAGATAAGCATTTTGAGTAATTTGCCGATTGGTTTCAGAACGGCTTGCACTGAAATTAACTATTTTTTGCCAGACATTCATTGTGAAAAGAAACTGATTTTCTCGGCGAGGTAAGCATTTTGAGTAATTTACCGATTGGTTTAAGAACCGCTTGCATTGGAATTTACTATTTTTTGCCAGACATTCATTGTGGAACAAAAGTGATTTTCTCGGCGAGATAAGCATTTTGAGTAATTTGCCGATTGGTTTCAGAACGTCTTGCATTGAAGTTTCCTATTTTTTGCTAGACATTCATTGTGGAACAAAAGTGATTTTCTCGGCGAGTTAAGCATTTTGAGTAATTTGCCGATTGGTTTCAGAACGGCTTGCATTGAAATTTACCCTTTTTTGCCAGACATTCATTGTGGGGGGGGGGGGGGGAGTGATTTTCCCGGCAAGTTAAGCATTTTGAGTAATTTGCCGATTGGTTTCAGAACGTCTTGCATTGAAATTAACTATTTTTTGCCAACCATTCATTGTGGTAAAAAACTGATTTTCTGGGCGAGTTAAGCATTTTGAGTAATTTGCCGATTGGTTTCAGAACGTCTTGCATTGAAATTCACTATTTTTTGCCAGACATTCATTGTGGGGGTAAAAGTGATTTTCGTGGCAAGTTCAGCATTTTGAGTAATTTGCCGATTGGTTTCAGAACGGCTTGCATGACAATTAACTATATTTTGCCAGACATTCATTGTGGAACAAAATTGATTTTCTCGGCGAGTTAAGCATTTTGAGTGATTTGCCGATTGGTTTCAGAACGTCTTGCATTGAAGTTTCCTATTTTTTGCTAGACATTCATTGTGGAACAAAGGTGATTTTCTCGGCGAGTTAAGCATTTTGAGTAATTTGCCGATTGGTTTCAGAACGGCTGCATTGAAATTTACCATTTTTTGCCAGACATTCATTGCGGGGAAAAAGTGATTTTCTCGGCGAGTTAAGCATTTTGTGTAATTTGCCGATTGGTTTCAGAACGGCTTGCATCACAATTAACTAGTTTTTGCCAGGCATTCATTGTGGAACAAAAGTGATTTTCTCGGCGAGTTAAGCATTTTGAGTAATTTGCCGATTGGTTTCAGAACGGCTTGCATTGAAATTCACTATTTTTTGCCAGACATTCATTGTGGAACAAAAGTGATTTTCTCGGCGAGTTAAGGATTTTGAGTAATTTGCCGATTGGTTTCAGAACGGCTTGCATCGAAATTAACTATTTTTTGCCGGCCATTCATTGTGGAACAAAAGTGATTTTCTCGGCGAGAAAAGCATTTTGAGTAATTTGCCGATTTGTTTCAGAACGTCTTGCATTGAAATTAACTATTTTTTGCCAACCATTCATTGTGGTAAGAAACTGATTTTCTCGGCGAGTTAAGCATTTTGAGACATTTGCCGATTGGTTTCAGAACGTCTTGCATTGAAATTTACTATTTTTTGCCAGACATTCATTGTGGAACAAAAATGATTTTCTAGGCGAGTTAAGCATTTTGAGTAATTTGCCGATTGGTTTCAGAACGGCTTGCATTGAAATTTACCCTTTTTTGCCAGACATTCATTGTGGGGGGGGGGGGGGGGGGAAGTGATTTTCCCGGCAAGTTAAGCATTTTGAGTAATTTGCCGATTGGTTTCAGAACGGCTTGCATTGAAATTCACTATTTTTTGCCAGACATTCATTGTGGAACAAAAGTGATTTTCTCGGCGAGTTAAGGATTTTGAGTAATTTGCCGATTGGTTTCAGAACGGCTTGCATCGAAATTAACTATTTTTTGCCGGCCATTCATTGTGGAACAAAAGTGATTTTCTCGGCGAGAAAAGCATTTTGAGTAATTTGCCGATTTGTTTCAGAACGTCTTGCATTGAAATTAACTATTTTTTGCCAACCATTCATTGTGGTAAGAAACTGATTTTCTCGGCGAGTTAAGCATTTTGAGACATTTGCCGATTGGTTTCAGAACGGCTTGCATCACAATTAACTAGTTTTTGCCAGGCATTCATTGTGGAACAAAAGTGATTTTCTCGGCGAGTTAACCATTTTGAGTAATTTGCCGATTGGTTGCAGAACGACTTGCATTGAAATTAACTATTTTTTGCCAGACATTCATTGTGAAAAGAAACTGATTTTCTCGGCGAGTTAAGCATTTTGAGTAATTTACCGATTGGTTTAAGAACGGCTTACATTAGAATTTACTATTTTTTGCCGGCCATTCATTGTGGAACAAAAGTGATTTTCTCGGCGAGAAAAGCATTTTGAGTAATTTTCCGATTTGTTTCAGAACGGCTTGCATTGAATTAACTATTTTTTGCCAACCATTCATTGTGGTAAGAAACTGATTTTCTCGGCGAGTTAAGCATTTTGAGTAATTTGCCGACTGGTTTCAGAACGTCTTGCATTGAAATTTACTATTTTTTGCCAGCCATTCATTGTGGAACAAAAATGATTTTCTAGGCGAGTTAAGCATTTTGAGTAATTTGCCGATTGGTTTCAGAACGGCTTGCATTGAAATTTACCCTTTTTTGCCAGACATTCATTGTGGGGGCGAAAAGTGATTTTCCCGGCAAGTTAAGCATTTTGAGTAATTTGCCGATTGGTTTCAGAACGGCTTGCATCACAATTAACTATTTTTTGCCAGGCATTCATTGTGGAACAAAAGTGATTTTCTCGGCGAGTGAAGCATTTTGAGTAATTTGCCGATTGGTTTCAGAACGTCTTGCATTGAAATTAACTATTTTTTGCCAACCATTCATTGTGGAACAAAAGTGATTTTCTCGGCGAGTTAAGCATTTTGAGTAATTTGCCGATTGGTTGCAGAACGGCTTGCATTGAAACTCACTATTTTTTGCCAGACATTCATTGTGGGGGTAAAAGTGATTTTCGTGGCAAGTTAAGCATTTTGAGTAATTTGCCGATTGGTTTCAGAACGGCTTGCATCACAATTAACTATTTTTTGCCAACCATTCATTGTGGTAAGAAACTGATTTTCTCGGCGAGTTAAGCATTTTGAGTAATTTGCCGACTGGTTTCAGAACGTCTTGCATTGAAATTTACTATTTTTTGCCAGACATTCATTGTGGAACAAAAATGATTTTCTAGGCGAGTTAAGCATTTTGAGTAATTTGCCGATTGGTTTCAGAACGGCTTGCATTGAAATTTACCCTTTTTTGCCAGACATTCATTGTGGGGGGGAAAAGTGATTTTCCCGGCAAGTTAAGCATTTTGAGTAATTTGCCGATTGGTTTCAGAACGGCTTGCATCACAATTAACTATTTTTTGCCAGGCATTCATTGTGGAACAAAAGTGATTTTCTCGGCGAGTGAAGCATTTTGAGTAATTTGCCGATTGGTTTCAGAACGTCTTGCATTGAAATTAACTATTTTTTGCCAACCATTCATTGTGGAACAAAAGTGATTTTCTCGGCGAGTTAAGCATTTTGAGTAATTTGCCGATTGGTTGCAGAACGGCTTGCATTGAAACTCACTATTTTTTGCCAGACATTCATTGTGGGGGTAAAAGTGATTTTCGTGGCAAGTTAAGCATTTTGAGTAATTTGCCGATTGGTTTCAGAACGGCTTGCATCACAATTAACTATTTTTTGCCAGGCATTCATTGTGGAACAAAAGTGATTTTCTCTGCGAGTTAAACATTTTGAGTAATTTGCCGATTGGTTTCAGAACGTCTTGCATTGAAATTAACTATATTTTGCCAGACATTCATTGTGGAACAAAAGTGATTTTCTCGGCGAGATAAGCATTTTGAGTAATTTGCCGATTGGTTTCAGAACGGCTTGCACTGAAATTAACTATTTTTTGCCAGACATTCATTGTGAAAAGAAACTGATTTTCTCGGCGAGGTAAGCATTTTGAGTAATTTACCGATTGGTTTAAGAACCGCTTGCATTGGAATTTACTATTTTTTGCCAGACATTCATTGTGGAACAAAAGTGATTTTCTCGGCGAGTTAAGCATTTTGAGTAATTTGCCGATTGGTTTCAGAACGTCTTGCATTGAAGTTTCCTATTTTTTGCTAGACATTCATTGTGGAACAAAAGTGATTTTCTCGGCGAGTGAAGCATTTTGAGTAATTTGCCGATTGGTTTCAGAACGGCTTGCATTGAAATTTACCCTTTTTTGCCAGACATTCATTGTGGGGGGGGGGGGGAGTGATTTTCCCGGCAAGTTCAGCATTTTGAGTAATTTGCCGATTGGTTTCAGAACGTCTTGCATTGAAATTAACTATTTTTTGCCAACCATTCATTGTGGTAAAAAACTGATTTTCTGGGCGAGTTAAGCATTTTGAGTAATTTGCCGATTGGTTTCAGAACGTCTTGCATTGAAATTCACTATTTTTTGCCAGACATTCATTGTGGGGGTAAAAGTGATTTTAGTGGCAAGTTCAGCATTTTGAGTAATTTGCCGATTGGTTTCAGAACGGCTTGCATGACAATTAACTATATTTTGCCAGACATTCATTGTGGAACAAAATTGATTTTCTCGGCGAGTTAAGCATTTTGAGTGATTTGCCGATTGGTTTCAGAACGTCTTGCATTGAAGTTTCCTATTTTTTGCTAGACATTCATTGTGGAACAAAGGTGATTTTCTCGGCGAGTTAAGCATTTTGAGTAATTTGCCGATTGGTTTCAGAACGGCTGCATTGAAATTTACCATTTTTTGCCAGACATTCATTGCGGGGAAAAAGTGATTTTCTCGGCGAGTTAAGCATTTTGAGTAATTTGCCGATTGTTTTCAGAACGGCTTGCATCACAATTAACTAGTTTTTGCCAGGCATTCATTGTGGAACAAAAGTGATTTTCTCGGCGAGTTAAGCATTTTGAGTAATTTGCCGATTGGTTTCAGAACGGCTTGCATTGAAATTCACTATTTTTTGCCAGACATTCATTGTGGAACAAAAGTGATTTTCTCGGCGAGTTAAGGATTTTGAGTAATTTGCCGATTGGTTTCAGAACGGCTTGCATCGAAATTAACTATTTTTTGCCGGCCATTCATTGTGGAACAAAAGTGATTTTCTCGGCGAGAAAAGCATTTTGAGTAATTTGCCGATTTGTTTCAGAACGTCTTGCATTGAAATTAACTATTTTTTGCCAACCATTCATTGTGGTAAGAAACTGATTTTCTCGGCGAGTTAAGCATTTTGAGACATTTGCCGATTGGTTTCAGAACGTCTTGCATTGAAATTTACTATTTTTTGCCAGACATTCATTGTGGAACAAAAGTGATTTTCTAGGCGAGTTAAGCATTTTGAGTAATTTGCCGATTGGTTTCAGAACGGCTTGCATTGAAATTTACCCTTTTTTGCCAGACATTCATTGTGGGGGGGGGGGGGGGGGGGAGTGATTTTCCCGGCAAGTTAAGCATTTTGAGTAATTTGCCGATTGGTTTCAGAACGGCTTGCATTGAAATTCACTATTTTTTGCCAGACATTCATTGTGGAACAAAAGTGATTTTCTCGGCGAGTTAAGGATTTTGAGTAATTTGCCGATTGGTTTCAGAACGGCTTGCATCGAAATTAACTATTTTTTGCCGGCCATTCATTGTGGAACAAAAGTGATTTTCTCGGCGAGAAAAGCATTTTGAGTAATTTGCCGATTTGTTTCAGAACGTCTTGCATTGAAATTAACTATTTTTTGCCAACCATTCATTGTGGTAAGAAACTGATTTTCTCGGCGAGTTAAGCATTTTGAGACATTTGCCGATTGGTTTCAGAACGGCTTGCATCACAATTAACTATTTTTTGCCAGGCATTCATTGTGGAACAAAAGTGATTTTCTCGGCGAGTTAAGCATTTTGAGTAATTTGCCGATTGGTTGCAGAACGACTTGCATTGAAATTAACTATTTTTTGCCAGACATTCATTGTGAAAAGAAACTGATTTTCTCGGCGAGTTAAGCATTTTGAGTAATTTGCCGATTGGTTTAAGAACGGCTTACATTAGAATTTACTATTTTTTGCCGGCCATTCATTGTGGAACAAAAGTGATTTTCTCGGCGAGAAAAGCATTTTGAGTAATTTTCCGATTTGTTTCAGAACGGCTTGCATTGAATTAACTATTTTTTGCCAACCATTCATTGTGGTAAGAAACTGATTTTCTCGGCGAGTTAAGCATTTTGAGTAATTTGCCGACTGGTTTCAGAACGTCTTGCATTGAAATTTACTATTTTTTGCCAGCCATTCATTGTGGAACAAAAATGATTTTCTAGGCGAGTTAAGCATTTTGAGTAATTTGCCGATTGGTTTCAGAACGGCTTGCATTGAAATTTACCCTTTTTTGCCAGACATTCATTGTGGGGGGGAAAAGTGATTTTCCCGGCAAGTTAAGCATTTTGAGTAATTTGCCGATTGGTTTCAGAACGGCTTGCATCACAATTAACTATTTTTTGCCAGGCATTCATTGTGGAACAAAAGTGATTTTCTCGGCGAGTGAAGCATTTTGAGTAATTTGCCGATTGGTTTCAGAACGTCTTGCATTGAAATTAACTATTTTTTGCCAACCATTCATTGTGGAACAAAAGTGATTTTCTCGGCGAGTTAAGCATTTTGAGTAATTTGCCGATTGGTTGCAGAACGGCTTGCATTGAAACTCACTATTTTTTGCCAGACATTCATTGTGGGGGTAAAAGTGATTTTCGTGGCAAGTTAAGCATTTTGAGTAATTTGCCGATTGGTTTCAGAACGGCTTGCATCACAATTAACTATTTTTTGCCAGGCATTCATTGTGGAACAAAAGTGATTTTCTCGGCGAGTTAAGCATTTTGAGTAATTTATCGATTGGTTTAAGAACCGCTTGCATTGGAATTTACTATTTTTTGCCAGACATTCATTGTGGAACAAAAGTGATTTTCTCGGCGAGTTAAGCATTTTGAGTAATTTGCCGATTGGTTTCAGAACGTCTTGCATTGAAGTTTCCTATTTTTTGCTAGACATTCATTGTGGAACAAAAGTGATTTTCTCGGCGAGTTAAGCATTTTGAGTAATTTGCCGATTGGTTTCAGAACGGCTTGCATTGAAATTTACCCTTTTTTGCCAGACATTCATTGTGGGGGGGGGGGGGGAGTGATTTTCCCGGCAAGTTAAGCATTTTGAGTAATTTGCCGATTGGTTTCAGAACGTCTTGCATTGAAATTAACTATTTTTTGCCAACCATTCATTGTGGTAAAAAACTGATTTTCTGGGCGAGTTAAGCATTTTGAGTAATTTGCCGATCGGTTTCAGAACGTCTTGCATTGAAATTCACTATTTTTTGCCAGACATTCATTGTGGGGGTAAAAGTGATTTTCGTGGCAAGTTCAGCATTTTGAGTAATTTGCCGATTGGTTTCAGAACGGCTTGCATGACAATTAACTATATTTTGCCAGACATTCATTGTGGAACAAAAGTGATTTTCTCGGCGAGTTAAGCATTTTGAGTGATTTGCCGATTGGTTTCAGAACGTCTTGCATTGAAGTTTCCTATTTTTTGCTAGACATTCATTGTGGAACAAAGGTGATTTTCTCGGCGAGTTAAGCATTTTGAGTAATTTGCCGATTGGTTTCAGAACGGCTGCATTGAAATTTACCATTTTTTGCCAGACATTCATTGCGGGGAAAAAGTGATTTTCTCGGCGAGTTAAGCATTTTGAGTAATTTTCCGATTTGTTTCAGAACGGCTTGCATTGAATTAACTATTTTTTGCCAACCATTCATTGTGGTAAGAAACTGATTTTCTCGGCGAGTTAAGCATTTTGAGTAATTTGCCGACTGGTTTCAGAACGTCTTGCATTGAAATTTACTATTTTTTGCCAGCCATTCATTGTGGAACAAAAATGATTTTCTAGGCGAGTTAAGCATTTTGAGTAATTTGCCGATTGGTTTCAGAACGGCTTGCATTGAAATTTACCCTTTTTTGCCAGACATTCATTGTGGGGGGGAAAAGTGATTTTCCCGGCAAGTTAAGCATTTTGAGTAATTTGCCGATTGGTTTCAGAACGGCTTGCATCACAATTAACTATTTTTTGCCAGGCATTCATTGTGGAACAAAAGTGATTTTCTCGGCGAGTGAAGCATTTTGAGTAATTTGCCGATTGGTTTCAGAACGTCTTGCATTGAAATTAACTATTTTTTGCCAACCATTCATTGTGGAACAAAAGTGATTTTCTCGGCGAGTTAAGCATTTTGAGTAATTTGCCGATTGGTTGCAGAACGGCTTGCATTGAAACTCACTATTTTTTGCCAGACATTCATTGTGGGGGTAAAAGTGATTTTCGTGGCAAGTTAAGCATTTTGAGTAATTTGCCGATTGGTTTCAGAACGGCTTGCATCACAATTAACTATTTTTTGCCAGGCATTCATTGTGGAACAAAAGTGATTTTCTCGGCGAGTTAAGCATTTTGAGTAATTTACCGATTGGTTTAAGAACCGCTTGCATTGGAATTTACTATTTTTTGCCAGACATTCATTGTGGAACAAAAGTGATTTTCTCGGCGAGTTAAGCATTTTGAGTAATTTGCCGATTGGTTTCAGAACGGCTTGCATTGAAATTTACCCTTTTTTGCCAGACATTCATTGTGGGGGGGGGGGGGAGTGATTTTCCCGGCAAGTTAAGCATTTTGAGTAATTTGCCGATTGGTTTCAGAACGTCTTGCATTGAAATTAACTATTTTTTGCCAACCATTCATTGTGGTAAAAAACTGATTTTCTGGGCGAGTTAAGCATTTTGAGTAATTTGCCGATCGGTTTCAGAACGTCTTGCATTGAAATTCACTATTTTTTGCCAGACATTCATTGTGGGGGTAAAAGTGATTTTCGTGGCAAGTTCAGCATTTTGAGTAATTTGCCGATTGGTTTCAGAACGGCTTGCATGACAATTAACTATATTTTGCCAGACATTCATTGTGGAACAAAAGTGATTTTCTCGGCGAGTTAAGCATTTTGAGTGATTTGCCGATTGGTTTCAGAACGTCTTGCATTGAAGTTTCCTATTTTTTGCTAGACATTCATTGTGGAACAAAGGTGATTTTCTCGGCGAGTTAAGCATTTTGAGTAATTTGCCGATTGGTTTCAGAACGGCTGCATTGAAATTTACCATTTTTTGCCAGACATTCATTGCGGGGAAAAAGTGATTTTCTCGGCGAGTTAAGCATTTTGAGTAATTTGCCGATTGGTTTCAGAACGGCTTGCATCACAATTAACTAGTTTTTGCCAGGCATTCATTGTGGAACAAAAGTGATTTTCTCGGCGAGTTAAGCATTTTGAGTAATTTGCCGATTGGTTTCAGAACGGCTTGCATTGAAATTCACTATTTTTTGCCAGACATTCATTGTGGAACAAAAGTGATTTTCTCGGCGAGTTAAGGATTTTGAGTAATTTGCCGATTGGTTTCAGAACGGCTTGCATCGAAATTAACTATTTTTTGCCGGCCATTCATTGTGGAATAAAAGTGATTTTCTCGGCGAGAAAAGCATTTTGAGTAATTTGCCGATTTGTTTCAGAACGTCTTGCATTGAAATTTACTATTTTTTGCCAGACATTCATTGTGGAACAAAAGTGATTTTCTCGGCGAGTTAAGCATTTTGAGTAATTTGCCGATTGGTTTCAGAACGGCTTGCATCACAATTAACTATTTTTTGCCAGGCATTCATTGTGGAACAAAAGTGATTTTCTCGGCGAGTTAAACATTTTGAGTAATTTGCCGATTGGTTTCAGAACGCCTTGCATTGAAATTAACTATATTTTGCCAGACATTCATTGTGGAACAAAGGTGATTTTCTCGGCGAGATAAGCATTTTGAGTAATTTGCCGATTGGTTTCAGAACGGCTTGCATTGAAATTAACTATTTTTTGCCAGACATTCATTGTGAAAAGAAACTGATTTTCTCGGCGAGTTAAGCATTTTGAGTAATTTACCGATTGGTTTAAGAACGGCTTGCATTGGAATTTACTATTTTTTGCCAGACATTCATTGTGGAACAAAAGTGATTTTCTCGGTGAGTTTAGCATTTTGAGTAATTTGCCGATTGGTTTCAGAACGTCTTGCATTGAAATTAAGTATTTTTTGCGAACCATTCATTGTGGTAAAAAAACTGATTTTCTCGGCGAGTTAAGCATTTTGAGTAATTTGCCGATTGGTTTCAGAACGTCTTGCATTGAAATTAACTATTTTTTGCCAACCATTCGTTGTGGTAAAAAACTGATTTTCTCGGCGAGTTAAGCATTTTGAGTAATTTACCGATTGGTTTAAGAACCGCTTGCATTGGAATTTACTATTTTTTGCCAGACATTCATTGTGGAACAAAAGTGATTTTCTCGGCGAGTTAAGCATTTTGAGTAATTTGCCGATTGGTTTCAGAACGTCTTGCATTGAAGTTTCCTATTTTTTGCTAGACATTCATTGTGGAACAAAAGTGATTTTCTCGGCGAGTTAAGCATTTTGAGTAATTTGCTGATTGGTGTCAGAACGGCTTGCATTGAAATTTACCCTTTTTTGCCAACCATTCATTGTGGTAAAAAACTGATTTTCTCGGCGAGTTAAGCATTTTGAGTAATTTGCCGATTGGTTTCAGAACGGCTTGCATTGAAATTCACTATTTTTGGCAGACATTCATTGTGGAACAAAAGTGATTTTCTCGGCGAGTTAAGCATTTTGAGTAATTTGCCGATTGGTTTCAGAACGGCTTGCATCGAAATTAACTATTTTTTGCCGGCCATTCATTGTGGAACAAAAGTGATTTTCTCGGCGAGAAAAGCATTTTGAGTAATTTGCCGATTTGTTTCAGAACGTCTTGCATTGAAATTAACTATTTTTTGCCAACCATTCATTGTGGTAAGAAACTGATTTTCTCGGCGAGTTAAGCATTTTGAGTAATTTGCCGATTGGTTTCAGGAACGTCTTGCATTGAAATTTACTACTTTTTGCCAGACATTCATTGTGGAACAAAAGTGATTTTCTAGGCGAGTTAAGCATTTTGAGTAATTTGCCGATTGGTTTCAGAACGGCTTGCATTGAAATTTACCCTTTTTTGCCAGACATTCATTGTGGGGGGGGGGGGGGGGGGAAGTGATTTTCCCGGCAAGTTAAGCATTTTGAGTAATTTGCCGATTGGTTTCAGAACGGCTTGCATCACAATTAACTATTTTTTGCCAGGCATTCATTGTGGAACAAAAGTGGTTTTCTCGGCGAGTTAAGCATTTTGAGTAATTTGCCGATTGGTTGCAGAACGACTTGCATTGAAATTCACTATTTTTTGCCAGACATTCATTGTGGGGGGAAAAGTGATTTTCGTGGGAAGTTAAGCATTTTGAGTAATTTGCCGATTGGCTTCAGAACGGCTTGGATCACCATTAACTATTTTTTGCCAGGCATTCATTGTGGAACAAAAGTGATTTTCTCGGCGAGTTAAGCATTTTGAGTAATTTGCCGATTGGTTTCAGAACGTCTTGCATTGAAATTAACTATATTTTGCCAGACATTCATTGTGGAACAAAAGTGGTTTTCTCGGCGAGATAAGCGTTTTGAGTAATTTGCCGATTGGTTTCAGAACGGCTTGCATTGAAATTAACTATTTTTTGCCAGACATTCATTGTGAAAAGAAACTGATTTTCTCGGCGAGTTAAGCATTTTGAGTAATTTGCCGATTGGTTTCAGAACGTCTTGCATTGACGTTTACTATTTTTTGCCAGACATTCATTGTGGAACAAAAGTGATTTTCTCGGCGAGTTAAGCATTTTGAGTAATTTGCCGATTGGTTGCAGAACGGCTTGCATTGAAATTCACTATTTTTTGCCAGTCATTCATTGTGGGGGTAAAAGTGATTTTCGTGGCAAGTTAAGCATTTTGAGTAATTTGCCGATTGGTTTCAGAACGTCTTGCATCACAATTAACTATTTTTTGCCAGGCATTCATTGTGGAACAAAAGTGATTTTCTCGGCGAGTTAAACATTTTGAGTAATTTGCCGGTTGGTTTCAGAACGTCTTGCATTGAAATTAACTATATTTTGCCAGACATTCATTGTGGAACAAAAGTGATTTTCTCGGCGAGATAAGCATTTTGAGTAATTTGCCGATTGGTTTCAGAACGGCTTGCATTGAAATTAACTATTTTTTGCCAGACATTCATTGTGAAAAGAAACTGATTTTCTCGGCGAGTTAAGCATTTTGAGTAATTTGCCGATTGGTTTCAGAACGGCTTGCATTGAAATTTACCCTTTTTTGCCAGACATTCATTGTGGGGGGGGGGGGGGGGGGGGAGTGATTTTCCCGGCAAGTTAAGCATTTTGAGTAATTTGCCGATTGGTTTCAGAACGTCTTGCATTGAAATTAACTATTTTTTGCCAACCATTCATTGTGGTAAAAAACTGATTTTCTGGGCGAGTTAAGCATTTTGAGTAATTTGCCGATCGGTTTCAGAACGTCTTGCATTGAAATTCACTATTTTTTGCCAGACATTCATTGTGGGGGTAAAAGTGATTTTCGTGGCAAGTTCAGCATTTTGAGTAATTTGCCGATTGGTTTCAGAACGGCTTGCATGACAATTAACTATATTTTGCCAGACATTCATTGTGGAACAAAAGTGATTTTCTCGGCGAGTTAAGCATTTTGAGTGATTTGCCGATTGGTTTCAGAACGTCTTGCATTGAAGTTTCCTATTTTTTGCTAGACATTCATTGTGGAACAAAGGTGATTTTCTCGGCGAGTTAAGCATTTTGAGTAATTTGCCGATTGGTTTCAGAACGGCTGCATTGAAATTTACCATTTTTTGCCAGACATTCATTGCGGGGAAAAAGTGATTTTCTCGGCGAGTTAAGCATTTTGAGTAATTTTCCGATTTGTTTCAGAACGGCTTGCATTGAATTAACTATTTTTTGCCAACCATTCATTGTGGTAAGAAACTGATTTTCTCGGCGAGTTAAGCATTTTGAGTAATTTGCCGACTGGTTTCAGAACGTCTTGCATTGAAATTTACTATTTTTTGCCAGCCATTCATTGTGGAACAAAAATGATTTTCTAGGCGAGTTAAGCATTTTGAGTAATTTGCCGATTGGTTTCAGAACGGCTTGCATTGAAATTTACCCTTTTTTGCCAGACATTCATTGTGGGGGGGAAAAGTGATTTTCCCGGCAAGTTAAGCATTTTGAGTAATTTGCCGATTGGTTTCAGAACGGCTTGCATCACAATTAACTATTTTTTGCCAGGCATTCATTGTGGAACAAAAGTGGTTTTCTCGGCGAGTTAAGCATTTTGAGTAATTTGCCGATTGGTTGCAGAACGACTTGCATTGAAATTCACTATTTTTTGCCAGACATTCATTGTGGGGGGAAAAGTGATTTTCGTGGGAAGTTAAGCATTTTGAGTAATTTGCCGATTGGCTTCAGAACGGCTTGGATCACCATTAACTATTTTTTGCCAGGCATTCATTGTGGAACAAAAGTGATTTTCTCGGCGAGTTAAGCATTTTGAGTAATTTGCCGATTGGTTTCAGAACGTCTTGCATTGAAATTAACTATATTTTGCCAGACATTCATTGTGGAACAAAAGTGGTTTTCTCGGCGAGATAAGCGTTTTGAGTAATTTGCCGATTGGTTTCAGAACGGCTTGCATTGAAATTAACTATTTTTTGCCAGACATTCATTGTGAAAAGAAACTGATTTTCTCGGCGAGTTAAGCATTTTGAGTAATTTGCCGATTGGTTTCAGAACGTCTTGCATTGACGTTTACTATTTTTTGCCAGACATTCATTGTGGAACAAAAGTGATTTTCTCGGCGAGTTAAGCATTTTGAGTAATTTGCCGATTGGTTGCAGAACGGCTTGCATTGAAATTCACTATTTTTTGCCAGACATTCATTGTGGGGGTAAAAGTGATTTTCGTGGCAAGTTAAGCATTTTGAGTAATTTGCCGATTGGTTTCAGAACGTCTTGCATCACAATTAACTATTTTTTGCCAGGCATTCATTGTGGAACAAAAGTGATTTTCTCGGCGAGTTAAACATTTTGAGTAATTTGCCGGTTGGTTTCAGAACGTCTTGCATTGAAATTAACTATGTTTTGCCAGACATTCATTGTGGAACAAAAGTGATTTTCTCGGCG
Source organism: Scyliorhinus torazame (assembly GCF_047496885.1). Taxonomy (NCBI): domain Eukaryota; kingdom Metazoa; phylum Chordata; class Chondrichthyes; order Carcharhiniformes; family Scyliorhinidae; genus Scyliorhinus; species Scyliorhinus torazame. The sequence continues at coordinate 89,813,947 of NC_092722.1, forward strand.
AGATAAGCATTTTGAGTAATTTGCCGATTGGTTTCAGAACGGCTTGCATTGAAATTAACTATTTTTTGCCAGACATTCATTGTGAAAAGAAACTGATTTTCTCGGCGAGTTAAGCATTTTGAGTAATTTGCCGATTGGTTTCAGAACGGCTTGCATTGAAATTTACCCTTTTTTGCCAGACATTCATTGTGGGGGGGGGGGGGGGGGGGGGAGTGATTTTCCCGGCAAGTTAAGCATTTTGAGTAATTTGCCGATTGGTTTCAGAACGTCTTGCATTGAAATTAACTATTTTTTGCCAACCATTCATTGTGGTAAAAAACTGATTTTCTGGGCGAGTTAAGCATTTTGAGTAATTTGCCGATCGGTTTCAGAACGTCTTGCATTGAAATTCACTATTTTTTGCCAGACATTCATTGTGGGGGTAAAAGTGATTTTCGTGGCAAGTTCAGCATTTTGAGTAATTTGCCGATTGGTTTCAGAACGGCTTGCATGACAATTAACTATATTTTGCCAGACATTCATTGTGGAACAAAAGTGATTTTCTCGGCGAGTTAAGCATTTTGAGTGATTTGCCGATTGGTTTCAGAACGTCTTGCATTGAAGTTTCCTATTTTTTGCTAGACATTCATTGTGGAACAAAGGTGATTTTCTCGGCGAGTTAAGCATTTTGAGTAATTTGCCGATTGGTTTCAGAACGGCTGCATTGAAATTTACCATTTTTTGCCAGACATTCATTGCGGGGAAAAAGTGATTTTCTCGGCGAGTTAAGCATTTTGAGTAATTTTCTGATTTGTTTCAGAACGGCTTGCATTGAATTAACTATTTTTTGCCAACCATTCATTGTGGTAAGAAACTGATTTTCTCGGCGAGTTAAGCATTTTGAGTAATTTGCCGACTGGTTTCAGAACGTCTTGCATTGAAATTTACTATTTTTTGCCAGCCATTCATTGTGGAACAAAAATGATTTTCTAGGCGAGTTAAGCATTTTGAGTAATTTGCCGATTGGTTTCAGAACGGCTTGCATTGAAATTTACCCTTTTTTGCCAGACATTCATTGTGGGGGGGAAAAGTGATTTTCCCGGCAAGTTAAGCATTTTGAGTAATTTGCCGATTGGTTTCAGAACGGCTTGCATCACAATTAACTATTTTTTGCCAGGCATTCATTGTGGAACAAAAGTGATTTTCTCGGCGAGTGAAGCATTTTGAGTAATTTGCCGATTGGTTTCAGAACGTCTTGCATTGAAATTAACTATTTTTTGCCAACCATTCATTGTGGAACAAAAGTGATTTTCTCGGCGAGTTAAGCATTTTGAGTAATTTGCCGATTGGTTGCAGAACGGCTTGCATTGAAACTCACTATTTTTTGCCAGACATTCATTGTGAGGGTAAAAGTGATATTCGTGGCAAGTTAAGCATTTTGAGTAATTTGCCGATTGGTTTCAGAACGGCTTGCATCACAATTAACTATTTTTTGCCAGGCATTCATTGTGGAACAAAAGTGATTTTCTCGGCGAGTTAAGCATTTTGAGTAATTTACCGATTGGTTTAAGAACCGCTTGCATTGGAATTTACTATTTTTTGCCAGACATTCATTGTGGAACAAAAGTGATTTTCTCGGCGAGTTAAGCATTTTGAGTAATTTGCCGATTGGTTTCAGAACGGCTTGCATTGAAATTTACCCTTTTTTGCCAGACATTCATTGTGGGGGGGGGGGGAGTGATTTTCCCGGCAAGTTAAGCATTTTGAGTAATTTGCCGATTGGTTTCAGAACGTCTTGCATTGAAATTAACTATTTTTTGCCAACCATTCATTGTGGTAAAAAACTGATTTTCTGGGCGAGTTAAGCATTTTGAGTAATTTGCCGATCGGTTTCAGAACGTCTTGCATTGAAATTCACTATTTTTTGCCAGACATTCATTGTGGGGGTAAAAGTGATTTTCGTGGCAAGTTCAGCATTTTGAGTAATTTGCCGATTGGTTTCAGAACGGCTTGCATGACAATTAACTATATTTTGCCAGACATTCATTGTGGAACAAAAGTGATTTTCTCGGCGAGTTAAGCATTTTGAGTGATTTGCCGATTGGTTTCAGAACGTCTTGCATTGAAGTTTCCTATTTTTTGCTAGACATTCATTGTGGAACAAAGGTGATTTTCTCGGCGAGTTAAGCATTTTGAGTAATTTGCCGATTGGTTTCAGAACGGCTGCATTGAAATTTACCATTTTTTGCCAGACATTCATTGCGGGGAAAAAGTGATTTTCTCGGCGAGTTAAGCATTTTGAGTAATTTGCCGATTGGTTTCAGAACGGCTTGCATCACAATTAACTAGTTTTTGCCAGGCATTCATTGTGGAACAAAAGTGATTTTCTCGGCGAGTTAAGCATTTTGAGTAATTTGCCGATTGGTTTCAGAACGTCTTGCATCACAATTAACTATTTTTTGCCAGGCATTCATTGTGGAACAAAAGTGATTTTCTCGGCGAGTTAAACATTTTGAGTAATTTGCCGGTTGGTTTCAGAACGTCTTGCATTGAAATTAACTATGTTTTGCCAGACATTCATTGTGGAACAAAAGTGATTTTCTCGGCGAGATAAGCATTTTGAGTAATTTGCCGATTGGTTTCAGAACGGCTTGCATTGAAATTAACTATTTTTTGCCAGACATTCATTGTGAAAAGAAACTGATTTTCTCGGCGAGTTAAGCATTTTGAGTAATTTGCCGATTGGTTTCAGAACGGCTTGCATTGAAATTTACCCTTTTTTGCCAGACATTCATTGTGGGGGGGGGGGGGGGGGGGAGTGATTTTCCCGGCAAGTTAAGCATTTTGAGTAATTTGCCGATTGGTTTCAGAACGTCTTGCATTGAAATTAACTATTTTTTGCCAACCATTCATTGTGGTAAAAAACTGATTTTCTGGGCGAGTTAAGCATTTTGAGTAATTTGCCGATCGGTTTCAGAACGTCTTGCATTGAAATTCACTATTTTTTGCCAGACATTCATTGTGGGGGTAAAAGTGATTTTCGTGGCAAGTTCAGCATTTTGAGTAATTTGCCGATTGGTTTCAGAACGGCTTGCATGACAATTAACTATATTTTGCCAGACATTCATTGTGGAACAAAAGTGATTTTCTCGGCGAGTTAAGCATTTTGAGTGATTTGCCGATTGGTTTCAGAACGTCTTGCATTGAAGTTTCCTATTTTTTGCTAGACATTCATTGTGGAACAAAGGTGATTTTCTCGGCGAGTTAAGCATTTTGAGTAATTTGCCGATTGGTTTCAGAACGGCTGCATTGAAATTTACCATTTTTTGCCAGACATTCATTGCGGGGAAAAAGTGATTTTCTCGGCGAGTTAAGCATTTTGAGTAATTTTCTGATTTGTTTCAGAACGGCTTGCATTGAATTAACTATTTTTTGCCAACCATTCATTGTGGTAAGAAACTGATTTTCTCGGCGAGTTAAGCATTTTGAGTAATTTGCCGACTGGTTTCAGAACGTCTTGCATTGAAATTTACTATTTTTTGCCAGCCATTCATTGTGGAACAAAAATGATTTTCTAGGCGAGTTAAGCATTTTGAGTAATTTGCCGATTGGTTTCAGAACGGCTTGCATTGAAATTTACCCTTTTTTGCCAGACATTCATTGTGGGGGGGAAAAGTGATTTTCCCGGCAAGTTAAGCATTTTGAGTAATTTGCCGATTGGTTTCAGAACGGCTTGCATCACAATTAACTATTTTTTGCCAGGCATTCATTGTGGAACAAAAGTGATTTTCTCGGCGAGTGAAGCATTTTGAGTAATTTGCCGATTGGTTTCAGAACGTCTTGCATTGAAATTAACTATTTTTTGCCAACCATTCATTGTGGAACAAAAGTGATTTTCTCGGCGAGTTAAGCATTTTGAGTAATTTGCCGATTGGTTGCAGAACGGCTTGCATTGAAACTCACTATTTTTTGCCAGACATTCATTGTGGGGGTAAAAGTGATTTTCGTGGCAAGTTAAGCATTTTGAGTAATTTGCCGATTGGTTTCAGAACGGCTTGCATCACAATTAACTATTTTTTGCCAGGCATTCATTGTGGAACAAAAGTGATTTTCTCGGCGAGTTAAGCATTTTGAGTAATTTACCGATTGGTTTAAGAACCGCTTGCATTGGAATTTACTATTTTTTGCCAGACATTCATTGTGGAACAAAAGTGATTTTCTCGGCGAGTTAAGCATTTTGAGTAATTTGCCGATTGGTTTCAGAACGGCTTGCATTGAAATTTACCCTTTTTTGCCAGACATTCATTGTGGGGGGGGGGGGAGTGATTTTCCCGGCAAGTTAAGCATTTTGAGTAATTTGCCGATTGGTTTCAGAACGTCTTGCATTGAAATTAACTATTTTTTGCCAACCATTCATTGTGGTAAAAAACTGATTTTCTGGGCGAGTTAAGCATTTTGAGTAATTTGCCGATCGGTTTCAGAACGTCTTGCATTGAAATTCACTATTTTTTGCCAGACATTCATTGTGGGGGTAAAAGTGATTTTCGTGGCAAGTTCAGCATTTTGAGTAATTTGCCGATTGGTTTCAGAACGGCTTGCATGACAATTAACTATATTTTGCCAGACATTCATTGTGGAACAAAAGTGATTTTCTCGGCGAGTTAAGCATTTTGAGTGATTTGCCGATTGGTTTCAGAACGTCTTGCATTGAAGTTTCCTATTTTTTGCTAGACATTCATTGTGGAACAAAGGTGATTTTCTCGGCGAGTTAAGCATTTTGAGTAATTTGCCGATTGGTTTCAGAACGGCTGCATTGAAATTTACCATTTTTTGCCAGACATTCATTGCGGGGAAAAAGTGATTTTCTCGGCGAGTTAAGCATTTTGAGTAATTTGCCGATTGGTTTCAGAACGGCTTGCATCACAATTAACTAGTTTTTGCCAGGCATTCATTGTGGAACAAAAGTGATTTTCTCGGCGAGTTAAGCATTTTGAGTAATTTGCCGATTGGTTTCAGAACGGCTTGCATTGAAATTCACTATTTTTTGCCAGACATTCATTGTGGAACAAAAGTGATTTTCTCGGCGAGTTAAGGATTTTGAGTAATTTGCCGATTGGTTTCAGAACGGCTTGCATCGAAATTAACTATTTTTTGCCGGCCATTCATTGTGGAATAAAAGTGATTTTCTCGGCGAGAAAAGCATTTTGAGTAATTTGCCGATTTGTTTCAGAACGTCTTGCATTGAAATTTACTATTTTTTGCCAGACATTCATTGTGGAACAAAAGTGATTTTCTCGGCGAGTTAAGCATTTTGAGTAATTTGCCGATTGGTTTCAGAACGGCTTGCATCACAATTAACTATTTTTTGCCAGGCATTCATTGTGGAACAAAAGTGATTTTCTCGGCGAGTTAAACATTTTGAGTAATTTGCCGATTGGTTTCAGAACGCCTTGCATTGAAATTAACTATATTTTGCCAGACATTCATTGTGGAACAAAGGTGATTTTCTCGGCGAGATAAGCATTTTGAGTAATTTGCCGATTGGTTTCAGAACGGCTTGCATTGAAATTAACTATTTTTTGCCAGACATTCATTGTGAAAAGAAACTGATTTTCTCGGCGAGTTAAGCATTTTGAGTAATTTACCGATTGGTTTAAGAACGGCTTGCATTGGAATTTACTATTTTTTGCCAGACATTCATTGTGGAACAAAAGTGATTTTCTCGGTGAGTTTAGCATTTTGAGTAATTTGCCGATTGGTTTCAGAACGTCTTGCATTGAAATTAAGTATTTTTTGCGAACCATTCATTGTGGTAAAAAAACTGATTTTCTCGGCGAGTTAAGCATTTTGAGTAATTTGCCGATTGGTTTCAGAACGTCTTGCATTGAAATTAACTATTTTTTGCCAACCATTCGTTGTGGTAAAAAACTGATTTTCTCGGCGAGTTAAGCATTTTGAGTAATTTACCGATTGGTTTAAGAACCGCTTGCATTGGAATTTACTATTTTTTGCCAGACATTCATTGTGGAACAAAAGTGATTTTCTCGGCGAGTTAAGCATTTTGAGTAATTTGCCGATTGGTTTCAGAACGTCTTGCATTGAAGTTTCCTATTTTTTGCTAGACATTCATTGTGGAACAAAAGTGATTTTCTCGGCGAGTTAAGCATTTTGAGTAATTTGCTGATTGGTGTCAGAACGGCTTGCATTGAAATTTACCCTTTTTTGCCAACCATTCATTGTGGTAAAAAACTGATTTTCTCGGCGAGTTAAGCATTTTGAGTAATTTGCCGATTGGTTTCAGAACGGCTTGCATTGAAATTCACTATTTTTGGCAGACATTCATTGTGGAACAAAAGTGATTTTCTCGGCGAGTTAAGCATTTTGAGTAATTTGCCGATTGGTTTCAGAACGGCTTGCATCGAAATTAACTATTTTTTGCCGGCCATTCATTGTGGAACAAAAGTGATTTTCTCGGCGAGAAAAGCATTTTGAGTAATTTGCCGATTTGTTTCAGAACGTCTTGCATTGAAATTAACTATTTTTTGCCAACCATTCATTGTGGTAAGAAACTGATTTTCTCGGCGAGTTAAGCATTTTGAGTAATTTGCCGATTGGTTTCAGGAACGTCTTGCATTGAAATTTACTACTTTTTGCCAGACATTCATTGTGGAACAAAAGTGATTTTCTAGGCGAGTTAAGCATTTTGAGTAATTTGCCGATTGGTTTCAGAACGGCTTGCATTGAAATTTACCCTTTTTTGCCAGACATTCATTGTGGGGGGGGGGGGGGGGGGAAGTGATTTTCCCGGCAAGTTAAGCATTTTGAGTAATTTGCCGATTGGTTTCAGAACGGCTTGCATCACAATTAACTATTTTTTGCCAGGCATTCATTGTGGAACAAAAGTGGTTTTCTCGGCGAGTTAAGCATTTTGAGTAATTTGCCGATTGGTTGCAGAACGACTTGCATTGAAATTCACTATTTTTTGCCAGACATTCATTGTGGGGGGAAAAGTGATTTTCGTGGGAAGTTAAGCATTTTGAGTAATTTGCCGATTGGCTTCAGAACGGCTTGGATCACCATTAACTATTTTTTGCCAGGCATTCATTGTGGAACAAAAGTGATTTTCTCGGCGAGTTAAGCATTTTGAGTAATTTGCCGATTGGTTTCAGAACGTCTTGCATTGAAATTAACTATATTTTGCCAGACATTCATTGTGGAACAAAAGTGGTTTTCTCGGCGAGATAAGCGTTTTGAGTAATTTGCCGATTGGTTTCAGAACGGCTTGCATTGAAATTAACTATTTTTTGCCAGACATTCATTGTGGAACAAAGGTGATTTTCTCGGCGAGATAAGCATTTTGAGTAATTTGCCGATTGGTTTCAGAACGGCTTGCATTGAAATTAACTATTTTTTGCCAGACATTCATTGTGAAAAGAAACTGATTTTCTCGGCGAGTTAAGCATTTTGAGTAATTTACCGATTGGTTTAAGAACGGCTTGCATTGGAATTTACTATTTTTTGCCAGACATTCATTGTGGAACAAAAGTGATTTTCTCGGTGAGTTTAGCATTTTGAGTAATTTGCCGATTGGTTTCAGAACGTCTTGCATTGAAATTAAGTATTTTTTGCGAACCATTCATTGTGGTAAAAAAACTGATTTTCTCGGCGAGTTAAGCATTTTGAGTAATTTGCCGATTGGTTTCAGAACGTCTTGCATTGAAATTAACTATTTTTTGCCAACCATTCGTTGTGGTAAAAAACTGATTTTCTCGGCGAGTTAAGCATTTTGAGTAATTTACCGATTGGTTTAAGAACCGCTTGCATTGGAATTTACTATTTTTTGCCAGACATTCATTGTGGAACAAAAGTGATTTTCTCGGCGAGTTAAGCATTTTGAGTAATTTGCCGATTGGTTTCAGAACGTCTTGCATTGAAGTTTCCTATTTTTTGCTAGACATTCATTGTGGAACAAAAGTGATTTTCTCGGCGAGTTAAGCATTTTGAGTAATTTGCTGATTGGTGTCAGAACGGCTTGCATTGAAATTTACCCTTTTTTGCCAACCATTCATTGTGGTAAAAAACTGATTTTCTCGGCGAGTTAAGCATTTTGAGTAATTTGCCGATTGGTTTCAGAACGGCTTGCATTGAAATTCACTATTTTTGGCAGACATTCATTGTGGAACAAAAGTGATTTTCTCGGCGAGTTAAGCATTTTGAGTAATTTGCCGATTGGTTTCAGAACGGCTTGCATCGAAATTAACTATTTTTTGCCGGCCATTCATTGTGGAACAAAAGTGATTTTCTCGGCGAGAAAAGCATTTTGAGTAATTTGCCGATTTGTTTCAGAACGTCTTGCATTGAAATTAACTATTTTTTGCCAACCATTCATTGTGGTAAGAAACTGATTTTCTCGGCGAGTTAAGCATTTTGAGTAATTTGCCGATTGGTTTCAGGAACGTCTTGCATTGAAATTTACTACTTTTTGCCAGACATTCATTGTGGAACAAAAGTGATTTTCTAGGCGAGTTAAGCATTTTGAGTAATTTGCCGATTGGTTTCAGAACGGCTTGCATTGAAATTTACCCTTTTTTGCCAGACATTCATTGTGGGGGGGGGGGGGGGGAAGTGATTTTCCCGGCAAGTTAAGCATTTTGAGTAATTTGCCGATTGGTTTCAGAACGGCTTGCATCACAATTAACTATTTTTTGCCAGGCATTCATTGTGGAACAAAAGTGGTTTTCTCGGCGAGTTAAGCATTTTGAGTAATTTGCCGATTGGTTGCAGAACGACTTGCATTGAAATTCACTATTTTTTGCCAGACATTCATTGTGGGGGGAAAAGTGATTTTCGTGGGAAGTTAAGCATTTTGAGTAATTTGCCGATTGGCTTCAGAACGGCTTGGATCACCATTAACTATTTTTTGCCAGGCATTCATTGTGGAACAAAAGTGATTTTCTCGGCGAGTTAAGCATTTTGAGTAATTTGCCGATTGGTTTCAGAACGTCTTGCATTGAAATTAACTATATTTTGCCAGACATTCATTGTGGAACAAAAGTGGTTTTCTCGGCGAGATAAGCGTTTTGAGTAATTTGCCGATTGGTTTCAGAACGGCTTGCATTGAAATTAACTATTTTTTGCCAGACATTCATTGTGAAAAGAAACTGATTTTCTCGGCGAGTTAAGCATTTTGAGTAATTTGCCGATTGGTTTCAGAACGTCTTGCATTGACGTTTACTATTTTTTGCCAGACATTCATTGTGGAACAAAAGTGATTTTCTCGGCGAGTTAAGCATTTTGAGTAATTTGCCGATTGGTTGCAGAACGGCTTGCATTGAAATTCACTATTTTTTGCCAGACATTCATTGTGGGGGTAAAAGTGATTTTCGTGGCAAGTTAAGCATTTTGAGTAATTTGCCGATTGGTTTCAGAACGTCTTGCATCACAATTAACTATTTTTTGCCAGGCATTCATTGTGGAACAAAAGTGATTTTCTCGGCGAGTTAAACATTTTGAGTAATTTGCCGGTTGGTTTCAGAACGTCTTGCATTGAAATTAACTATATTTTCCCAGACATTCATTGTGGAACAAAAGTGATTTTCTCGGCGAGATAAGCATTTTGAGTAATTTGCCGATTGGTTTCAGAACGGCTTGCATTGAAATTAACTATTTTTCGCCAGACATTCATTGTGAAAAGAAACTGATTTTCTCGGCGAGTTAAGCATTTTGAGTAATTTACCGATTGGTTTAAGGACGGCTTGCATTGGAATTTACTATTTTTTGCCAGACATTCATTGTGGAACAAAAGTGATTTTCTCGGTGAGTTTAGCATTTTGAGTAATTTGCCGATTGGTTTCAGAACGTCTTGCATTGAAATTAAGTATTTTTTGCGAACCATTCATTGTGGTAAAAAACTGATTTTCTCGGCGAGTTAAGCATTTTGAGTAATTTGCCGATTGGTTTCAGAACGTCTTGCATTGAAATTAACTATTTTTTGCCAACCATTCGTTGTGGTTAAAACTGATTTTCTCGGCGAGTTAAGCATTTTGAGTAATTTACCGATTGGTTTCAGAACGTCTTGCATTGAAATTAACTCTTTTTTAACCAACCATTCATTGTGGTAAAAAACTGATATTCTCGGCGAGTTAAGCATTTTGAGTGATTTGCCGATTGGTTTCAGAACGTCTTGCATTGAAGTTTCCTATTTTTTGCTAGACATTCATTGTGGAACAAAGGTGATTTTCTCGGCGAGTTAAGCATTTTGAGTAATTTGCCGATTGGTTTCAAAACGGCTGCATTGAAATTTACCATTTTTTGCCAGACATTCATTGCGGGGGAAAAAGTGATTTTCTCGGCGAGAAAAGCATTTTGAGTAATTTGCCGATTTGTTTCAGAACGTCTTGCATTGAAATTAACTATTTTTTGCCAACCATTCATTGTGGTAAGAAACTGATTTTCTCGTCGAGTTAAGCATTTTAAGACATTTGCCGATTGGTTTCAGAACGTCTTGCATTGAAATTTACTATTTTTTGCCAGACATTCATTGTGGAACAAAAGTGATTTTCTAGGCGAGTTAAGCATTTTGAGTAATTTGCCGATTGGTTTCAGAACGGCTTGCATTGAAATTTACCCTTTTTTGCCTGACATTCATTGTGGGGGGGGGGGGGGGGGGGGAAGTGATTTTCCCGGCAAGTTAAGTATTTTGAGTAATTTGCCGATTGGTTTCAGAACGGCCTGCATCACAATTAACTATTTTTTGCCAGGCATTCATTGTGGAACAAAAGTGATTTTCTCGGCGAGTTAAGCATTTTGAGTAATTTGCCGATTGGTTGCAGAACGACTTGCATTGAAATTCACTATTTTTTGCCAGACATTCATTGTGGGGGCAAAAGTGATTTTCGTGGCAAGTTAAGCATTTTGAGTAATTTGCCGATTGGTTTCAGAACGGCTTTCATCACAATTAACTATTTTTTGCCAGGCATTCATTGTGGAACAAAAGTGATTTTCTCGGCGAGTTAAACATTTTGAGTAATTTGCCGATTGGTTTCAGAACGTCTTGCATTGAAATTAACTATATTTTGCCAGACATTCATTGTGGAACAAAAGTGATTTTCTCGGCGAGATAAGCATTTTGAGTAATTTGCCGATTGGTTTCAGAACGGCTTGCACTGAAATTAACTATTTTTTGCCAGACATTCATTGTGAAAAGAAACTGATTTTCTCGGCGAGTTAAGCATTTTGAGTAATTTGCCGATTGGTTTCAGAACGGCTTGCATTGAAATTTACCCTTTTTTGCCAGACATTCATTGTGGGGGGGTGGGGAAAGTGATTTTCCCGGCAAGTTAAGCATTTTGAGTAATTTGCCGATTGGTTTCAGAACGGCTTGCATCACAATTAACTATTTTTTGCCAGGCATTCATTGAGGAACAAAAGTGATTTTCTCGGCGAGTTAAGCATTTTGAGTAATTTGCCGATTGGTTGCAGAACGACTTGCATTGAAATTCACAATTTTTTCCAGACATTCATTGTGGGGGGAAAAGTGATTTTCGTGGGAAGTTAAGCATTTTGAGTAATTTGCCGATTGGTTTCAGAACGGCTTGGATCACCATTAACTATTTTTTGCCAGGCATTCATTGTGGAACAAAAGTGATTTTCTCGGCGAGTTAAGCATTTTGAGTAATTTGCCGATTGGTTTCAGAACGTCTTGCATTGAAGTTTACTATTTTTTGCCAGACATTCATTGTGGAACAAAAGTGATTTTCTCGGCGAGTTAAGCATTTTGAGTAATTTGCCGATTGGTTGCAGAACGGCTTGCATTGAAATTCACTATTTTTTGCCAGACATTCATTGTGGGGGTAAAAGTGATTTTCGTGGCAAGTTAAGCATTTTGAGTAATTTGCCGATTGGTTTCAGAACGTCTTGCATCACAATTAACTATTTTTTGCCAGGCATTCATTGTGGAACAAAAGTGATTTTCTCGGCGAGTTAAACATTTTGAGTAATTTGCCGATTGGTTTCAGAACGTCTTGCATTGAAATTAACTATATTTTGCCAGACATTCATTGTGGAACAAAAGTGATTTTCTCGGCGAGATAAGCATTTTGAGTAATTTGCCGATTGGTTTCAGAACGTCTTGCATTGAAATTCACTATTTTTTGCCAGACAATCATTGTGGGGGTAAAAGTTATTTTCGTGGCAAGTTCAGCATTTTGAGTAATTTGCCGATTGGTTTCAGAACGGCTTGCATGACAATTAACTATATTTTGCCAGACATTCATTGTGGAACAAAAGTGATTTTCTCGGCGAGATAAGCATTTTGAGTAATTTGCCGAATGGTTTCCGAACGGCTTTCATTGAAATTAACTATTTTTTGCCAGACATTCATTGTGAAAAGAAACTGATTTTCTCGGCGTGTTAAGCATTTTGAGTAATTTACCGATTGGTTTCAGAACGTCTTGCATTGAAATTAACTCTTTTTTACCAACCATTCATTGTGGTAAAAAACTGATATTCTCGGCGAGTTAAGCATTTTGAGTGATTTGCCGATTGGTTTCAGAACGTCTTGCATTGAAGTTTCCTATTTTTTGCTAGACATTCATTGTGGAACAAAGGTGATTTTCTCGGCGAGTTAAGCATTTTGAGTAATTTGCCGATTGGTTTCAAAACGGCTGCATTGAAATTTACCATTTTTTGCCAGACATTCATTGCGGGGGAAAAAGTGATTTTCTCGGCGAGATAAGCATTTTGAGTAATTTGCCGATTGGTTTCAGAACGGCTTGCACTGAAATTAACTATTTTTTGCCAGACATTCATTGTGAAAAGAAACTGATTTTCTCGGCGAGTTAAGCATTTTGAGTAATTTGCCGATTGGTTTCAGAACGGCTTGCATTGAAATTTACCCTTTTTTGCCAGACATTCATTGTGGGGGGGGTGGGGAAAGTGATTTTCCCGGCAAGTTAAGCATTTTGAGTAATTTGCCGATTGGTTTCAGAACGGCTTGCATCACAATTAACTATTTTTTGCCAGGCATTCATTGAGGAACAAAAGTGATTTTCTCGGCGAGTTAAGCATTTTGAGTAATTTGCCGATTGGTTGCAGAACGACTTGCATTGAAATTCACAATTTTTTCCAGACATTCATTGTGGGGGGAAAAGTGATTGTCGTGGGAAGTTAAGCATTTTGAGTAATTTGCCGATTGGTTTCAGAACGGCTTGGATCACCATTAACTATTTTTTGCCAGGCATTCATTGTGGAACAAAAGTGATTTTCTCGGCGAGTTAAGCATTTTGAGTAATTTGCCGATTGGTTTCAGAACGTCTTGCATTGAAGTTTACTATTTTTTGCCAGACATTCATTGTGGAACAAAAGTGATTTTCTCGGCGAGTTAAGCATTTTGAGTAATTTGCCGATTGGTTGCAGAACGGCTTGCATTGAAATTCACTATTTTTTGCCAGACATTCATTGTGGGGGTAAAAGTGATTTTCGTGGCAAGTTAAGCATTTTGAGTAATTTGCCGATTGGTTTCAGAACGTCTTGCATCACAATTAACTATTTTTTGCCAGGCATTCATTGTGGAACAAAAGTGATTTTCTCGGCGAGTTAAACATTTTGAGTAATTTGCCGATTGGTTTCAGAACGTCTTGCATTGAAATTAACTATATTTTGCCAGACATTCATTGTGGAACAAAAGTGATTTTCTCGGCGAGATAAGCATTTTGAGTAATTTGCCGATTGGTTTCAGAACGTCTTGCATTGAAATTCACTATTTTTTGCCAGACAATCATTGTGGGGGTAAAAGTGATTTTCGTGGCAAGTTCAGCATTTTGAGTAATTTGCCGATTGGTTTCAGAACGTCTTGCATTGAAATTAACTATATTTTGCCAGACATTCATTGTGGAACAAAAGTGGTTTTCTCGGCGAGATAAGCGTTTTGAGTAATTTGCCGATTGGTTTCAGAACGGCTTGCATTGAAATTAACTATTTTTTGCCAGACATTCATTGTGAAAAGAAACTGATTTTCTCGGCGAGTTAAGCATTTTGAGTAATTTGCCGATTGGTTTCAGAACGTCTTGCATTGACGTTTACTATTTTTTGCCAGACATTCATTGTGGAACAAAAGTGATTTTCTCGGCGAGTTAAGCATTTTGAGTAATTTGCCGATTGGTTGCAGAACGGCTTGCATTGAAATTCACTATTTTTTGCCAGACATTCATTGTGGGGGTAAAAGTGATTTTCGTGGCAAGTTAAGCATTTTGAGTAATTTGCCGATTGGTTTCAGAACGTCTTGCATCACAATTAACTATTTTTTGCCAGGCATTCATTGTGGAACAAAAGTGATTTTCTCGGCGAGTTAAACATTTTGAGTAATTTGCCGGTTGGTTTCAGAACGTCTTGCATTGAAATTAACTATATTTTCCCAGACATTCATTGTGGAACAAAAGTGATTTTCTCGGCGAGATAAGCATTTTGAGTAATTTGCCGATTGGTTTCAGAACGGCTTGCATTGAAATTAACTATTTTTCGCCAGACATTCATTGTGAAAAGAAACTGATTTTCTCGGCGAGTTAAGCATTTTGAGTAATTTACCGATTGGTTTAAGGACGGCTTGCATTGGAATTTACTATTTTTTGCCAGACATTCATTGTGGAACAAAAGTGATTTTCTCGGTGAGTTTAGCATTTTGAGTAATTTGCCGATTGGTTTCAGAACGTCTTGCATTGAAATTAAGTATTTTTTGCGAACCATTCATTGTGGTAAAAAACTGATTTTCTCGGCGAGTTAAGCATTTTGAGTAATTTGCCGATTGGTTTCAGAACGTCTTGCATTGAAATTAACTATTTTTTGCCAACCATTCGTTGTGGTTAAAACTGATTTTCTCGGCGAGTTAAGCATTTTGAGTAATTTACCGATTGGTTTCAGAACGTCTTGCATTGAAATTAACTCTTTTTTAACCAACCATTCATTGTGGTAAAAAACTGATATTCTCGGCGAGTTAAGCATTTTGAGTGATTTGCCGATTGGTTTCAGAACGTCTTGCATTGAAGTTTCCTATTTTTTGCTAGACATTCATTGTGGAACAAAGGTGATTTTCTCGGCGAGTTAAGCATTTTGAGTAATTTGCCGATTGGTTTCAAAACGGCTGCATTGAAATTTACCATTTTTTGCCAGACATTCATTGCGGGGGAAAAAGTGATTTTCTCGGCGAGAAAAGCATTTTGAGTAATTTGCCGATTTGTTTCAGAACGTCTTGCATTGAAATTAACTATTTTTTGCCAACCATTCATTGTGGTAAGAAACTGATTTTCTCGTCGAGTTAAGCATTTTAAGACATTTGCCGATTGGTTTCAGAACGTCTTGCATTGAAATTTACTATTTTTTGCCAGACATTCATTGTGGAACAAAAGTGATTTTCTAGGCGAGTTAAGCATTTTGAGTAATTTGCCGATTGGTTTCAGAACGGCTTGCATTGAAATTTACCCTTTTTTGCCTGACATTCATTGTGGGGGGGGGGGGGGGGGGGGGAAGTGATTTTCCCGGCAAGTTAAGTATTTTGAGTAATTTGCCGATTGGTTTCAGAACGGCCTGCATCACAATTAACTATTTTTTGCCAGGCATTCATTGTGGAACAAAAGTGATTTTCTCGGCGAGTTAAGCATTTTGAGTAATTTGCCGATTGGTTGCAGAACGACTTGCATTGAAATTCACTATTTTTTGCCAGACATTCATTGTGGGGGCAAAAGTGATTTTCGTGGCAAGTTAAGCATTTTGAGTAATTTGCCGATTGGTTTCAGAACGGCTTTCATCACAATTAACTATTTTTTGCCAGGCATTCATTGTGGAACAAAAGTGATTTTCTCGGCGAGTTAAACATTTTGAGTAATTTGCCGATTGGTTTCAGAACGTCTTGCATTGAAATTAACTATATTTTGCCAGACATTCATTGTGGAACAAAAGTGATTTTCTCGGCGAGATAAGCATTTTGAGTAATTTGCCGATTGGTTTCAGAACGGCTTGCACTGAAATTAACTATTTTTTGCCAGACATTCATTGTGAAAAGAAACTGATTTTCTCGGCGAGTTAAGCATTTTGAGTAATTTGCCGATTGGTTTCAGAACGGCTTGCATTGAAATTTACCCTTTTTTGCCAGACATTCATTGTGGGGGGGTGGGGAAAGTGATTTTCCCGGCAAGTTAAGCATTTTGAGTAATTTGCCGATTGGTTTCAGAACGGCTTGCATCACAATTAACTATTTTTTGCCAGGCATTCATTGAGGAACAAAAGTGATTTTCTCGGCGAGTTAAGCATTTTGAGTAATTTGCCGATTGGTTGCAGAACGACTTGCATTGAAATTCACAATTTTTTCCAGACATTCATTGTGGGGGGAAAAGTGATTTTCGTGGGAAGTTAAGCATTTTGAGTAATTTGCCGATTGGTTTCAGAACGGCTTGGATCACCATTAACTATTTTTTGCCAGGCATTCATTGTGGAACAAAAGTGATTTTCTCGGCGAGTTAAGCATTTTGAGTAATTTGCCGATTGGTTTCAGAACGTCTTGCATTGAAGTTTACTATTTTTTGCCAGACATTCATTGTGGAACAAAAGTGATTTTCTCGGCGAGTTAAGCATTTTGAGTAATTTGCCGATTGGTTGCAGAACGGCTTGCATTGAAATTCACTATTTTTTGCCAGACATTCATTGTGGGGGTAAAAGTGATTTTCGTGGCAAGTTAAGCATTTTGAGTAATTTGCCGATTGGTTTCAGAACGTCTTGCATCACAATTAACTATTTTTTGCCAGGCATTCATTGTGGAACAAAAGTGATTTTCTCGGCGAGTTAAACATTTTGAGTAATTTGCCGATTGGTTTCAGAACGTCTTGCATTGAAATTAACTATATTTTGCCAGACATTCATTGTGGAACAAAAGTGATTTTCTCGGCGAGATAAGCATTTTGAGTAATTTGCCGATTGGTTTCAGAACGTCTTGCATTGAAATTCACTATTTTTTGCCAGACAATCATTGTGGGGGTAAAAGTTATTTTCGTGGCAAGTTCAGCATTTTGAGTAATTTGCCGATTGGTTTCAGAACGGCTTGCATGACAATTAACTATATTTTGCCAGACATTCATTGTGGAACAAAAGTGATTTTCTCGGCGAGATAAGCATTTTGAGTAATTTGCCGAATGGTTTCCGAACGGCTTTCATTGAAATTAACTATTTTTTGCCAGACATTCATTGTGAAAAGAAACTGATTTTCTCGGCGTGTTAAGCATTTTGAGTAATTTACCGATTGGTTTCAGAACGTCTTGCATTGAAATTAACTCTTTTTTACCAACCATTCATTGTGGTAAAAAACTGATATTCTCGGCGAGTTAAGCATTTTGAGTGATTTGCCGATTGGTTTCAGAACGTCTTGCATTGAAGTTTCCTATTTTTTGCTAGACATTCATTGTGGAACAAAGGTGATTTTCTCGGCGAGTTAAGCATTTTGAGTAATTTGCCGATTGGTTTCAAAACGGCTGCATTGAAATTTACCATTTTTTGCCAGACATTCATTGCGGGGGAAAAAGTGATTTTCTCGGCGAGATAAGCATTTTGAGTAATTTGCCGATTGGTTTCAGAACGGCTTGCACTGAAATTAACTATTTTTTGCCAGACATTCATTGTGAAAAGAAACTGATTTTCTCGGCGAGTTAAGCATTTTGAGTAATTTGCCGATTGGTTTCAGAACGGCTTGCATTGAAATTTACCCTTTTTTGCCAGACATTCATTGTGGGGGGGGTGGGGAAAGTGATTTTCCCGGCAAGTTAAGCATTTTGAGTAATTTGCCGATTGGTTTCAGAACGGCTTGCATCACAATTAACTATTTTTTGCCAGGCATTCATTGAGGAACAAAAGTGATTTTCTCGGCGAGTTAAGCATTTTGAGTAATTTGCCGATTGGTTGCAGAACGACTTGCATTGAAATTCACAATTTTTTCCAGACATTCATTGTGGGGGGAAAAGTGATTGTCGTGGGAAGTTAAGCATTTTGAGTAATTTGCCGATTGGTTTCAGAACGGCTTGGATCACCATTAACTATTTTTTGCCAGGCATTCATTGTGGAACAAAAGTGATTTTCTCGGCGAGTTAAGCATTTTGAGTAATTTGCCGATTGGTTTCAGAACGTCTTGCATTGAAGTTTACTATTTTTTGCCAGACATTCATTGTGGAACAAAAGTGATTTTCTCGGCGAGTTAAGCATTTTGAGTAATTTGCCGATTGGTTGCAGAACGGCTTGCATTGAAATTCACTATTTTTTGCCAGACATTCATTGTGGGGGTAAAAGTGATTTTCGTGGCAAGTTAAGCATTTTGAGTAATTTGCCGATTGGTTTCAGAACGTCTTGCATCACAATTAACTATTTTTTGCCAGGCATTCATTGTGGAACAAAAGTGATTTTCTCGGCGAGTTAAACATTTTGAGTAATTTGCCGATTGGTTTCAGAACGTCTTGCATTGAAATTAACTATATTTTGCCAGACATTCATTGTGGAACAAAAGTGATTTTCTCGGCGAGATAAGCATTTTGAGTAATTTGCCGATTGGTTTCAGAACGTCTTGCATTGAAATTCACTATTTTTTGCCAGACAATCATTGTGGGGGTAAAAGTGATTTTCGTGGCAAGTTCAGCATTTTGAGTAATTTGCCGATTGGTTTCAGAACGGCTTGCATGACAATTAACTATATTTTGCCAGACATTCATTGTGGAACAAAAGTGATTTTCTCGGCGAGATAAGCATTTTGAGTAATTTGCCGAATGGTTTCCGAACGGCTTTCATTGAAATTAACTATTTTTTGCCAGACATTCATTGTGAAAAGAAACTGATTTTCTCGGCGAGTTAAGCATTTTGAGTAATTTACCGATTGGTTTCAGAACGTCTTGCATTGAAATTAACTCTTTTTTACCAACCATTCATTGTGGTAAAAAACTGATATTCTCGGCGAGTTAAGCATTTTGAGTGATTTGCCGATTGGTTTCAGAACGTCTTGCATTGAAGTTTCCTATTTTTTGCTAGACATTCATTGTGGAACAAAGGTGATTTTCTCGGCGAGTTAAGCATTTTGAGTAATTTGCCGATTGGTTTCAAAACGGCTGCATTGAAATTTACCATTTTTTGCCAGACATTCATTGCGGGGGAAAAAGTGATTTTCTCGGCGAGAAAAGCATTTTGAGACATTTGCCGATTGGTTTCAGAACGTCTTGCATTGAAATTTACTATTTTTTGCCAGACATTCATTGTGGAACAAAAGTGATTTTCTAGGCGAGTTAAGCATTTTGAGTAATTTGCCGATTGGTTTCAGAACGGCTTGCATTGAAATTTACCCTTTTTTGCCAGACATTCATTGTGGGGGGGGGGGGGGGGGGGGAAGTGATTTTCCCGGCAAGTTAAGCATTTTGAGTAATTTGCCGATTGGTTTCAGAACGGCTTGCATCACAATTAACTATTTTTTGCCAGGCATTCATTGTGGAACAAAAGTGATATTCTAGGCGAGTTAAGCATTTTGAGTAATTTGCCGATTGGTTTCAGAACGGCTTGCATTGAAATTTACCCTTTTTTGCCAGGCATTCATTGTGGAACAAAAGTGATTTTCTCGGCGAGTTAAGCATTTTGAGTAATTTGCCGATTGGTTGCAGAACGACTTGCATTGAAATTCACTATTTTTTGCCAGACATTCATTGTGGGGGTAAAAGTGATTTTCGTGGCAAGTTAAGCATTTTGAGTAATTTGCCGATTGGTTTCAGAACGGCTTTCATCACAATTAACTATTTTTTGCCAGGCATTCATTGTGGAACAAAAGTGATTTTCTCGGCGAGTTAAACATTTTGAGTAATTTGCCGATTGGTTTCAGAACGTCTTGCATTGAAATTAACTATATTTTGCCAGACATTCATTGTGGAACAAAAGTGATTTTCTCGGCGAGATAAGCATTTTGAGTAATTTGCCGATTGGTTTCAGAACGGCTTGCACTGAAATTAACTATTTTTTGCCAGACATTCATTGTGAAAAGAAACTGATTTTCTCGGCGAGTTAAGCATTTTGAGTAATTTGCCGATTGGTTTCAGAACGGCTTGCATTGAAATTTACCCTTTTTTGCCAGACATTCATTGTGGGGGGGGGGGGTGGGGGGGGGGGGGGGAAGTGATTTTCCCGGCAAGTTAAGCATTTTGAGTAATTTGCCGATTGGTTTCAGAACGGCTTGCATCACAATTAACTATTTTTTGCCAGGCATTCATTGAGGAACAAAAGTGATTTTCTCGGTGAGTTAAGCATTTTGAGTAATTTGCCGATTGGTTGCAGAACGACTTGCATTGAAATTCACTATTTTTTGCCAGACATTCATTGTGGGGGGAAAAGTGATTTTCGTGGGAAGTTAAGCATTTTGAGTAATTTGCCGATTGGTTTCAGAACGGCTTGGATCACCATTAACTATTTTTTGCCAGGCATTCATTGTGGAACAAAAGTGATTTTCTCGGCGAGTTAAGCATTTTGAGTAATTTGCCGATTGGTTTCAGAACGTCTTGCATTGAAATTAACTATATTTTGCCAGACATTCATTGTGGAACAAAAGTGGTTTTCTCGGCGAGATAAGCATTTTGAGTAATTTGCCGATTGGTTTTAGAACGGCTTGCATTGAAATTAACTATTTTTTGCCAGACATTCATTGTGAAAAGAAACTGATTTTCTCGGCGAGTTAAGCATTTTGAGTAATTTGCCGATTGGTTTCAGAACGTCTTGCATTGAAGTTTACTATTTTTTGCCAGACATTCATTGTGGAACAAAAGTGATTTTCTCGGCGAGTTAAGCATTTTGAGTAATTTGCCGATTGGTTGCAGAACGGCTTGCATTGAAATTTACCCTTTTTTGCCAGACATTCATTGTGGGGGGGGGGGGGGGGGGGGGAAGTGATTTTCCCGGCAAGTTAAGCATTTTGAGTAATTTGCCGATTGGTTTCAGAACGGCTTGCATCACAATTGACTATTTTTTGCCAGGCATTCATTGTGGAACAAAAGTGATTTTCTCGGCGAGTTAAGCATTTTGAGTAATTTGCCGATTGGTTGCAGAACGACTTGCATTGAAATTCACTATTTTTTGCCAGACATTCATTGTGGGGGTAAAAGTGATTTTCGTGGCAAGTTAAGCATTTTGAGTAATTTGCCGATTGGTTTCAGAACGGCTTTCATCACAATTAACTATTTTTTGCCAGGCATTCATTGTGGAACAAAAGTGATTTTCTCGGCGAGTTAAACATTTTGAGTAATTTGCCGATTGGTTTCAGAACGTCTTGCATTGAAATTAACTATATTTTGCCAGACATTCATTGTGGAACAAAAGTGATTTTCTCGGCGAGATAAGCATTTTGAGTAATTTGCCGATTGGTTTCAGAACGGCTTGCACTGAAATTAACTATTTTTTGCCAGACATTCATTGTGAAAAGAAACTGATTTTCTCGGCGAGTTAAGCATTTTGAGTAATTTGCCGATTGGTTTCAGAACGGCTTGCATTGAAATTTACCCTTTTTTGCCAGACATTCATTGTGGGGGGGGGGTGGGGTGGGGGGGAAGTGATTTTCCCGGCAAGTTAAGCATTTTGAGTAATTTGCCGATTGGTTTCAGAACGGCTTGCATCACAATTAACTATTTTTTGCCAGGCATTCATTGAGGAACAAAAGTGATTTTCTCGGTGAGTTAAGCATTTTGAGTAATTTGCCGATTGGTTGCAGAACGACTTGCATTGAAATTCACTATTTTTTGCCAGACATTCATTGTGGGGGGAAAAGTGATTTTCGTGGCAAGTTAAGCATTTTGAGTAATTTGCCGATTGGTTTCAGAACGGCTTGGATCACCATTAACTATTTTTTGCCAGGCATTCATTGTGGAACAAAAGTGATTTTCTCGGCGAGTTAAGCATTTTGAGTAATTTGCCGATTGGTTTCAGAACGTCTTGCATTGAAATTAACTATATTTTGCCAGACATTCATTGTGGAACAAAAGTGGTTTTCTCGGCGAGATAAGCATTTTGAGTAATTTGCCGATTGGTTTCAGAACGGCTTGCATTGAAATTAACTATTTTTTGCCAGACATTCATTGTGAAAAGAAACTGATTTTCTCGGCGAGTTAAGCATTTTGAGTAATTTGCCGATTGGTTTCAGAACGTCTTGCATTGAAGTTTACTATTTTTTGCCAGACATTCATTGTGGAACAAAAGTGATTTTCTCCGCGAGTTAAGCATTTTGAGTAATTTGCCGATTGGTTGCAGAACGGCTTGCATTGAAATTCACTATTTTTTGCCAGACATTCATTGTGGGGGTAAAAGTGATTTTCGTGGCAAGTTAAGCATTTTGAGTAATTTGCCGATTGGTTTCAGAACGTCTTGCATCACAATTAACTATTTTTTGCCAGGCATTCATTGAGGAACAAAAGTGATTTTCTCGGCGAGTTAAACATTTTGAGTAATTTGCCGATTGGTTTCAGAACGTCTTGCATTGAAATTAACTATATTTTGCCAGACATTCATTGTGGAACAAAAGTGATTTTCTCGGCGAGATAAGCATTTTGAGTAATTTGCCGATTGGTTTCAGAACGGCTTGCATTGAAATTAACTATTTTTTGCCAGACATTCATTGTGAAAAGAAACTGATTTTCTCGGCGAGTTAAGCATTTTGAGTAATTTACCGATTGGTGTAAGAACGGCTTGCATTGGAATTTACTATTTTTTGCCAGACATTCATTGTGGAACAAAAGTGATTTTCTCGGTGAGTTTAGCATTTTGAGTAATTTGCCGATTGGTTTCAGAACGTCTTGCATTGAAGTTTCCTATTTTTTGCAAGACATTCATTGTGGAACAAAAGTGACTTTCTCGGCGAGTTAAGCATTTTGAGTAATTTGCCGATTGGTTTCAGAACGTCTTGCATTGAAAATAAGTATTTTTTGCGAACCATTCATTGTGGTAAGAAACTGATTTTCTCGGCGAGTTAAGCATTTTGAGTAATTTGCCGATTGGTTTCAGAACGTCTTGCATTGAAATTTACTATTTTTTTGCCAGACATTCATTGTGGAACAAAAGTGATTTTCGTGGCAAGTTAAGCATTTTGAGTAATTTGCCGATTGGTTTCAGAACGTCTTGCATTGAAATTAACTATATTTTGCCAGACATTCATTGTGGAACAAAAGTGATTTTCTCGGCGAGATAAGCATTTTGAGTAATTTGCCGATTGGTTTCAGAACGTCTTGCATTGAAATTAACTATTTTTGGCCAACCATTCATTGTGGTAAAAAACTGATTTTCTCGGCGAGTTAAGCATTTTGAGTAATTTGCCGATTGGTTTCAGAACGTTTTGCATTGAAATTCACTATTTTTTGCCAGACATTCATTGTGGGGGTAAAAGTGATTTTCGTGGCAAGTTAAGCATTTTGAGTAATTTGCCGATTGGTTTCAGAACGTCTTGCATTGAAATTAACTATATTTTGCCAGACATTCATTGTGGAACAAAAGTGATTTTCTCGGCGAGATAAGCATTTTGAGTAATTTGCCGATTGGTTTCAGAACGGCTTGCATTGGAATTTACTATTTTTTGCCAGACATTCATTGTGGAACAAAAGTGATTTTCTCGGCGAGTTAAGCATTTTGAGTAATTTGCCGCTTGGTTTCAGAACGGCTTGCATTGAAATTCACTATTTTGGCCAGACATTCATTGTGGAACAAAAGTGATTTTCTCGGCGAGTTAAGCATTTTGAGTAATTTGCCGATTGGTTTCAGAACGTCTTGCAATGAAATTTAATATTTTTTGCCAGACATTCATTGTGGAACAAAAGTGATTTTCTCGGCGAGATAAGCATTTTGAGTAATTTGCCGATTGGTTTCAGAACGGCTTGCATTGAAATTTACCCTTTTTTGCCAGACATTCATTGTGGGGGGAAAAGTGATTTTCCCGGCAAGTTAAGCATTTTGAGTAATTTTCCGATTGGTTTCAGAACGTCTTGCATTGAAGTTTACTACTTTTTGCCAGACATTCATTGTGGAACAAAAGTGATTTTCTCGGCGAGTTAAGCATTTTGAGTAATTTGCCGATTGGTTGCAGAACGACTTGCATTGAAATTCACGATTTTTTGCCAGACATTCATTGTGGGGGGAAAAGTGATTTTCGTGGCAAGTTAAGCATTTTGAGTAATTTGCCGATTGGTTTCAGAACGGCTTGCATCACAATTAACTATTTTTTGCCAGGCATTCATTGTGGAACAAAAGTGATTTTCTCGGCGAGTTAAGCATTTTGAGTAATTTGCCGATTGGTTTCAGAACGGCTTGCATCACAATTAACTATTTTTTGCCAGACATTCATTGTGGAACAAAAGTGATTTTCTCGGCGAGTTAAGCATTTTGAGTAATTTGCCGATTGGTTTCAGAACGTCTTGCATTGAAGTTTCCTATTTTTTGCTAGACATTCATTGTGGAACAAAAGTGATTTTCTCGGCGAGTTAAGCATTTTGAGTAATTTGCCGCTTGGTTTCAGAACGTCTTGCATTGAAATTTACCCTTTTTTGCCAGGCATTCATTGTGGAACAAAAGTGATTTTCTCGGCGAGTTAAGCATTTTGAGTAATTTGCCGATTGGTTTCAGAACGTCTTGCATTGAAATTAACTATTTTTTGCCAACCATTCATTGTGGTAAAAAACTGATTTTCACGGCGAGTTAAGCATTTTGAGTAATTTGCCGATTGGTTTCAGAACGTCTTGCATTGAAGTTTACAATTTTTTGCCAGATATTCATTGTGGGGGGAAAAGTGATTTTCGTGGCAAGTTAAGCATTTTGAGTAATTTGCCGATTGTTTTCAGAACGGCTTGCATCACAATTAACTATTTTTTGCCAGGCATTCACTGTGGAACAAACGTGATTTTCTCGGCGAGATAAGCATTTTGAGTAATTTGCCGATTGGTTTCAGAACGGCTTGCATTGAAATTAACTATTTTTTGCCAGACATTCATTGCGGGGAAAAAGTGATTTTCTCGGCGAGTTAAGCATTTTGAGTAATTTGCCGATTGGTTTCAGAACGGCTTGCATCACAATTAACTATTTTTTTGCCAGGCATTCATTGTGGAACAAAAGTGATTTTCTCTGCGAGTTAAGCATTTTGAGTAATTTGCCGATTGGTTTCAGAACGGCTTGCATCGAAATTAACTATTTTTTGCCAGCCATTCATTGTGGAACAAAAGTGATTTTCTCGGCGAGTTAAGCATTTTGAGTAATTTGCCGATTGGTTTCAGAACGGCTTGCATCGAAATTAACTATTTTTTGCCGGCCATTCATTGTGGAACAAAAGTGATTTTCTCGGCGAGAAAAGCATTTTGAGTAATTTGCCGATTTGTTTCAGAACGTCTTGCATTGAAATTAACTATTTTTTGCCAACCATTCATTGTGGTAAGAAACTGATTTTCTCGGCGAGTTAAGCATTTTGAGTAATTTGCCGATTGGTTTCAGAACGTCTTGCTTTGAAATTTACTATTTTTTGCCAGACATTCATTGTGGAACAAAAGTGATTGTCTAGGCGAGTTAAGCATTTTGAGTAATTTGCCGATTGGTTTCAGAACGGCTTGCATTGAAATTTACCCTTTTTTGCCAGACATTCATTGTGGGGGGGAAAAGTGATTTTCCCGGCAAGTTAAGCATTTTGAGTAATTTGCCGATTGGTTTCAGAACGGCTTACATCACAATTAACTATTTTTTGCCAGGCAGTCATTGTGGAACTAAAGTGATTTTCTCGGCGAGTTAAGCATTTTGAGTAATTTGCCGATTGGTTGCAGAACGACTTGCATTGAAATTCACTATTGCTTGCCAGACATTCATTGTGGGGGGAAAAGTGATTTTCGTGGCAAGTTAAGCATTTTGAGTAATTTGCCGATTAGTTTCAGAACGGCTTGCATCACCATTAACTATTTTTTGCCAAGCATTCATTGTGGAACAAAAGTGATTTTCTCGGCGAGTTAAGCATTTTGAGCAATTTGCCGATTGGTTTCAGAACGTCTTGCATTGAAATTAACTATATTTTGCCAGACATTCATTGTGGAACAAAAGTGGTTTTCTCGGCGAGTTAAGCATTTTGAGTAATTTGCCGATTGGTTTCAGAGCGGCTTGCATTGAAATTAACTATTTTTTGCCAACCATTCATTGTGGTAAAAAACTGATTTTCTCGGCGAGTTAAGCATTTTGAGTAATTTGCCGATAGGTTTCAGAACGTCTTGCATTGAAGTTTACTATTTTTTGCCAGTCATTCATTGTGGAACAAAAGTGATTTTCACGGCGAGTTAAGCATTTTGAGTAATTTGCCGATTGGTTGCAGAACGACTTGCATTGAAATTCACTATTTTTTGCCAGACATTCATTGTGGGGCTAAAAGTGATTTTCGTGGCAAGTTAAGCATTTTGAGTAATTTGCCGATTGGTTTCAGAACGTCTTGCATTGAAATTAACTATATTTTGCCAGGCATTCATTGTGGAACAAAAGTGATTTTCTCGGCGAGATAAGCATTTTGAGTAATTTGCCGATTGGTTTCAGAACGGCTTGCATTGAAATTAACTATTTTTTGCCAGACATTCATTGTGGAACAAAAGTGATTTTCTCGGCGAGTTAAGCATTTTGAGTAATTTGCCGCTTGGTTTCAGAACGTCTTGCATTGAAATTTACCCATTTTTGCCAGGCATTCATTGTGGAACAAAAGTGATTTTCTCGGCGAGTTAAGCATTTTGAGTAATTTGCCGATTGGTTTCAGAACGTCTTGCATTGAAATTAACTATTTTTTGCCAACCATTCATTGTGGTAAAAAACTGATTTTCACGGCGAGTTAAGCATTTTGAGTTATTTGCCGATTGGTTTCAGAACGTCTTGCATTGAAGTTTACAATTTTTTGCCAGACATTCATTGTGGAACAAAAGTGATTTTCTCGGCGAGTTAAGCATTTTGAGCAATTTGCCGATTGGTTGCAGAACGATTTGCTTTGAAATTCACTATTTTTGCCAGACATTCATTGTGGGGGGGAAAGTGATTTTCGTGGCAAGTTAAGCATTTTGAGTAATTTGCCGATTGGTTTCAGAACGGCTTGCATCACAATTAACTATTTTTTTGCCAGGCATTCATTGTGGAACAAACGTGATTTTCTCGGCGAGATAAGCATTTTGAGTAATTTGCCGATTGGTTTCAGAACGGCTTGCATTGAAATTAACTATTTTTTGCCAGACATTCATTGCGGGGAAAAAGTGATTTTCTCGGCGAGTTAAGCATTTTGAGTAATTTGCCGATTGGTTTCAGAACGGCTTGCATCACAATTAACTATTTTTTTGCCAGGCATTCATTGTGGAACAAAAGTGATTTTCTCTGCGAGTTCAGCATTTTGAGTAATTTGCCGATTGGTTTCAGAACGGCTTGCATCGAAATTAACTATTTTTTGCCAGCCATTCATTGTGGAACAAAAGTGATTTTCACGGCGAGTTAAGCATTTTGAGTAATTTGCCGATTGGTTTCAGAACGGCTTGCATTGAAATTCACTATTTTTTGCCAGACATTCATTGTGGAACAAAAGTGATTTTCTCGGCGAGTTAAGCATTTTGAGTAATTTGCGGATTGTTTTCAGAACGGCTAGCATCACAATTAACTATTTTTTTGCCAGTCATTCATTGTGGAACAAAAGTGATTTTCTCGGCGAGTTAAGCATTTTGAGTAATTTGCCGATTGGTTTCAGAACGGCTTGCATCGAAATTAACTATTTTTTGCCAGACATTCATTGCGGGGAAAAAGTGATTTTCTCGGCGAGTTAAGCATTTTGAGTAATTTGCCGATTGGTTTCAGAACGGCTTGCATCACAATTAACTATTTTTTTGCCAGGCATTCATTGTGGAACAAAAGTGATTTTCTCTGCGAGTTCAGCATTTTGAGTAATTTGCCGATTGGTTTCAGAACGGCTTGCATCGAAATTAACTATTTTTTGCCAGCCATTCATTGTGGAACAAAAGTGATTTTCTCGGCGAGTTAAGCATTTTGAGTAATTTGCCGATTGGTTTCAGAACGGCTTGCATTGAAATTCACTATTTTTTGCCAGACATTCATTGTGGAACAAAAGTGATTTTCTCGGCGAGTTAAGCATTTTGAGTAATTTGCGGATTGGTTTCAGAACGGCTTGCATCACAATTAACTATTTTTTTGCCAGGCATTCATTGTGGAACAAAAGTGATTTTCTCGGCGAGTTAAGCATTTTGAGTAATTTGCCGATTGGTTTCAGAACGGCTTGCATCGAAATTAACTATTTTTTGCCAGCCATTCATTGTGGAACAAAAGTGATTTTCTCGGCGAGTTAAGCATTTTGAGTAATTTGCGGATTGGTTTCAGAACGGCTTGCATCGAAATTAACTATTTTTTGCCGGCCATTCATTGTGGAACAAAAGTGATTTTCTCGGCGAGAAAAGCATTTTGAGTAATTTGCCGATTTGTTTCAGAACGTCTTGCATTGAAATTAACTATTTTTTGCCAACCATTCATTGTGGTAAGAAACTGATTTTCTCGGCGAGTTAAGCATTGTGAGTAATTTGCCGATTGGTTTCAGAACGTCTTGCTTTGAAATTTACTATTTTTTGCCAGACATTCATTGTGGAACAAAAGTGATTTTCTAGGCGAGTTAAGCATTTTGAGTAATTTGCCGATTGGTTTCAGAACGGCTTGCATTGAAATTTACCCTTTTTTGCCAGACATTCATTGTGGGGGGGAAAAGTGATTTTCCCGGCAAGTTAAGCATTTTGAGTAATTTGCCGATTGGTTTCAGAACGTCTTGCATTGAAATTAACTATATTTTGCCAGACATTCATTGTGGAACAAAAGTGGTTTTCTCGGCGAGATAAGCATTTTGAGTAATTTGCCGATTGGTTTCAGAACGGCTTGCATTGAAATTAACTATTTTTTGCCAGACATTCATTGTGAAAAGAAACTGATTTTCTCGGCGAGTTAAGCATTTTGAGTAATTTACCGATTGGTTTAAGAACGGCTTGCATTGGAATTTACTATTTTTTGCCAGACATTCATTGCGGGGAAAAAGTGATTTTCTCGGCGAGTTAAGCATTTTGAGTAATTTGCCGATTGGTTTCAGAACGGCTTGCATCACAATTAACTATTTTTTTGCCAGGCATTCATTGTGGAACAAAAGCGATTTTCTCGGCGAGTTAAGCATTTTGAGTAATTTGCCGATTGGTTTCAGAACGGCTTGCATCGAAATTAACTATTTTTTGCCAGCCATTCATTGTGGAACAAAAGTGATTTTCTCGGCGAGTTAAGCATTTTGAGTAATTTGCCGATTGGTTTCAGAACGGCTTGCATTGAAATTCACTATTTTTTGCCAGACATTCATTGTGGAACAAAAGTGATTTTCTCGGCGAGTTAAGCATTTTGAGTAATTTGCGGATTGGTTTCAGAACGGCTTGCATCACAATTAACTATTTTTTGCCAGGCATTCATTGTGGAACAAAAGTGATTTTCTCGGCGAGTTAAGCATTTTGAGTAATTTGCCGATTGGTTTCAGAACGGCTTGCATCGAAATTAACTATTTTTTGCCAGCCATTCATTGTGGAACAAAAGTGATTTTCACGGCGAGTTAAGCATTTTGAGTAATTTGCCGATTGGTTGCAGAACGACTTGCATTGAAATTCACTATTTTTTGCCAGACATTCATTGTGGGGGTAAAAGTGATTTTCTTGGCAAGTTAAGCATTTTGAGTAATTTGCCGATTGGTTTCAGAACGTCTTGCATTGAAATTAACTATATTTTGCCAGGCATTCATTGTGGAACAAAAGTGATTTTCTCGGCGAGATAAGCATTTTGAGTAATTTGCCGATTGGTTTCAGAACGGCTTGCATTGAAATTAACTATTTTTTGCCAGACATTCATTGTGGAACAAAAGTGATTTTCTCGGCGAGTTAAGCATTTTGAGTAATTTGCCGCTTGGTTTCAGAACGTCTTGCATTGAAATTTACCCTTTTTTGCCAGGCATTCATTGTGGAACAAAAGTGATTTTCTCGGCGAGTTAAGCATTTTGAGTACTTTGCCGATTGGTTTCAGAACGTCTTGCATTGAAATTAACTATTTTTTGCCAACCATTCATTGTGGTAAAAAACTGATTTTCACGGCGAGTTAAGCATTTTGAGTAATTTGCCGATTGGTTTCAGAACGTCTTGCATTGAAGTTTACAATTTTTTGCCAGACATTCATTGTGGAACAAAAGTGATTTTCTCGGCGAGTTAAGCATTTTGAGCAATTTGCCGATTGGTTGCAGAACGATTTGCATTGAAATTCACTATTTTTGCCAGACATTCATTGTGGGGGGAAAAGTGATTTTCGTGGCAAGTTAAGCATTTTGAGTAATTTGCCGATTGGTTTCAGAACGGCTTGCATCACAATTAACTATTTTTTGCCAGGCATTCATTGCGGAACAAACGTGATTTTCTCGGCGAGATAAGCATTTTGAGTAATTTGCCGATTGGTTTCAGAACGGCTTGCATTGAAATTAACTATTTTTTGCCAGACATTCATTGTGGAACAAAAGTGATTTTCTCTGCGAGTTCAGCATTTTGGGTAATTTGCCGATTGGTTTCAGAACGGCTTGCATCGAAATTAACTATTTTTTTGCCAGCCATTCATTGTGGAACAAAAGTGATTTTCTCGGCGAGTTAAGCATTTTGAGTAATTTGCCGATTGGTTTCAGAAGGGCTTGCATTGAAATTCACTATTTTTTGCCAGACATTCATTGTGGAACAAAAGTGATTTTCTCGGCGAGTTAAGCATTTTGAGTAATTTGCGGATTGGTTTCAGAACGGCTTGCATCACAATTAACTATTTTTTTTGCCAGGCATTCATTGTGGAACAAAAGTGATTTTCTCGGCGAGTTAAGCATTTTGAGTAATTTGCCGATTGGTTTCAGAACGGCTTGCATCGAAATTAACTATTTTTTGCCAGCCATTCATTGTGGAACAAAAGTGATTTTCTCGGCGAGTTAAGCATTTTGAGTAATTTGCGGATTGGTTTCAGAACGGCTTGCATCGAAATTAACTATTTTTTGCCGGCCATTCATTGTGGAACAAAAGTGATTTTCTCGGCGAGAAAAGCATTTTGAGTAATTTGCCGATTTGTTTCAGAACGTCTTGCATTGAAATTAACTATTTTTTGCCAACCATTCATTGTGGTAAGAAACTGATTTTCTCGGCGAGTTAAGCATTTTGAATAATTTGCCGATTGGTTTCAGAACGTCTTGCTTTGAAATTTACTATTTTTTGCCAGACATTCATTGTGGAACAAAAGTGATATTCTAGGCGAGTTAAGCATTTTGAGTAATTTGCCGATTGGTTTCAGAACGGCTTGCATTGAAATTTACCCTTTTTTGCCAGGCATTCATTGTGGAACAAAAGTGATTTTCTCGGCGAGTTAAGCATTTTGAGTAATTTGCCGATTGGTTTCAGAACGTCTTGCATTGAAATTAACTATTTTTTGCCAACCATTCATTGTGGTAAAAAACTGATTTTCACGGCGAGTTAAGCATTTTGAGTAATTTGCCGATTGGTTTCAGAACGTCTTGCATTGAAGTTTACAATTTTTTGCCAGACATTCATTGTGGAACAAAAGTGATTTTCTCGGTGAGTTAAGCATTTTGAGCAATTTGCCGATTGGTTGCAGAACGATTTGCATTGAAATTCACTATTTTTGCCAGACATTCATTGTGGGGGGAAAAGTGATTTTCGTGGCAAGTTAAGCATTTTGAGTAATTTGCCGATTGGTTTCAGAACGGCTTGCATCACAATTAACTATTTTTTGCCAGGCATTCATTGTGGAACAAACGTGATTTTCTCGGCGAGATAAGCATTTTGAGTAATTTGCCGATTGGTTTCAGAACGGCTTGCATTGAAATTAACTATTTTTTGCCAGGCATTCATTGCGGGGAAAAAGTGATTTTCTCGGCGAGTTAAGCATTTTGAGTAATTTGCCGATTGGTTTCAGAACGGCTTGCATCACAATTAACTATTTTTTTGCCAGGCATTCATTGTGGAACAAAAGTGATTTTCTCTGCGAGTTCAGCATTTTGAGTAATTTGCCGATTGGTTTCAGAACGGCTTGCATCGAAATTAACTATTTTTTGCCAGCCATTCATTGTGGAACAAAAGTGATTTTCTCGGCGAGTTAAGCATTTTGAGTAATTTGCCGATTGGTTTCAGAACGGCTTGCATTGAAATTCACTATTTTTTGCCAGACATTCATTGTGGAACAAAAGTGATTTTCTCGGCGAGTTAAGCATTTTGAGTAATTTGCGGATTGGTTTCAGAACGGCTTGCATCACAATTAACTATTTTTTTGCCAGGCATTCATTGTGGAACAAAAGTGATTTTCTCGGCGAGTTAAGCATTTTGAGTAATTTGCCGATTGGTTTCAGAACGTCTTGCTTTGAAATTTACTATTTTTTGCCAGACATTCATTGTGGAACAAAAGTGATTTTCTAGGCAAGTTAAGCATTTTGAGTAATTTGCCGATTGGTTTCAGAACGGCTTGCCATGAAATTTACCCTTTTTTGCCAGACATTCATTGTGGGGGGGAAAAGTGATTTTCCCGGCAAGTTAAGCATTTTGAGTAATTTGCCGATTGGTTTCAGAACGGCTTGCATCGCAATTAACTATTTTTTGCCAGGCAGTCATTGTGGAACAAAAGTGATTTTCTCGGCGAGTTAAGCATTTTGAGTAATTTGCCGATTGGTTGCAGAACGACTTGCATTGAAATTCACTATTTTTTGCCAGACATTCATTGTGGGGGGAAAAGTGATTTTCGTGGCAAGTTAAGCATTTTGAGTAATTTGCCGATTAGTTTCAGAACGGCTTGTATCACCATTAACTATTTTTTGCCAAGCATTCATTGTGGAACAAAAGTGATTTTCTCGGCGAGTTAAGCATTTTGAGTAATTTGCCGATTGGTTTCAGAACGTCTTGCATTGAAATTAACTATATTTTGCCAGACATTCATTGTGGAACAAAAGTGGTTTTCTCGGCGAGATAAGCATTTTGAGTAATTTGCCGATTGGTTTCAGAACAGCTTGCATTGAAATTAACTATTTTTTGCCAGACATTCATTGTGAAAAGAAACTGATTTTCTCGGCGAGTTAAGCATTTTGAGTAATTTACCGATTGGTTGAAGAACGGCTTGCATTGGAATTTACTATTTTTTGCCAGACATTCATGGTGGAACAAAAGTGATTTTCTCGGCGAGTTAAGCATTTTGAGTAATTTGCCGATTGGTTTCAGAACGTCTTGCATTGAAATTAACTATTTTTTGCCAACCATTCATTGTGGTAAAAAACTGATTTTCTCGGCGAGTTAAGCATTTTGAGTAATTTGCCGATTGGTTTCAGAACGTCTTGTATTGAAGTTTACTATTTTTTGCCAGACATTCATTGTGGAACAAAAGTGATTTTCACGGCGAGTTAAGCATTTTGAGTAATTTGCCGATTGGTTGCAGAACGACTTGCATTGAAATTCACTATTTGTTGCCAAACATTCATTGTGGGGGTAAAAGTGATTTTCGTGGCAAGTTAAGCATTTTGAGTAATTTGCCGATTGGTTTCAGAACGTCTTGCATTGGAATTTACTATTTTTTGCCAGACATTCATGGTGGAACAAAAGTGATTTTCTCGGCGAGTTAAGCATTTTGAGTAATTTGCCGATTGGTTTCAGAACGTCTTGCATTGAAATTAACTATTTTTTGCCAACCATTCATTGTGGTAAAAAACTGATTTTCTCGGCGAGTTAAGCATTTTGAGTAATTTGCCGATTGGTTTCAGAACGTCTTGCATTGAAGTTTACTATTTTTTGCCAGACATTCATTGTGGAACAAAAGTGATTTTCACGGCGAGTTAAGCATTTTGAGTAATTTGCCGATTGGTTGCAGAACGACTTGCATTGAAATTCACTATTTTTTGCCAAACATTCATTGTGGGGGTAAAAGTGATTTTCGTGGCAAGTTAAGCATTTTGAGTAATTTGCCGATTGGTTTCAGAACGTCTTGCATTGAAATTAACTATATTTTGCCAGGCATTCATTGTGGAACAAAACTGATTTTCTCGGCGAGTTAAGCATTTTGAGTAATTTACCGATTGGTTTAAGAACGGCTTGCATTGGAATTTACTATTTTTTGCCAGACATTCATTGTGGAACAAAAGTGATTTTCTCGGCGAGTTAAGCATTTTGAGTAATTTGCCGATTGGTTTCAGAACGTCTTGCATTGAAGTTTCCTATTTTTTGCTAGACATTCATTGTGCAACAAAAGTGATTTTCTCGGCGAGTTAAGCATTTTGAGTAATTTGCCGATTGGTTTCAGAACGGCTTGCATTGAAATTTACCCTTTTTTGCCAGACATTCATTGTTTGGGGGGGGGGGAAAGTGATTTTCCCGGCAAGTTAAGCATTTTGAGTAATTTGCCGATTGGTTTCAGAACGTCTTGCATTGAAATTAACTTTTTTTTGCCAACCATTCATTGTGGTAAAAAACTGCTTTTCTCGGCGAGTTAAGCATTTTGAGTAATTTGCCGATTGGTTTCAGAACGTCTTGCATTGAAATTCACTATTTTTTGCCAGACATTCATTGTGGGGGTAAAAGTGATTTTCGTGGCAAGTTCAGCATTTTGAGTAATTTGCCGATTGGTTTCAGAACGGCTTGCATAACAATTAACTATATTTTGCCAGACATTAATTGTGGAACAAAAGTGATTTTCTCGGCGAGTTAAGCATTTTGAGTAATTTACCGATTGGTTTAAGAACGGCTTGCATTGGAATTTACTATTTTTTGCCAGACATTCATTGCGGGGAAAAAGTGATTTTCTCGGCGAGTTAAGCATTTTGAGTAATTTGCCGATTGGTTTCAGAACGGCTTGCATCACAATCAACTATTTTTTTGCCAGGCATTCATTGTGGAACAAAAGTGATTTTCTCTGCGAGTTAAGCATTTTGAGTAATTTGCCGATTGGTTTCAGAACGGCTTGCATCGAAATTAACTATTTTTTGCCAGCCATTCATTGTGGAACAAAAGTGATTTTCTCGGCGAGTTAAGCATTTTGAGTAATTTGCCGATTGGTTTCAGAACGGCTTGCATTGAAATTCACTATTTTCTGCCAGACATTCATTGTGGAACAAAAGTGATTTTCTCGGCGAGTTAAGCATTTTGAGTAATTTGCGGATTGGTTTCAGAACGGCTTGCATCACAATTAACTATTTTTTTGCCAGGCATTCATTGTGGAACAAAAGTGATTTTCTCGGCGAGTTAAGCATTTTGAGTAATTTGCCGATTGGTTTCAGAACGGCTTGCATCGAAATTAACTATTTTTTGCCAGCCATTCATTGTGGAACAAAAGTGATTTTCTCGGCGAGTTAAGCATTTTGAGTAATTTGCGGATTGGTTTCAGAACGGCTTGCATCGAAATTAACTATTTTTTGCCGGCCATTCATTGTGGAACAAAAGTGATTTTCTCGGCGAGTTAAGCATTTTGAGTAATTTGCCGATTGGTTTCAGAACGTCTTGCATTGAAGTTTACTATTTTTTGCCAGACATTCATTGTGGAACAAAAGTGATTTTCACGGCGAGTTAAGCATTTTGAGTAATTTGCCGATTGGTTGCAGAACGACTTGCATTGAAATTCACTATTTTTTGCCAGACAATCATTGTGGGGGTAAAAGTGATTTTCTTGGCAAGTTAAGCATTTTGAGTAATTTGCCGATTGGTTTCAGAACGTCTTGCATTGAAATTAACTATATTTTGCCAGGCATTCATTGTGGAACAAAAGTGATTTTCTCGGCGAGATAAGCATTTTGAGTAATTTGACGATTGGTTTCAGAACGGCTTGCATTGAAATTAACTATTTTTTGCCAGACATTCATTGTGGAACAAAAGTGATTTTCTCGGCGAGTTAAGCATTTTGAGTAATTTGCCGCTTGGTTTCAGAACGTCTTGCATTGAAATTTACCCTTTTTTGCCAGGCATTCATTGTGGAACAAAAGTGATTTTCTCGGCGAGTTAAGCATTTTGAGTACTTTGCCGATTGGTTTCAGAACGTCTTGCATTGAAATTAACTATTTTTTGCCAACCATTCATTGTGGTAAAAAACTGATTTTCACGGCGAGTTAAGCATTTTGAGTAATTTGCCGATTGGTTTCAGAACGTCTTGCATTGACGTTTACAATTTTTTGCCAGACATTCATTGTGGAACAAAAGTGATTTTCTCGGCGAGTTAAGCATTTTGAGCAATTTGCCGATTGGTTGCAGAACGATTTGCATTGAAATTCACTATTTTTGCCAGACATTCATTGTGGGGGGAAAAGTGATTTTCGTGGCAAGTTAAGCATTTTGAGTAATTTGCCGATTGGTTTCAGAACGGCTTGCATCACAATTAACTATTTTTTGCCAGGCATTCATTGTGGAACAAACGTGATTTTCTCGGCGAGATAAGCATTTTGAGTAATTTGCCGATTGGTTTCAGAACGGCTTGCATTGAAATTAACTATTTTTTGCCAGACATTCATTGTGGAACAAAAGTGATTTTCTCTGCGAGTTCAGCATTTTGAGTAATTTGCCGATTGGTTTCAGAACGGCTTGCATCGAAATTAACTATTTTTTTGCCAGCCATTCATTGTGGAACAAAAGTGATTTTCTCGGCGAGTTAAGCATTTTGAGTAATTTGCCGATTGGTTTCAGAAGGGCTTGCATTGAAATTCACTATTTTTTGCCAGACATTCATTGTGGAACAAAAGTGATTTTCTCGGCGAGTTAAGCATTTTGAGTAATTTGCGGATTGGTTTCAGAACGGCTTGCATCACAATTAACTATTTTTTTGCCAGGCATTCATTGTGGAACAAAAGTGATTTTCTCGGCGAGTTAAGCATTTTGAGTAATTTGCCGATTGGTTTCAGAACGGCTTGCATCGAAATTAACTATTTTTTGCCAGCCATTCATTGTGGAACAAAAGTGATTTTCTCGGCGAGTTAAGCATTTTGAGTAATTTGCGGATTGGTTTCAGAACGGCTTGCATCGAAATTAACTATTTTTTGCCGGCCATTCATTGTGGAACAAAAGTGATTTTCTCGGCGAGAAAAGCATTTTGAGTAATTTGCCGATTTGTTTCAGAACGTCTTGCATTGAAATTAACTATTTTTTGCCAACCATTCATTGTGGTAAGAAACTGATTTTCTCGGCGAGTTAAGCATTTTGAATAATTTGC
Organism: Scyliorhinus torazame; assembly: GCF_047496885.1. Taxonomy (NCBI): domain Eukaryota; kingdom Metazoa; phylum Chordata; class Chondrichthyes; order Carcharhiniformes; family Scyliorhinidae; genus Scyliorhinus; species Scyliorhinus torazame. Next base: position 89,851,228 of record NC_092722.1, read on the forward strand.
CGATTGGTTTCAGAACGTCTTGCTTTGAAATTTACTATTTTTTGCCAGACATTCATTGTGGAACAAAAGTGATATTCTAGGCGAGATAAGCATTTTGAGTAATTTGCCGATTGGTTTCAGAACGGCTTGCATTGAAATTTACCCTTTTTTGCCAGGCATTCATTGTGGAACAAAAGTGATTTTCTCGGCGAGTTAAGCATTTTGAGTAATTTGCCGATTGGTTTCAGAACGTCTTGCATTGAAATTAACTATTTTTTGCCAACCATTCATTGTGGTAAAAAACTGATTTTCACGGCGAGTTAAGCATTTTGAGTAATTTGCCGATTGGTTTCAGAACGTCTTGCATTGAAGTTTACAATTTTTTGCCAGACATTCATTGTGGAACAAAAGTGATTTTCTCGGCGAGTTAAGCATTTTGAGCAATTTGCCGATTGGTTGCAGAACGATTTGCATTGAAATTCACTATTTTTGCCAGACATTCATTGTGGGGGGAAAAGTGATTTTCGTGGCAAGTTAAGCATTTTGAGTAATTTGCCGATTGGTTTCAGAACGGCTTGCATCACAATTAACTATTTTTTGCCAGGCATTCATTGTGGAACAAACGTGATTTTCTCGGCGAGATAAGCATTTTGAGTAATTTGCCGATTGGTTTCAGAACGGCTTGCATTGAAATTAACTATTTTTTGCCAGGCATTCATTGCGGGGAAAAAGTGATTTTCTCGGCGAGTTAAGCATTTTGAGTAATTTGCCGATTGGTTTCAGAACGGCTTGCATCACAATTAACTATTTTTTTGCCAGGCATTCATTGTGGAACAAAAGTGATTTTCTCTGCGAGTTCAGCATTTTGAGTAATTTGCCGATTGGTTTCAGAACGGCTTGCATCGAAATTAACTATTTTTTGCCAGCCATTCATTGTGGAACAAAAGTGATTTTCTCGGCGAGTTAAGCATTTTGAGTAATTTGCCGATTGGTTTCAGAACGGCTTGCATTGAAATTCACTATTTTTTGCCAGACATTCATTGTGGAACAAAAGTGATTTTCTCGGCGAGTTAAGCATTTTGAGTAATTTGCGGATTGGTTTCAGAACGGCTTGCATCACAATTAACTATTTTTTTGCCAAGCATTCATTGTGGAACAAAAGTGATTTTCTCGGCGAGTTAAGCATTTTGAGTAATTTGCCGATTGGTTTCAGAACGTCTTGCTTTGAAATTTACTATTTTTTGCCAGACATTCATTGTGGAACAAAAGTGATTTTCTAGGCGAGTTAAGCATTTTGAGTAATTTGCCGATTGGTTTCAGAACGGCTTGCCATGAAATTTACCCTTTTTTGCCAGACATTCATTGTGGGGGGAAAAGTGATTTTCCCGGCAAGTTAAGCATTTTGAGTAATTTGCCGATTGGTTTCAGAACGGCTTGCATCGCAATTAACTATTTTTTGCCAGGCAGTCATTGTGGAACAAAAGTGATTTTCTCGGCGAGTTAAGCATTTTGAGTAATTTGCCGATTGGTTGCAGAACGACTTGCATTGAAATTCACTATTTTTTGCCAGACATTCATTGTGGGGGGAAAAGTGATTTTCGTGGCAAGTTAAGCATTTTGAGTAATTTGCCGATTAGTTTCAGAACGGCTTGTATCACCATTAACTATTTTTTGCCAAGCATTCATTGTGGAACAAAAGTGATTTTCTCGGCGAGTTAAGCATTTTGAGTAATTTGCCGATTGGTTTCAGAACGTCTTGCATTGAAATTAACTATATTTTGCCAGACATTCATTGTGGAACAAAAGTGGTTTTCTCGGCGAGATGAGCATTTTGAGTAATTTGCCGATTGGTTTCAGAACAGCTTGCATTGAAATTAACTATTTTTTGCCCGACATTCATTGTGAAAAGAAACTGATTTTCTCGGCGAGTTAAGCATTTTGAGTAATTTACCGATTGGTTGAAGAACGGCTTGCATTGGAATTTACTATTTTTTGCCAGACATTCATGGTGGAACAAAAGTGATTTTCTCGGCGAGTTAAGCATTTTGAGTAATTTGCCGATTGGTTTCAGAACGTCTTGCATTGAAATTAACTATTTTTTGCCAACCATTCATTGTGGTAAAAAACTGATTTTCTCGGCGAGTTAAGCATTTTGAGTAATTTGCCGATTGGTTTCAGAACGTCTTGCATTGAAGTTTACTATTTTTTGCCAGACATTCATTGTGGAACAAAAGTGATTTTCACGGCGAGTTAAGCATTTTGAGTAATTTGCCGATTGGTTGCAGAACGACTTGCATTGAAATTCACTATTTTTTGCCAAACATTCATTGTGGGGGTAAAAGTGATTTTCGTGGCAAGTTAAGCATTTTGAGTAATTTGCCGATTGGTTTCAGAACGTCTTGCATTGAAATTAACTATATTTTGCCAGGCATCCATTGTGGAACAAAACTGATTTTCTCGCCGAGTTGAGCATTTTGAGTAATTTACCGATTGGTTTAAGAACGGCTTGCATTGGAATTTACTATTTTTTGCCAGACATTCATTGTGGAACAAAAGTGATTTTCTCGGCGAGTTAAGCATTTTGAGTAATTTGCCGATTGGTTTCAGAACGTCTTGCATTGAAGTTTCCTATTTTTTGCTAGACATTCATTGTGCAACAAAAGTGATTTTCTCGGCGAGTTAAGCATTTTGAGTAATTTGCCGATTGGTTTCAGAACGGCTTGCATTGAAATTTACCCTTTTTTGCCAGACATTCATTGTTTGGGGGGGGGAAAGTGATTTTCCCAGCAAGTTAAGCATTTTGAGTAATTTGCCGATTGGTTTCAGAACGTCTTGCATTGAAATTCACTATTTTTTGCCAGACATTCATTGTGGGGGTAAAAGTGATTTTCGTGGCAAGTTCAGCATTTTGAGTAATTTGCCGATTGGTTTCAGAACGGCTTGCATAACAATTAACTATATTTTGCCAGACATTAATTGTGGAACAAAAGTGATTTTCTCGGCGAGTTAAGCATTTTGAGTAATTTGCTGATTGGTTGCAGAACGACTTGCATTGAAATTCACTATTTTTTGCGAGACATTCATTGTGGGGTTAAAAGTGATTTTCGTGGCAAGTTAAGCATTTTGAGTAATTTGCCGATTGGTTTCAGAACGGCTTGCATCACAATTAACTATTTTTTGCCAGGCATTCATTGTGGAACAAAAGTGATTTTCTCGGCGAGTTAAACATTTTGAGTAATTTGCCGATTGGTTTCAGAACGTCTTGCATTGAAATTAACTATATTTTGCCAGACATTCATTGTGGAACAAAAGTGATTTTCTCGGCGAGATAAGCATTTTGAGTAATTTGCCGATTGGTTTCAGATCGGCTTGCATTGAAATTAACTAATTTTTGCCAGACATTCATTGTGAAAAGAAACTGATTTTTTCGGCGAGTTAAGCATTTTGAGTAATTTACCGATTGGTTTAAGAACGGCTTGCATTGGAATTTACTATTTTTTGCCAGACATTCATTGTGGAACAAAAGTGATTTTCTCGGCGAGTTAAGCATTTTGAGTAATTTGCCGATTGGTTTCAGAACGTCTTGCACTGAAGTTTCCTATTTTTTGCTCGACATTCATTGTGGAACAAAAGTGATTTTCTCGGCGAGTTAAGCATTTTGAGTAATTTGCCGATTGGTTTCAGAACGGCTTGCATTGAAATTTACCCTTTTTTGCCAGACATTCATTGTGTGGGGGGGGGGGGGGGAAGTGATTTTCCCGGCAAGTTAAGCATTTTGAGTAATTTGCCGATTGGTTTCAGAACGTCTTGCATTGAAATTAACTATTTTTTGCCAACCATTCATTGTGGTAAAAAACTGATTTTCTCGGCGAGTTAAGCATTTTGAGTAATTTGCCGATTGGTTTCAGCACGTTTTGCATTGAAATTCACTATTTTTTGCCAGACATTCATTGTGGGGGTAAAAGTGATTTTCGTGGCAAGTTAAGCATTTTGAGTAATTTGCCGATTGGTTTCAGAACGGCTTGCATAACAATTAACTATTTTTTGCCAGGCATTCATTGTGGAACAAAAGTGATTTTCTCGGCGAGTTAAGCATTTTGAGTAATTTGCCATTTGGTTTCAGAACGTCTTGCATTGAAATTAACTATATTTTGCCAGACATTCATTGTGGAACAAAAGTGATTTTCTCGGCGAGATAAGCATTTTGAGTAATTCGCCGATTGGTTTCAGAACGGCTTGCATTGGAATTTACTATTTTTTGCTAGACATTCATTGTGGAACAAAAGTGATTTTCTCGGCGAGTTAAGCATTTTGAGTAATTTGCCGCTTGGTTTCAGAACGGCTTGCATTGAAATTCACTATATTTTGCCAGACATTCATTGTGGAACAAAAGTGATTTTCTCGGCGAGTTAAGCATTTTGAGTAATTTGCCGATTGGGTTCAGAACGTCTTGCATTGAAGTTTCCTATTTTTTGCTCGACATTCATTGTGGAACAAAACTGATTTTCTCGGCGAGTTAAGCATTTTGAGTAATTTGCCGCTTGGTTTCAGAACGGCTTGCATTGAAATTCACTATTTTTTGCCAGACATTCATTGTGGAACAAAAGTGATTTTCTCGGCGAGTTAAGCATTTTGAGTAATTTGCCGATTGGTTTCAGAACGGCTTGCATCGAAATTAACTATTTTTTGCCGGCCATTCATTGTGGAACAAAAGTGATTTTCTCGGCGAGAAAAGGATTTTGAGTAATTTGCCGATTGGTTTCAGAACGTCTTGCATTGAAATTAACTATTTTTTGCCAACCATTCATTGTGGTAAAAAACTGATTTTCACGGCGAGTTAAGCATTTTGAGTAATTTGCCGATTGGTTGCAGAACGATTTGCATTGAAATTCACTATTTTTGCCAGACATTCATTGTGGGGGGAAAAGTGATTTTCGTGGCAAGTTAAGCATTTTGAGTAATTTGCCGATTGGTTTCAGAACGGCTTGCATCACAATTAACTATTTTTTGCCAGGCATTCATTGTGGAACAAACGTGATTTTCTCGGCGAGTTAAGCATTTTGAGTAATTTGCCGATTGGTTTCAGAACGTCTTGCATTGAAATTAACTATATTTTGCCAGACATTAATTGTGGAACAAAAGTGATTTTCTCGGCGCGATAAGCATTTTGAGTAATTTGCCGATTGGTTTCAGAACGTCTTGCATTGAAATTAACTATTTTTTGCCAACCATTCTTTGTGGTAAGAAACTGATTTTCTCGGCGAGTTAAGCATTTTGAGTACTTTGCCGATTGGTTTCAGAACGTCTTGCTTTGAAATTTACTATTTTTTGCCAACCATTCATTGTGGTAAAAAACTGATTTTCTCGGCGAGTTAAGCATTTTGAGTAATTTGCCGATTGGTTTCAGGACGTCTTGCATTGAAGTTTACTATTTTTTGCCAGACATTCATTGTGGAACAAAAGTGATTTTCACGGCGAGTTAAGCATTTTGAGTAATTTGCCGATTGGTTGCAGAACGACATGCATTGAAATTCACTATTTTTTGCCAGACATTCATTGTGGGGGTAAAAGTGATTTTCGTGGCAAGTTAAGCATTTTGAGTAATTTGCCGATTGGTTTCAGAACGGCTTGCATAACAATTAACTATTTTTTGCCAGGCATTAATTGTGGAACAAAAGTGATTTTCTCGGCGAGTTAAGCATTTTGAGTAATTTGCCGATTGGTTTCAGAACGGCTTGCATCGAAATTAACTATTTTTTGCCGGCCATTCATTGTGGAACAAAAGTGATTTTCTCGGCGAGAAAAGGATTTTGAGTAATTTGCCGATTGGTTTCAGAACGTCTTGCATTGAAATTTACTATTTTTTGCCAGACATTCATTGTGGAACAAAAGTGATTTTCTAGGCGAGTTAAGCATTTTGAGTAATTTGCCGATTGGTTTCAGAACGGCTTGCATTGAAATTTACCCCTTTTTGCCAGGCATTCATTGTGTGGGGGGGGGGAAGTGATTTTCCCGGCAAGTTAAGCATTTTGAGTAATTTGCCGATTGGTTTCAGAACGGCTTGCATCACAATTAACTATTTTTTGCCAGGCATTCATTGTGGAACAAAAGTGATTTTCTCGGCGAGTTAAGCATTTTGAGTAATTTGCCGATTGGTTGCAGAACGACTTGCATTGAAATTCACTATTTTTTGCCAGACATTCATTGTGGGGGGACAAGTGATTTTCGTGGCAAGTTAAGCATTTTGAGTAATTTGCCGATTAGTTTCAGAACGGCTTGCATCACCATTAATTATTTTTTGCCAGGCATTCATTGTGGAACAAAAGTGATTTTCTCGGCGAGTTAAGCATTTTAAGTAATTTGCCGATTGGTTTCAGAACGTCTTGCATTGAAATTAACTATAGTTTGCCAGACATTCATTGTGGAACAAAAGTGGTTTTCTCGGCGAGATAAGCATTTTGAGTAATTTGCCGATTGGTTTCAGAACGGCTTGCATTGAAATTAACTATTTTTTGCCAGACATTCATTGTGAAAAGAAACTGATCTTCTCGGCGAGTTAAGCATTTTGAGTAATTTACCGATTGGCTTAAGAACGGCTTGCATTGGAATTTACTATTTTTTGCCAGACATTCATTGTGGAACAAAAGTGATTTTCTCGGCGAGTTAAGCATTTTGAGTAATTTGCCGATTGGTTTCAGAACGTCTTGCATTGAAATTAACTATTTTTTGCCAACCATTCATTGTGGTAAAAAACTGATTTTCTCGGCGAGTTAAGCATTTTGAGTAATTTGCCGATTGGTTTCAGGACGTCTTGCATTGAAGTTTACTATTTTTTGCCAGACATTCATTGTGGAACAAAAGTGATTTTCACGGCGAGTTAAGCATTTTGAGTAATTTGCCGATTGGTTGCAGAACGACATGCATTGAAATTCACTATTTTTTGCCAGACATTCATTGTGGGGGTAAAAGTGATTTTCGTGGCAAGTTAAGCATTTTGAGTAATTTGCCGATTGGTTTCAGAACGGCTTGCATAACAATTAACTATTTTTTGCCAGACATTCATTGTGGAACAAAAGTGATTTTCACGGCGAGTTAAGCATTTTGAGTAATTTGCCGCTTGGTTTCAGAACGGCTTGCATTGAAATTCACAATTTTTTGCCAGACATTCATTGTGGAACAAAAGTGATTTTCTCGGCGAGTTAAGCATTTTGAGTAATTTGCCGATTGGTTTCAGAACGGCTTGCATCGAAATTAACTATTTTTTGCCGGCCATTCATTGTGGAACAAAAGTGATTTTCTCGGCGAGAAAAGCATTTTGAGTAATTTGCCGATTTGTTTCAGAACGGCTTGCATTGAAATTAACTATTTTTTGCCAACCATTCATTGTGGTAAGAAACTGATTTTCTCGGCGAGTTAAGCATTTTGTGTAATTTGCCGATTGGTTTCAGAACGTCTTGCAATGAAATTTACTATTTTTTGCCAGACATTCATTGTGGAACAAAAGTGATTTTCTCGGCGAGTTAAGCATTTTGAATAATTTGCCGATTGGTTTCAGAACGTCTTGCATTGAAATTCACTATTTTTTGCCAGACATTCATTGTGGGGGAAAAGTGATTTTCGTGGCAAGTTAAGCATTTTGAGTAATTTGCCGATTGGTTTCAGAACGGCTTGCATCACAATTAACTATTTTTTGCCAGGCATTCATTGTGGAACAAAAGTGATTTTCTCGGCGAGTTAAGCATTTTGAGTAATTTGCCGATTGGTTTCAGAACGTCTTGCATTGAAATTAACCATATTTTGCCAGACATTCATTGTGGAACAAAAGTGATTTTCTCGGCGAGATAAGCATTTTGAGTAATTTGCCGATTGGTTTCAGAACGGCTTGCATTGAAATTAACTATTTTTTGCCAGACATTCATTGTGAAAAGAAACTGATTTTCTCGGCGAGTTAAGCATTTTGAGTAATTTACCGATTGGTTTAAGAACGGCTTGCATTGGAATTTACTATTTTTTGCCAGACATTCATTGTGGAACAAAAGTGATTTTCTCGGCGAGTTAAGCATTTTGAGTAATTTGCCGATTGGTTTCAGAACGTCTTGCATTGAAGTTTCCTATTTTTTGCTCGACATTCATTGTGGAACAAAAGTGATTTTCTCGGTGAGTTAAGCATTTTGAGTAATTTGCCGCTTGGTTTCAGAACGGCTTGCATCGAAATGAACTATTTTTTGCCAGCCATTCATTGTGGAACAAAAGTGATTTTCTCGGCGAGTTAAGCATTTTGAGTAATTTACCGACTGGTTTCAGAACGCTTTCATCGAAATTAACTATTTTTTGCCGGCCATTCATTGTGGAACAAAAGTGATTTTCTCGGCGAGAAAAGCATTTTGAGTAATTTGCCGATTTGTTTCAGAACGGTTTGCATTGAAATTAACTATTTTTTGCCAACCATTCATTGTGGTAAGAAACTGATTTTCTCGGCGAGTTAAGCATTTTGAGTAATTTGCCGATTGGTTTCAGAACAGCTTGCATCACAATTAACTATTTTTTGCCAGACATTCATTATGGAACAAAAGTGATTTTCTAGGCGAGTTAAGCATTTTGAGTAATTTGCCGATTGGTTTCAGAACGGCTTGCATTGAAATTTACCCTTTTTTGCCAGACATTCATTGTGGGGCGGAAAAGTGATTTTCCCGGCAAGATAAGCATTTTGAGTAATTTGCCGATTTGTTTCAGAACGGTTTGCATTGAAATTAACTATTTTTTGCCAACCATTCATTGTGGTAAGAAACTGATTTTCTCGGCGAGTTAAGCATTTTGAGTAATTTGCCGATTGGTTTCAGAACAGCTTGCATCACAATTAACTATTTTTTGCCAGACATTCATTATGGAACAAAAGTGATATTCTCGGCGAGTTAAGCATTTTGAGTAATTTGCCGATTGGTTTCAGAACGGCTTGCATTGAAATTAACTATTTTCTGCCAGACATTCATTGTGAAAAGAAACTGATTTTCTCGGCGAGTTAGGCATTTTGAGTAATTTGCTTATTGGTTTCAGAACGGCTGCATTGAAATTTAAAATTTTTTGCCAGACATTCATTGCGGGGAAGAAGTGATTTACTCGGCGAGTTAAGCATTTTGAGTAATTTGCCGAATGGTTTCAGAACGGCTTGCATTGAAATTCACTATTTTTTGCCAGACATTCATTGTGGAACAAAAGTGATTTTCTCGGCGAGTTAAGCATTTTGAGTAATTTGCGGATTGGTTTCAGAACGGCTTGCATCGAAATTAACTAATTTTTGCCGGCCATTCATTGTGGAACAAAAGTGATTTTCTCGGCGAGAAAAGCATTTTGAGTAATTTGCCGATTTGTTTCAGAACGTCTTGCATTGAAATTAACTATTTTTTGCCAACCATTCATTGTGGTAAGAAACTGATTTTCTCGGCGAGTTAAGCATTTTGAGTAATTTGCCGAGTGGTTTCAGAACGGCTTGCATTGAAATTTACCCTTTTTTGCCAGACCTTCATTGTGGGGGGGGGGGGGGGGGGGGGGGGAGTGATTTTCCCGGCAAGTTAAGCATTTTGAGTAATTTGCCGATTGGTTTCAGAACAGCTTGCATCACAATTAACTATTTTTTGCCAGGCATTCATTGTGGAACAAAAGTGATTTTCTCGGCGAGTTAAGCATTTTGAGTAATTTGCCGATTGGTTTCAGAACGTCTTGCATTGAAATTAACTATTTTTTGCCAGACTTTCATTGTGAAAAGAAACTGATTTTCTCGGCGAGTTAAGCATTTTGAGTAATTTGCCGATTGGTTTCAGAACGGCTTGCATCGAAATTAACTATTTTTTGCCAGCCATTCATTGTGGAACAAAGGTGATTTTCTCGGCGAGTTAAGCATTTTGAGTAATTTGCCGATTGGTTTCAGAACGGCTTGCATTGAAATTCACTATTTTTTGCCAGACATTCATTGTGGAACAAAAGTGATTTTCTCGGCGAGTTAAGCATTTTGAGTAATTTGCGGATTGGTTTCAGAACGGCTTGCATCGAAATTATCTAATTTTTGCCGGCCATTCATTGTGGAACAATGGTGATTTTCTCGGCGAGAAAAGCATTTTGAGTAATTTGCCGATTTGTTTCAGAACGTCTTGCATTGAAATTAACTTTTTTTTGCCAACCATTCATTGTGGTAAGAAACTGATTTTCTCGGCGAGTTAAGCATTTTGAGTAATTTGCCAATTGGTTTCAGAACGTCTTGCATTGAAATTTACTATTTTTTGCCAGACATTCATTGTGGAACAAAAGTGATTTTCTAGGCGAGTTAAGCATTTTGAGTAATTTGCCGAGTGGTTTCAGAACGGCTTGCATTGAAATTTACCCTTTTTTGCCAGACCTTCATTGTGGGGGGGGGGGGGGGGGAGTGATTTTCCCGGCAAGTTAAGCATTTTGAGTAATTTGCCGATTGGTTTCAGAACAGCTTGCATCACAATTAACTATTTTTTGCCAGGCATTCATTGTGGAACAAAAGTGATTTTCTCGGCGAGTTAAGCATTTTGAGTAATTTGCCGATTGGTTTCAGAACGTCTTGCATTGAAATTAACTATTTTTTGCCAGACATTCATTGTGAAAAGAAACTGATTTTCTCGGCGAGTTAAGCATTTTGAGTAATTTACCGATTGGTTTAAGAACGGCTTGCATTGGAATTTACTATTTTTTGCCAGACATTCATTGTGGAACAAAAGCGATTTTCTCGGCGAGTGAAGCATTTTGAGTAATTTGCCGATTGGTTTCAGAACGCCTTGCACTGAAGTTTACTATTTTTTGCCAGTCAGTCATTGTGGAACAAAAGTAATTTTCTCGGCGAGTTAAGCATTTTGAGTAGTTTGCCGATTTGTTTCAGAACGGCTGGCATTGAAACTTACCATTTTTTGCCAGACATTCATTGTGGGGAAAAAGTGATTTTCTCGGCGAGTTAAGCATTTTAAGTAATTTGCCGATTGGTTTCAGAACGGCTTGCATCACAATTAACTATTTTTTGCCAGCCATTCATTGTGGAACAAAAGTGATTTTCTCGCCGAGTTAAGCATTTTGAGTAATTTGCCGATTGGTTTCAGAACGGCTTGCATCGAAATTAACTATTTTTTGCCAGACATTCATTGTGGAACAAAAGTGATTTTCTCGGCGAGTTAAGCATTTTGAGTAATTTGCCGATTGGTTTCAGAACGTCTTGCATTGAAGTTTCCTATTTTTTGCTAGACCTTCATTGTGGAACAAAAGTGATTTTCTCGGCGAGTTAAGCATTTTGAGTAATTTGCCGCTTGGTTTCAGAACGGCTTGCATTGAAATTCACTATTTTTTGCCAGACATTCATTGTGGAACAAAAGTGATTTTCTCGGCGCGTTAAGCATTTTGAGTAATTTGCGGATTGGTTTCAGAACGGCTTGCATCGAAATTAACTATTTTTTGCCAGCCATTCATTGTGGAACAAAAGTGATTTTCTCGGCGAGTTAAGCATTTTGAGTAATTTGCCGATTGGTTTCAGAACGGCTTGCATCGAAATTAACTATTTTTTGCCGGCCATTCATTGTGGAACAAAAGTGATTTTCTCGGCGAGAAAAGCATTTTGAGTAATTTGCCGATTTGTTTCAGAACGGCTTGCATTGAAATTAACTATTTTTTGCCAACCATTCATTGTGGTAAGAAACTGATTTTCTCGGCGAGTTAAGCATTTTGAGTAATTTGCCGATTGGTTTCAGAACGTCTTGCATTGAAGTTTACTATTTTTTGCCATACATTCATTGTGGAACAAAAGTGATTTTCTCGGCGAGTTAAGCATTTTGAGCAATTTGCCGATTGGTTTCAGAACGTCTTGCATTGACGTTTACTATTTTTTGCCAGCCATTCATTGTGGAACAAAAGTGATTTTCTCGGCGAGTTAAGCATTTTGAGTAATTTGCCGATTGGTTTCAGAACGGCTTGCATCGAAATTAACTATTTTTTGCCAGCCATTCATTGTGGAACAAAATGATTTTCCCGACGAGTTAACCATTTTGAGTAATTTGGCGATTGGTTTCAGAACGGCTTGCATTGAAATTCACTATTTTTTGCCACACATTCATTGTGGGGGGGAAAAGTGATTTTCCCGGCAAGTTAAGCATTTTGAGTAATTTGCCGATTGGTTTCAGAACGGCTTGCATTGAAATTAACTATTTTTTGCCAGACATTCATTGTGAAAAGAAACTGATTTTCCCAGCGTGAATTAACTATTTTTTGCCAGACATTCATTGTGGAACAAAAGTGATTTTCTCGGCGAGTTAAGCATTTTGAGTAATTTGCCGCTTAGTTTCAGAACGGCTTGCATCGAAATTAACTATTTTTTTGCCAGCCGTTCATTGCGGAACAAAAGTGATTTTCTCGACGAGTTAAGCATTTTGATTAATTTGCCGATTGGTTTCAGAACGGCTTGCATTGAAATTAACTATATTTTGCCAGACATTCATTGTGGAACAAAAGTGATTTTCTCGGCGAGATAAGCATTTTGAGCAATTTGCCGATTGGTTTCAGAACGGCTTGCATTGGAATTAACTATTTTTTGCTAGACATTCATTGTGGAACAAAAGTGATTTTCTCGGCGAGTTAAGCATTTTGAGTAATTTGCCGCTTGGTTTCAGAACGGCTTGCATTGAAATTCACTATATTTTGCCAGACATTCATTGTGGAACAAAACTGATTTTCTCGGCGAGTTAAGCATTTTGAGTAATTTGCCGATTGGTTTCAGAACGTCTTGCATTGAAGTTTCCTATTTTTTGCTAGACATTCATTGTGGAACAAAAGTGATTTTCTCGGCGAGTTAAGCATTTTGAGTAATTTGCCGCTTGGTTTCAGAACGTCTTGCATTGAAATTTACCCTTTTTTGCCAGGCATTCATTGTGGAACAAAAGTGATTTTCTCGGCGAGTTAAGCATTTTGAGTAATTTGCCGATTGGTTTCAGAACGTCTTGCATTGAAATTAACTATTTTTTGCCAACCATTCATTGTGGTAAAAAACTGATTTTCACGGCGAGTTAAGCATTTTGAGTAATTTGCCGATTGGTTGCAGAACGATTTGCATTGAAATTCACTATTTTTGCCAGACATTCATTGTGGGGGGAAAAGTGATTTTCGTGGCAAGTTAAGCATTTTGAGTAATTTGCCGATTGGTTTCAGAACGGCTTGCATCACAATTAACTATTTTTTGCCAGGCATTCATTGTGGATCAAACGTGATTTTCTCGGCGAGTTAAGCATTTTGAGTAATTTGCCGATTGGTTTCAGAACGTCTTGCATTGAAATTAACTATATTTTGCCAGACATTAATTGTGGAACAAAAGTGATTTTCTCGGCGAGATAAGCATTTTGAGTAATTTGCCGATTGGTTTCAGAACGGCTTGCATTGAAATTAACTATTTTTTGCCAGACATTCATTGCGGGGAAAAAATGATTTTCTCGGCGAGTTAAGCATTTTGAATAATTTGCCGATTGGTTTCAGAACGGCTTGCATCACAATTAACTATTTTTTTGCCAGGCATTCATTGTGGAACAAAAGTGATTTTCTCGGCGAGTTAAGCATTTTGAGTAATTTGCCGATTGGTTTCAGAACGGCTTGCATCGAAATTAACTATTTTTTGCCAGCCATTCATTGTGGAACAAAAGTGATTTTCTCGGCGAGTTAAGCATTTTGAGTAATTTGCCGATTGGTTTCAGAACGGCTTGCATTGAAATTCACTATTTTTTGCCAGACATTCATTGTGGAACAAAAGTGATTTTCTCGGCGAGTTAAGCATTTTGAGTAATTTGCCGATTGGTTTCAGAACGGCTTGCATCACAATTAACTATTTTTTGCCAGGCATTCATTGTGGAACAAAAGTGATTTTCTCGGCGAGTTAAGCATTTTGAGTAATTTGCCGATTGGTTGCAGAACGACTTGCATTGAAATTCACTATTTTTTGCCAGACATTCATTGTGGGGGGAAAAGTGATTTTCGTGGCAAGGTAAGCATTTTGAGTAATTTGCCGATTAGTTTCAGAACGGCTTGCATCACCATTAACTATTTTTTGCCAGGCATTCATTGTGGAACAAAAGTGATTTTCTCGGCGAGAAAAGCATTTTGAGTAATTTGCCGATTTGTTTCAGAACGTCTTGCATTGAAATTAACTATTTTTTGCCAACCATTCATTGTGGTAAGAAACTGATTTTCTCGGCGAGTTAAGCATTTTGAGTAATTTGCCGATTGGTTTCAGAACGTCTTGCTTTGAAATTTACTATTTTTTGCCAGACATTCATTGTGGAACAAAAGTGATTTTCTAGGCGAGTTAAGCATTTTGAGTAATTTGCCGATTGGTTTCAGAACGGCTTGCATTGAAATTTACCCTTTTTTGCCAGACATTCATTGTGGGGGGGGGGGGGGGGGGAAGTGATTTTCCCGGCAAGTTAAGCATTTTGAGTAATTTGCCGATTGGTTTCAGAACGGCTTGCATCACAATTAACTATTTTTTGCCAGGCATTCATTGTGGAACAAAAGTGATTTTCTCGGCGAGTTAAGCATTTTGAGTAATTTGCCGATTGGTTGCAGAACGACTTGCATTGAAATTCACTATTTTTTGCCAGACATTCATTGTGGGGGGAAAAGTGATTTTCGTGGCAAGGTAAGCATTTTGAGTAATTTGCCGATTAGTTTCAGAACGGCTTGCATCACCATTAACTATTTTTTGCCAGGCATTCATTGTGGAACAAAAGAGATTTTCTCGGCGAGTTAAGCATTTTGAGTAATTTGCCGATTGGTTTCAGAACGTCTTGCATTGAAATTAACTATATTTTGCCAGACATTCATTGTGGAACAAAAGTGGTTTTCTCGGCGAGATAAGCATTTTGAGTAATATGCCGATTGGTTTCAGAACGTCTTGCATTGAAGTTTACTATTTTTTGCCAGACATTCATTGTGGAACAAAAGTGATTTTCACGGCGAGTTAAGCATTTTGAGTAATTTGCCGATTGGTTGCAGAACGACTTGCATTGAAATTCACTATTTTTTGCCAGACATTCATTGTGGGGGTAAAAGTGATTTTCGTGGCAAGTTAAGCATTTTGAGTAATTTGCCGATTGGTTTCAGAACGGCTTGCATCACAATTAACTATTTTTTGCCAGGCATTCATTGTGGAACAAAAGTGATTTTCTCGGCGAGTTAAGCATTTTGAGTAATTTGCCGATTGGTTGCAGAACGACTTGCATTGAAATTCACTATTTTTTGCCAGACATTCATTGTGGGGGGAAAAGTGATTTTCGTGGCAAGGTAAGCATTTTGAGTAATTTGCCGATTAGTTTCAGAACGGCTTGCATCACCATTAACTATTTTTTGCCAGGCATTCATTGTGGAACAAAAGAGATTTTCTCGGCGAGTTAAGCATTTTGAGTAATTTGCCGATTGGTTTCAGAACGTCTTGCATTGAAATTAACTATATTTTGCCAGACATTCATTGTGGAACAAAAGTGGTTTTCTCGGCGAGATAAGCATTTTGAGTAATATGCCGATTGGTTTCAGAACGTCTTGCATTGAAGTTTACTATTTTTTGCCAGACATTCATTGTGGAACAAAAGTGATTTTCACGGCGAGTTAAGCATTTTGAGTAATTTGCCGATTGGTTGCAGAACGACTTGCATTGAAATTCACTATTTTTTGCCAGACATTCATTGTGGGGGTAAAAGTGATTTTCGTGGCAAGTTAAGCATTTTGAGTAATTTGCCGATTGGTTTCAGAACGGCTTGCATCACAATTAACTATTTTTTGCCAGGCATTCATTGTGGAACAAAAGTGATTTTCTCGGCGAGTTAAACATTTTGAGTAATTTGCCGATTGGTTTCAGAACGTCTTGCATTGAAATTAACTATATTTTGCCAGACATTCATTGTGGAACAAAAGTGATTTTCTCGGCGAGATAAGCATTTTGAGTAATTTGCCGATTGGTTTCAGAACGGCTTGCATTGAAATTAACTATTTTTTGCCAGACATTCATTGTGAAAAGAAACTGATTTTCTCGGCGAGTTAAGCATTTTGAGTAATTTACCGATTGGTTTAAGAACGGCTTGCATTGGAATTTACTATTTTTTGCCAGACATTCATTGTGGAACAAAAGTGATTTTCTCGGCGAGTTAAGCATTTTGAGTAATTTGCCGATTGGTTTCAGAACGTCTTGCATTGAAGTTTCCTATTTTTTGCTAGACATTCATTGTGGAACAAAAGTGATTTTCTCGGCGAGTTAAGCATTTTGAGTAATTTGCCGATTGGTTTCAGAACGGCTTGCATTGAAATTTACCCTTTTTTGCCAGACATTCATTGTGTGGGGGGGGGGGGGGGGAGTGATTTTCCCGGCAAGTTAAGCATTTTGAGTAATTTGCCGATTGGTTTCAGAACGTCTTGCATTGAAATTAACTATTTTTTGCCAACCATTCATTGTGGTAAAAAACTGATTTTCTCGGCGAGTTAAGCATTTTGAGTAATTTGCTGATTGGTTTCAGAACGGCTTGCATCGAAATTAACTATTTTTTGCCGGCCATTCATTGTGGAACAAAAGTGATTTTCTCGGCGAGAAAAGCATTTTGAGTAATTTGCTGATTTGTTTCAGAACGGCTTGCATTGAAATTAACTATTTTTTGCCAACCATTCATTGTGGTAAGAAACTGATTTTCCCGGCAAGTTAAGCATTTTGAGTAATTTGCCGATTGGTTTCAGAACGTCTTGCATTGAAATTAACTATTTTTTGCCAACCATTCATTGTGGTAAAAAACTGATTTTCTCGGCGAGTTAAGCATTTTGAGTAATTTGCCGATTGGTTTCAGAACGTTTTGCATTGAAATTCACTATTTTTTGGCAGACATTCATTGTGGGGGTAAAAGTGATTTTCGTGGCAAGTTAAGCATTTTGAGTAATTTGCCGATTGGTTTCAGAACGGCTTGCATAACAATTAACTATTTTTTGCCAGGCATTCATTGTGGAACAAAAGTGATTTTCTCGGCGAGTTAAGCATTTTGAGTAATTTGCCGATTGGTTTCAGAACGTCTTGCATTGAAATTAACTATATTTTGCCAGACATTCATTGTGGAACAAAAGTGATTTTCTCGGCGAGATAAGCATTTTGAGTAATTTGCCGATTGGTTTCAGAACGGCTTGCATTGGAATTTACTATTTTTTGCTAGACATTCATTGTGGAACAAAAGTGATTTTCTCGGCGAGTTAAGCATTTTGAGTAATTTGCCGCTTGGTTTCAGAACGGCTTGCATTGAAATTCACTATATTTTGCCAGACATTCATTGTGGAACAAAAGTGATTTTCTCGGCGAGTTAAGCATTTTGAGTAATTTGCCGATTGGTTTCAGAACGTCTTGCATTGAAGTTTCCTATTTTTTGCTCGACATTCATTGTGGAACAAAACTGATTTTCTCGGCGAGTTAAGCATTTTGAGTAATTTGCCGATTGGTTTCAGAACGGCTTGCATTGAAATTCACTATTTTTTGCCAGACATTCATTGTGGAACAAAAGTGATTTTCTCGGCGAGTTAAGCATTTTGAGTAATTTGCCGCTTGGTTTCAGAACGTCTTGCATTGAAATTTACCCTTTTTTGCCAGGCATTCATTGTGGAACAAAAGTGATTTTCTCGGCGAGAAAAGCATTTTGAGTAATTTGCCGATTTGTTTCAGAACGGCTTGCATTGAAATTAACTATTTTTTGCCAACCATTCATTGTGGTAAGAAACTGATTTTCTCGGCGAGTTAAGCATTTTGAGTAATTTGCCGATTGGTTTCAGAATGTCTTGCAATGAAATTTACTATTTTTTGCCAGACATTCATTGTGGAACATAAGTGATTTTCTAGGCGAGTTAAGCATTTTGACTAATTTGCCGATTGGTTTCAGTACGGCTTGCATTGAAATTTACCCTTTTTTGCCAGACATTCATTGTGGGGGGGAAAAGTGATTTTCCCGGCAAGTTAAGCATTTTGAGTAATTTGCCGATTAGTTTCAGAACGTCTTGCATTGAAATTAACTATATTTTGCCAGACATTAATTGTGGAACAAAAGTGATTTTCTCGGCGAGATAAGCATTTTGAGTAATTTGCCGATTGGTTTCAGAACGGCTTGCATTGAAATTAACTATTTTTTGCCAGACATTCATTGCGGGGAAAAAATGATTTTCTCGGCGAGTTAAGCATTTTGAATAATTTGCCGATTGGTTTCAGAACGGCTTGCATCACAATTAACTATTTTTTTGCCAGGCATTCATTGTGGAACAAAAGTGATTTTCTCGGCGAGTTAAGCATTTTGAGTAATTTGCCGATTGGTTTCAGAACGGCTTGCATCGAAATTAACTATTTTTTGCCAGCCATTCATTGTGGAACAAAAGTGATTTTCTCGGCGAGTTAAGCATTTTGAGTAATTTGCCGATTGGTTTCAGAACGGCTTGCATTGAAATTCACTATTTTTTGCCAGACATTCATTGTGGAACAAAAGTGATTTTCTCGGCGAGTTAAGCATTTTGAGTAATTTGCGGATTGGTTTCAGAACGGCTTGCATCGAAATTAACTATTTTTTGCCGGCCATTCATTGTGGAACAAAAGTGATTTTCTCGGCGAGAAAAGCATTTTGAGTAATTTGCCGATTTGTTTCAGAACGTCTTGCATTGAAATTAACTATTTTTTGCCAACCATTCATTGTGGTAAGAAACTGATTTTCTCGGCGAGTTAAGCATTTTGAGTAATTTGCCGATTGGTTTCAGAACGTCTTGCTTTGAAATTTACTATTTTTTGCCAGACATTCATTGTGGAACAAAAGTGATTTTCTAGGCGAGTTAAGTATTTTGAGTAATTTGCCGATTGGTTTCAGAACGGCTTGCATTGAAATTTACCCTTTTTTGCCAGACATTAATTGTGGGGGGGGGGGGGGGGGGGGGGAAGTGATTTTCCCGGCAAATTAAGCATTTTGAGTAATTTGCCGATTGGTTTCAGAACGGCTTGCATCACAATTAACTATTTTTTGCCAGGCATTCATTGTGGAACAAAAGTGATTTTCTCGGCGAGTTAAGCATTTTGAGTAATTTGCCGATTGGTTGCAGAACGACTTGCATTGAAATTCACTATTTTTTGCCAGACATTCATTGTGGGGGGAAAAGTGATTTTCGTGGCAAGGTAAGCATTTTGAGTAATTTGCCGATTAGTTTCAGAACGGCTTGCATCACCATTAACTATTTTTTGCCAGGCATTCATTGTGGAACAAAAGAGATTTTCTCGGCGAGTTAAGCATTTTGAATAATTTGCCGATTGGTTTCAGAACGGCTTGCATCACAATTAACTATTTTTTTGCCAGGCATTCATTGTGGAACAAAAGTGATTTTCTCGGCGAGTTAAGCATTTTGAGTAATTTGCCGATTGGTTTCAGAACGGCTTGCATCGAAATTAACTATTTTTTGCCAGCCATTCATTGTGGAACAAAAGTGATTTTCTCGGCGAGTTAAGCATTTTGAGTAATTTGCCGATTGGTTTCAGAACGGCTTGCATTGAAATTCACTATTTTTTGCCAGACATTCATTGTGGAACAAAAGTGATTTTCTCGGCGAGTTAAGCATTTTGAGTAATTTGCGGATTGGTTTCAGAACGGCTTGCATCGAAATTAACTATTTTTTGCCGGCCATTCATTGTGGAACAAAAGTGATTTTCTCGGCGAGAAAAGCATTTTGAGTAATTTGCCGATTTGTTTCAGAACGTCTTGCATTGAAATTAACTATTTTTTGCCAACCATTCATTGTGGTAAGAAACTGATTTTCTCGGCGAGTTAAGCATTTTGAGTAATTTGCCGATTGGTTTCAGAACGTCTTGCTTTGAAATTTACTATTTTTTGCCAGACATTCATTGTGGAACAAAAGTGATTTTCTAGGCGAGTTAAGCATTTTGAGTAATTTGCCGATTGGTTTCAGAACGGCTTGCATTGAAATTTACCCTTTTTTGCCAGACATTCATTGTGGGGAGGGGGGGGGGGAAGTGATTTTCCCGGCAAATTAAGCATTTTGAGTAATTTGCCGATTGGTTTCAGAACGGCTTGCATCACAATTAACTATTTTTTGCCAGGCATTCATTGTGGAACAAAAGTGATTTTCTCGGCGAGTTAAGCATTTTGAGTAATTTGCCGATTGGTTGCAGAACGACTTGCATTGAAATTCACTATTTTTTGCCAGACATTCATTGTGGGGGGAAAAGTGATTTTCGTGGCAAGGTAAGCATTTTGAGTAATTTGCCGATTAGTTTCAGAACGGCTTGCATCACCATTAACTATTTTTTGCCAGGCATTCATTGTGGAACAAAAGAGATTTTCTCGGCGAGTTAAGCATTTTGAGTAATTTGCCGATTGGTTTCAGAACGTCTTGCATTGAAATTAACTATATTTTGCCAGACATTCATTGTGGAACAAAAGTGGTTTTCTCGGCGAGATAAGCATTTTGAGTAATATGCCGATTGGTTTCAGAACGTCTTGCATTGAAGTTTACTATTTTTTGCCAGACATTCATTGTGGAACAAAAGTGATTTTCACGGCGAGTTAAGCATTTTGAGTAATTTGCCGATTGGTTGCAGAACGACTTGCATTGAAATTCACTATTTTTTGCCAGACATTCATTGTGGGGGTAAAAGTGATTTTCGTGGCAAGTTAAGCATTTTGAGTAATTTGCCGATTGGTTTCAGAACGGCTTGCATCACAATTAACTATTTTTTGCCAGGCATTCATTGTGGAACAAAAGTGATTTTCTCGGCGAGTTAAACATTTTGAGTAATTTGCCGATTGGTTTCAGAACGTCTTGCATTGAAATTAACTATATTTTGCCAGACATTCATTGTGGAACAAAAGTGATTTTCTCGGCGAGATAAGCATTTTGAGTAATTTGCCGATTGGTTTCAGAACGGCTTGCATTGAAATTAACTATTTTTTGCCAGACATTCATTGTGAAAAGAAACTGATTTTCTCGGCGAGTTAAGCATTTTGAGTAATTTACCGATTGGTTTAAGAACGGCTTGCATTGGAATTTACTATTTTTTGCCAGACATTCATTGTGGAACAAAAGTGATTTTCTCGGCGAGTTCAGCATTTTGAGTAATTTGCCGATTGGTTTCAGAACGTCTTGCATTGAAGTTTCCTATTTTTTGCTAGACATTCATTGTGGAACAAAAGTGATTTTCTCGGCGAGTTAAGCATTTTGAGTAATTTGCCGATTGGTTTCAGAACGGCTTGCATTGAAATTTACCCTTTTTTGCCAGACATTCATTGTGTGGGGGGGGGGGGGGGAGGGATTTTCCCGGCAAGTTAAGCATTTTGAGTAATTTGCCGATTGGTTTCAGAACGTCTTGCATTGAAATTAACTATTTTTTGCCAACCATTCATTGTGGTAAAAAACTGATTTTCTCGGCGAGTTAAGCATTTTGAGTAATTTGCTGATTGGTTTCAGAACGGCTTGCATCGAAATTAACTATTTTTTGCCGGCCATTCATTGTGGAACAAAAGTGATTTTCTCGGCGAGAAAAGCATTTTGAGTAATTTGCTGATTTGTTTCAGAACGGCTTGCATTGAAATTAACTATTTTTTGCCAACCATTCATTGTGGTAAGAAACTGATTTTCCCGGCAAGTTAAGCATTTTGAGTAATTTGCCGATTGGTTTCAGAACGTCTTGCATTGAAATTAACTATTTTTTGCCAACCATTCATTGTGGTAAAAAACTGATTTTCTCGGCGAGTTAAGCATTTTGAGTAATTTGCCGATTGGTTTCAGAACGTTTTGCATTGAAATTCACTATTTTTTGCCAGACATTCATTGTGGGGGTAAAAGTGATTTTCGTGGCAAGTTAAGCATTTTGAGTAATTTGCCGATTGGTTTCAGAACGGCTTGCATAACAATTAACTATTTTTAGCCAGGCATTCATTGTGGAACAAAAGTGATTTTCTCGGCGAGTTAAGCATTTTGAGTAATTTGCCGATTGGTTTCAGAACGTCTTGCATTGAAATTAACTATATTTTGCCAGACATTCATTGTGGAACAAAAGTGATTTTCTCGGCGAGATAAGCATTTTGAGTAATTTGCCGATTGGTTTCAGAACGGCTTGCATTGGAATTTACTATTTTTTGCTAGACATTCATTGTGGAACAAAAGTGATTTTCTCGGCGAGTTAAGTATTTTGAGTAATTTGCCGCTTGGTTTCAGAACGGCTTGCATTGAAATTCACTATATTTTGCCAGACATTCATTGTGGAACAAAAGTGATTTTCTCGGCGAGTTAAGCATTTTGAGTAATTTGCCGATTGGTTTCAGAACGTCTTGCATTGAAGTTTCCTATTTTTTGCTCGACATTCATTGTGGAACAAAACTGATTTTCTCGGCGAGTTAAGCATTTTGAGTAATTTGCCGATTGGTTTCAGAACGGCTTGCATTGAAATTCACTATTTTTTGCCAGACATTCATTGTGGAACAAAAGTGATTTTCTCGGCGAGTTAAGCATTTTGAGTAATTTGCCGATTGGTTTCAGAACGGCTTGCATCGAAATTAACTATTTTTTGCCGGCCATTCATTGTGGAACAAAAGTGATTTTCTCGGCGAGAAAAGCATTTTGAGTAATTTGCCGATTTGTTTCAGAACGGCTTGCATTGAAATTAACTATTTTTTGCCAACCATTCATTGTGGTAAGAAACTGATTTTCTCGGCGAGTTAAGCATTTTGAGTAATTTGCCGATTGGTTTCAGAATGTCTTGCAATGAAATTTACTATTTTTTGCCAGACATTCATTGTGGAACATAAGTGATTTTCTAGGCGAGTTAAGCATTTTGACTAATTTGCCGATTGGTTTCAGTACAGCTTGCATTGAAATTTACCCTTTTTTGCCAGACATTCATTGTGGGGGGGAAAAGTGATTTTCCCGGCAAGTTAAGCATTTTGAGTAATTTGCCGATTGGTTTCAGAACGGCTTGCATTGAAGTTTACTACTTTTTGCCAGACATTCATTGTGGAACAAAAGTGATTTTCTCGGCGAGTTAAGCATTTTGAGTAATTTGCCGATTGGTTTCAGAACGGCTTGCATTGAAATTTACCCTTTTTTGCCAGGCATTCATTGTGGGGGGAAAAGTGATTTTCGTGGCAAGTTAAGCATTTTGAGTAATTTGCCGATTGGTTTCAGAACGGCTTGCATCACAATTAACTATTTTTTGCCAGGCATTCATTGTGGATCAAACGTGATTTTCTCGGCGAGTTAAGCATTTTGAGTAATTTGCCGATTGGTTTCAGAACGTCTTGCATTGAAATTAACTATATTTTGCCAGACATTAATTGTGGGTCAAAAGTGATTTTCTCGGCGAGATAAGCATTTTGAGTAATTTGCCGATTGGTTTCAGAACGGCTTGCATGGAAATTAACTATTTTTTGCCAGACATTCATTGCGGGGGAAAAAGTGATTTTCTCGGCGAGTTAAGCATTTTGAGTAATTTGCCGATTGGTTTCAGAACGGCTTGCAACACAATTAACTATTTTTTGCCAGGCATTCATTGTGGAACAAAAGGGATTTTCTCGGCGAGTTAAGCATTTTGAGTAATTTGCCGATTGGTTTCAGAACGGCTTGCATCGAAATTAACTATTTTTTGCCAGCCATTCATTGTGGAACAAAAGTGATTTTCTCGGCGAGTTAAGCATTTTGAGTAATTTGCCGATTGGTTTCAGAACGTCTTGCATTGAAATTAACTATTTTTTGCCAACCATTCATTGTGGTAAAAAACTGATTTTCTCGGCGAGTTAAGCATTTTGAGTAATTTGCCGATTGGTTTCAGAACGGCCTGCATCGAAATTAACTATTTTTTGCCTGCCATTCATTGTGGAACAAAAGTGATTTTCTCGGCGAGAAAAGCATTTTGAGTAATTTGCTGATTTGTTTCAGAACGGCTTGCATTGAAATTAACTATTTTTTGCCAACCATTCATTGTGGTAAGAAACTGATTTTCTCGGCGAGTTAAGCATTTTGAGTAATTTGCCGATTGGTTTCAGAACGTCTTGCATTGAAATTTACTATTTTTTGCCAGACATTCATTGTGGAACAAAAGTGATTTTCTAGGCGAGTTAAGCATTTTGAGTAATTTGCCGATTGGTTTCAGAACGTCTTGCATTGAAATTAACTATTTTTTGCCAACCATTCATTGTGGCAAAAAACTGATTTTCTCGACGAGTTAAGCATTTTGAGTAATTTGCCGATTGGTTTCAGACCGTCTTGCATTGAAATTCACTATTTTTTGCCAGACATTCATTGTGGGGGTAAAAGTGATTTTCGTGGCAAGTTAAGCATTTTGAGTAATTTGCCGATTGGTTTCAGAACGGCTTGCATAACAATTAACTATTTTTTGCCAGGCATTCATTGTGGAACAAAAGTGATTTTCTCGGCGAGTTAAGCATTTTGAGTAATTTGCCGATTGGTTTCAGAACGGCTTGCATCACAATTAACTATTTTTTGCCAGGCATTCATTGTGGTAAAAAATTGATTTTCTCGGCGAGTTAAGCATTTTGAGTAATTTGCCGATTGGTTTCAGAACGTCTTGCATTGAAGTTTACTACTTTTTGCCAGACATTCATTGTGGAACAAAAGTGATTTTCTCGGCGAGTTAAGCATTTTGAGTAATTTGCCGATTGGTTTCAGAACGGCTTGCATTGAAATTTACCCTTTTTTGCCAGGCATTCATTGTGGGGGGAAAAGTGATTTTCGTGGCAAGTTAAGCATTTTGAGTAATTTGCCGATTGGTTTCAGAACGGCTTGCATCACAATTAACTATTTTTTGCCAGGCATTCATTGTGGATCAAACGTGATTTTCTCGGCGAGTTAAGCATTTTGAGTAATTTGCCGATTGGTTTCAGAACGTCTTGCATTGAAATTAACTATATTTTGCCAGACATTAATTGTGGGTCAAAAGTGATTTTCTCGGCGAGATAAGCATTTTGAGTAATTTGCCGATTGGTTTCAGAACGGCTTGCATGGAAATTAACTATTTTTTGCCAGACATTCATTGCGGGGGAAAAAGTGATTTTCTCGGCGAGTTAAGCATTTTGAGTAATTTGCCGATTGGTTTCAGAACGGCTTGCAACACAATTAACTATTTTTTGCCAGGCATTCATTGTGGAACAAAAGGGATTTTCTCGGCGAGTTAAGCATTTTGAGTAATTTGCCGATTGGTTTCAGAACGGCTTGCATCGAAATTAACTATTTTTTGCCAGCCATTCATTGTGGAACAAAAGTGATTTTCTCGGCGAGTTAAGCATTTTGAGTAATTTGCCGATTGGTTTCAGAACGTCTTGCATTGAAATTAACTATTTTTTGCCAACCTTTCATTGTGGTAAAAAACTGATTTTCTCGGCGAGTTAAGCATTTTGAGTAATTTGCCGATTGGTTTCAGAACGGCTTGCATCGAAATTAACTATTTTTTGCCTGCCATTCATTGTGGAACAAAAGTGATTTTCTCGGCGAGAAAAGCATTTTGAGTAATTTGCTGATTTGTTTCAGAACGGCTTGCATTGAAATTAACTATTTTTTGCCAACCATTCATTGTGGTAAGAAACTGATTTTCTCGGCGAGTTAAGCATTTTGAGT
The DNA here is from genome assembly GCF_047496885.1 of Scyliorhinus torazame. Taxonomy (NCBI): domain Eukaryota; kingdom Metazoa; phylum Chordata; class Chondrichthyes; order Carcharhiniformes; family Scyliorhinidae; genus Scyliorhinus; species Scyliorhinus torazame. Next base: position 89,876,878 of record NC_092722.1, read on the forward strand.
AATTTGCCGATTGGTTTCAGAACGTCTTGCATTGAAATTTACTATTTTTTGCCAGACATTCATTGTGGAACAAAAGTGATTTTCTAGGCGAGTTAAGCATTTTGAGTAATTTGCCGATTGGTTTCAGAACGTCTTGCATTGAAATTAACTATTTTTTGCCAACCATTCATTGTGGCAAAAAACTGATTTTCTCGACGAGTTAAGCATTTTGAGTAATTTGCCGATTGGTTTCAGAACGTCTTGCATTGAAATTCACTATTTTTTGCCAGACATTCATTGTGGGGGTAAAAGTGATTTTCGTGGCAAGTTAAGCATTTTGAGTAATTTGCCGATTGGTTTCAGAACGGCTTGCATAACAATTAACTATTTTTTGCCAGGCATTCATTGTGGAACAAAAGTGATTTTCTCGGCGAGTTAAGCATTTTGAGTAATTTGCCGATTGGTTTCAGAACGTCTTGCATTGAAATTAACTATATTTTGCCAGACATTCATTGTGGAACAAAAGTGATTTTCTCGGCGAGATAAGCATTTTGAGTAATTTGCCGATTGGTTTCAGAACGGTTTGCATTGGAATTTACTATTTTTTGCCAGACATTCATTGTGGAACAAAAGTGATTTTCTCGGCGAGTTAAGCATTTTGAGTAATTTGCCGATTGGTTTCAGAACGTCTTGTATTGAAGTTTCCCATTTTTTGCTAGACATTCATTGTGGAACAAAAGTGATTTTCTCGGCGAGTTAAGCATTTTGAGTAATTTGCCGCTTGGTTTCAGAACGGCTTGCATTGAAATTCACTATTTTTTGCCAGACATTCATTGTGGAACAAAAGTGATTTTCTCGGCGAGTTAAGCATTTTGAGTAATTTGCTGATTGGTTTCAGAACGGCTTGCATCGAAATTAACTATTTTTTGCCGGCCATTCATTGTGGAACAAAAGTGATTTTCTCGGCGAGAAAAGCATTTTGAGTAATTTGCCGATTTGTTTCAGAACGGCTTGCATTGAAATTAACTATTTTTTGCCAACCATTCATTGTGGTAAGAAACTGATTTTCACGGCGAGTTAAGCATTTTGAGTAATTTGCCGATTGGTTTCAGAACGTCTTGCATTGAAGTTTACTACTTTTTGCCAGACATTCATTGTGGAACAAAAGTGATTTTCTCGGCGAGTTAAGCATTTTGAGTAATTTGCCGATTGGTTTCAGAACGGCTTGCATCGAAATTAACTATTTTTTGCCTGCCATTCATTGTGGAACAAAAGTGATTTTCTCGGCGAGTTAAGCATTTTGAGTAATTTGCCGATTGGTTTCAGAACGTCTTGCATTGAAATTTACTATTTTTTGCCAGACATTCATTGTGGAACAAAAGTGATTTTCTAGGCGAGTTAAGCATTTTGAGTAATTTGCCGATTGGTTTCAGAACGGCTTGCATTGAAATTTACCCTTTTTTGCCAGACATTCATTGTGGAGGGGGGGGGGGGGGGGGGGAGTGATTTTCCCGGCAAGTTAAGCATTTTGAGTAATTTGCCGATTGGTTTCAGAACGTCTTGCATTGAAATTAACTATTTTTTGCCAACCATTCATTGTGGCAAAAAACTGATTTTCTCGGCGAGTTAAGCATTTTGAGTAATTTGCCGATTGGTTTCAGAACGTCTTGCATTGAAATTCACTATTTTTTGCCAGACATTCATTGTGGGGGTAAAAGTGATTTTCGTGGCAAGTTAAGCATTTTGAGTAATTTGCCGATTGGTTTCAGAACGGCTTGCATAACAATTAACTATTTTTTGCCAGGCATTCATTGTGGAACAAAAGTGGATTTTCTCGGCGAGTTAAGCATTTTGAGTAATTTGCCGATTGGTTTAAAACGTCTTGCATTGAAATTAACTATATTTTGCCAGACATTCATTGTGGAACAAAAGTGATTTTCTCGGCGAGATAAGCATTTTGAGTAATTTGCCGAATGGTTTCAGAACGGGTTGCATTGGAATTTACTATTTTTTGCCAGACATTCATTGCGGAACAAAAGTGATTTTCTCGGCGAGTTAAGCATTTTGAGTAATTTGCCGATTGGTTTCAGAACGTCTTGTATTGAAGTTTCCCATTTTTTGCTAGACATTCATTGTGGAACAAAAGTGATTTTCTCGGCGAGTTAAGCATTTTGAGTAATTTGCCGCTTGGTTTCAGAACGGATTGCATTGAAATTCACTATTTTTTGCCAGACATTCATTGTGGAACAAAAGTGATTTTCTCGGCGAGTTAAGCATTTTGAGTAATTTGCCGATTGGTTTCAGAACGGCTTGCATCGAAATTAACTATTTTTTGCCGGCCATTCATTGTGGAACAAAAGTGATTTTCTCGGCGAGAAAAGCATTTTGAGTAATTTGCCGATTTGTTGCAGAACGGCTTGCATTGAAATTAACTATTTTTTGCCAACCATTCATTGTGGTAAGAAACTGATTTTCTCGGCGAGTTAAGCATTTTGAGTAATTTGCCGATTGGTTTCAGAACGTCTTGCATTGAAGTTTACAATTTTTTGCCAGACATTCATTGTGGAACAAAAGTGATTTTCTCGGCGAGTTAAGCATTTTGAGTAATTTGCCGATTGGTTGCAGAACGATTTGCATTGAAATTCACTATTTTTGCCAGACATTCATTGTGGGGGGAAAAGTGATTTTCGTGGCAAGTTAAGCATTTTGAGTAATTTGCCGATTGGTTTCAGAACGGCTTGCATCACAATTAACTATTTTTTGCCAGGCATTCATTGTGGAACAAACGTGATTTTCTCGGCGAGTTAAGCATTTTGAGTAATTTGCCGATTGGTTTCAGAACGTCTTGCATTGAAATTAACTATATTTTGCCAGACATTAATTGTGGAACAAAAGTGATTTTCTCGGCGAGATAAGCATTTTGAGTAATTTGCCGATTGGTTTCAGAACGGCTTGCATTGAAATTAACTATTTTTGCCAGACATTCATTGCGGGGAAAAAGTGGTTTTCTCGGCGAGATAAGCATTTTGAGTAATTTGCCGATTGGTTTCAGAATGGCTTGCATTGAAATTAACTATTTTTTGCCAGACATTCATTGTGAAAAGAAACTGATTTTCTCGGCGAGTTAAGCATTTTGAGTAATTTGCCGATTGATTTCAGAACGGCTTGCATCGAAATTAACTATTTTTTGCCAGCCATTCATTGTGGAACAGAAGTGATTTTCTCGGCGAGTTAAGCATTTTGAGTAATTTGCCGATATTTTCAGAACGGCTTGCATTGAAATTCACTATTTTTTGCCAGACATTCATTGTGGTAAAAAACTGATTTTCTCGGCGAGTTAAGCATTTTGAGTAATTTGCCGATTGGTTTCAGAACGTCTTGCATTGAAGTTTACTATTTTTTGCCAGACATTCATTGTGGAACAAAAGTGATTTTCACGGCGAGTTAAGCATTTTGAGTAATTTGCCGATTGGTTGCAGAACGACATGCATTGAAATTCACTATTTTTTGCCAGACATTCATTGTGGGGGTAAAAGTGATTTTCGTGGCAAGTTAAGCATTTTGAGTAATTTGCCGATTGGTTTCAGAACGGCTTGCATAACAATTAACTATTTTTTGCCAGGCATTCATTGTGGAACAAAAGTGATTTTCTCGGCGAGTTAAGCATTTTGAGTAATTTGCCGATTGGTTTCAGAACGTCTTGCATTGAAATTAACTATATTTTGCCAGACATTCATGTTGGAACAAAAGTGATTTTCTCGGCGAGATAAGCATTTTGAGTAATTTGCCGATTGGTTTCAGAACGGCTTGCATTGGAATTTACTATTTTTTGCTAGACATTCATTGTGGAACAAAAGTGATTTTCTCGGCGAGTTAAGCATTTTGAGTAATTTGCCGATTGGTTTCAGAACGGCTTGCATTGAAATTCACAATTTTTTGCCAGACATTCATTGTGGAACAAAAGTGATTTTCTCGGCGAGTTAAGCATTTTGAGTAATTTGCCGATTGGTTTCAGAACGGCTTGCATCGAAATTAACTATTTTTTGCCGGCCATTCATTGTGGAACAAAAGTGATTTTCTCGGCGAGAAAAGCATTTTGAGTAATTTGCCGATTTGTTTCAGAACGGCTTGCATTGAAATTAACTATTTTTTGCCAACCATTCATTGTGGTAAGAAACTGATTTTCTCGGCCAGTTAAGCATTTTGTGTAATTTGCCGATTGGTTTCAGAACGTCTTGCAATGAAATTTACTATTTTTTGCCAGACATTCATTGTGGAACAAAAGTGATTTTCTAGGCGAGTTAAGCATTTTGAGTAATTTGCCGATTGGTTTCAGAACGCCTTGCATTGAAATGTACCCTTTTTGCCAGACATTCATTGTGGGGGGGGGGGGGGGGAAAGTGATTTTCCCGGCAAGTTAAGCATTTTGAGTAATTTGCCGATTGGTTTCAGAACGGCTTGCATCACAATTAACTATTTTCTGCCAGGCATTCATTGTGGTAAAAAATTGATTTTCTCGGCGAGTTAAGCATTTTGAGTAATTTGCCGATTGGTTTCAGAACGTCTTGCATTGAAGTTTACTACTTTTTGCCAGACATTCATTGTGGAACAAAAGTGATTTTCTCGGCGAGTTAAGCATTTTGAGTAATTTGCCGATTGGTTGCAGAACGACTTGCATTGAAATTCACTATTTTTTGCCAGACATTCATTGTGGGGGAAAAGTGATTTTCGTGGCAAGTTAAGCATTTTGAGTATTTGCCGATTGGTTTCAGAACGGCTTGCATCACAATTAACTATTTTTTGCCAGGCATTCATTGTGGAACAAACGTGATTTTCTCGGCGAGTTAAACATTTTGAGTAATTTGCCGATTGGTTTCAGAACGTCTTGCATTGAAATTAACTATATTTTGCCAGACATTAATTGTGGAACAAAAGTGATTTTCTCGGCGAGATAAGCATTTTGAGTAATTTGCCGATTGGTTTCAGAACGGCTTGCATTGATATTCACAATTTTTTGCCAGACATTCATTGTGGAACAAAAGTGATTTACTCGGCGAGTTAAGCATTTGGAGTAATTTGCCGATTGGTTTCAGAACGGCTTGCATCGAAATTAACTATTTTTTGCCGGCCATTCATTGTGGAACAAAAGTGATTTTCTCGGCGAGTTAAGCATTTTGAGTAATTTGCCGATATTTTCAGAACGGCTTGCATTGAAATTCACTATTTTTTGCCAGACATTCATTGTGGAACAAAAGTGATTTTCTCGGCGAGTTAAGCATTTTGAGTAATTTGCCGATTGGTTTCAGAACGTCTTGCATTGAAATTCACTATTTTTTGCCAGACATTCATTGTGGGGGTAAAAGTGATTTTCGTGGCAAGTTAAGCATTTTGAGTAATTTGCCGATTGGTTTCAGAACGGCTTGCATAACAATTAACTATTTTTTGCCAGGCATTCATTGTGGAACAAAAGTGGATTTTCTCGGCGAGTTAAGCATTTTGAGTAATTTGCCGATTGGTTTAAAACGTCTTGCATTGAAATTAACTATATTTTGCCAGACATTCATTGTGGAACAAAAGTGATTTTCTCGGCGAGATAAGCATTTTGAGTAATTTGCCGAATGGTTTCAGAACGGGTTGCATTGGAATTTACTATTTTTTGCCAGACATTCATTGCGGAACAAAAGTGATTTTCTCGGCGAGTTAAGCATTTTGAGTAATTTGCCGATTGGTTTCAGAACGTCTTGTATTGAAGTTTCCCATTTTTTGCTAGACATTCATTGTGGAACAAAAGTGATTTTCTCGGCGAGTTAAGCATTTTGAGTAATTTGCCGCTTGGTTTCAGAACGGATTGCATTGAAATTCACTATTTTTTGCCAGACATTCATTGTGGAACAAAAGTGATTTTCTCGGCGAGTTAAGCATTTTGAGTAATTTGCCGATTGGTTTCAGAACGGCTTGCATCGAAATTAACTATTTTTTGCCGGCCATTCATTGTGGAACAAAAGTGATTTTCTCGGCGAGAAAAGCATTTTGAGTAATTTGCCGATTTGTTGCAGAACGGCTTGCATTGAAATTAACTATTTTTTGCCAACCATTCATTGTGGTAAGAAACTGATTTTCTCGGCGAGTTAAGCATTTTGAGTAATTTGCCGATTGGTTTCAGAACGTCTTGCATTGAAGTTTACAATTTTTTGCCAGACATTTATTGTGGAACAAAAGTGATTTTCTCGGCGAGTTAAGCATTTTGAGTAATTTGCCGATTGGTTGCAGAACGATTTGCATTGAAATTCACTATTTTTGCCAGACATTCATTGTGGGGGGAAAAGTGATTTTCGTGGCAAGTTAAGCATTTTGAGTAATTTGCCGATTGGTTTCAGAACGGCTTGCATCACAATTAACTATTTTTTGCCAGGCATTCATTGTGGAACAAACGTGATTTTCTCGGCGAGTTAAGCATTTTGAGTAATTTGCCGATTGGTTTCAGAACGTCTTGCATTGAAATTAACTATATTTTGCCAGACATTAATTGTGGAAAAAAAGTGATTTTCTCGGCGAGATAAGCATTTTGAGTAATTTGCCGATTGGTTTCAGAACGGCTTGCATTGAAATTAACTATTTTTGCCAGACATTCATTGCGGGGAAAAAGTGGTTTTCTCGGCGAGATAAGCATTTTGAGTAATTTGCCGATTGGTTTCAGAATGGCTTGCATTGAAATTAACTATTTTTTGCCAGACATTCATTGTGAAAAGAAACTGATTTTCTCGGCGAGTTAAGCATTTTGAGTAATTTGCCGATTGATTTCAGAACGGCTTGCATCGAAATTAACTATTTTTTGCCAGCCATTCATTGTGGAACAGAAGTGATTTTCTCGGCGAGTTAAGCATTTTGAGTAATTTGCCGATATTTTCAGAACGGCTTGCATTGAAATTCACTATTTTTTGCCAGACATTCATTGTGGTAAAAAACTGATTTTCTCGGCGAGTTAAGCATTTTGAGTAATTTGCCGATTGGTTTCAGAACGTCTTGCATTGAAGTTTACTATTTTTTGCCAGACATTCATTGTGGAACAAAAGTGATTTTCACGGCGAGTTAAGCATTTTGAGTAATTTGCCGATTGGTTGCAGAACGACATGCATTGAAATTCACTATTTTTTGCCAGACATTCATTGTGGGGGTAAAAGTGATTTTCGTGGCAAGTCAAGCATTTTGAGTAATTTGCCGATTGGTTTCAGAACGGCTTGCATAACAATTAACTATTTTTTGCCAGGCATTCATTGTGGAACAAAAGTGATTTTCTCGGCGAGTTAAGCATTTTGAGTAATTTGCCGATTGGTTTCAGAACGTCTTGCATTGAAATTAACTATATTTTGCCAGACATTCATGTTGGAACAAAAGTGATTTTCTCGGCGAGATAAGCATTTTGAGTAATTTGCCGATTGGTTTCAGAACGGCTTGCATTGGAATTTACTATTTTTTGCTAGACATTCATTGTGGAACAAAAGTGATTTTCTCGGCGAGTTAAGCATTTTGAGTAATTTGCCGATTGGTTTCAGAACGGCTTGCATTGAAATTCACAATTTTTTGCCAGACATTCATTGTGGAACAAAAGTGATTTTCTCGGCGAGTTAAGCATTTTGAGTAATTTGCCGATTGGTTTCAGAACGGCTTGCATCGAAATTAACTATTTTTTGCCGGCCATTCATTGTGGAACAAAAGTGATTTTCTCGGCGACAAAAGCATTTTGAGTAATTTGCCGATTTGTTTCAGAACGGCTTGCATTGAAATTAACTATTTTTTGCCAAACATTCATTGTGGAACAAAAGTGATTTTCTAGGCGAGTTAAGCATTTTGAGTAATTTGCCGATTGGTTTCAGAACGCCTTGCATTGAAATGTACCCTTTTTGCCAGACATTCATTGTGGGGGGGGGGGGGGGGGGAAGTGATTTTCCCGGCAAGTTAAGCATTTTGAGTAATTTGCCGATTGGTTTCAGAACGGCTTGCATCACAATTAACTATTTTTTGCCAGGCATTCATTGTGGAACAAAAGTGATTTTCTCGGCGAGTTAAGCATTTTGAGTAATTTGCCGGTTGGTTTCAGAACGTCTTGCATTGAAATTAACTATTTTTTGCCAACCATTCATTGTGGTAAAAAACTGATTTTCACGGCGAGTTAAGCATTTTGAGTAATTTGCCGATTGGTTTCAGAAAGTCTTGCATTGAAGTTTACAATTTTTTGCCAGACATTCATTGTGGAACAAAAGTGATTTTCTCGGCGAGTTAAGCATTTTGAGTAATTTGCCGATTGGTTGCAGAACGATTTGCATTGAAATTCACTATTTTTGCCAGACATTCATTGTGGGGGGAAAAGTGATTTTCGTGGCAAGTTAACCATTTTGAGTAATTTGCCGATTGGTTTCAGAACGGCCTGCATCACAATTAACTATTTTTTGCCAGGCATTCATTGTGGAACAAACGTGATTTTCTCGGCGAGTTAAACATTTTGAGTAATTTGCCGATTGGTTTCAGAACGTCTTGCATTGAAATTAACTATATTTTGCCAGACATTAATTGTGGAACAAAAGTGATTTTCTCGGCGAGATAAGCATTTTGAGTAATTTGCCGATTGGTTTCAGAACGGCTTGCATTGATATTCACAATTTTTTGCCAGACATTCATTGTGGAACAAAAGTGATTTACTCGGCGAGTTAAGCATTTGGAGTAATTTGCCGATTGGTTTCAGAACGGCTTGCATCGAAATTAACTATTTTTTGCCGGCCATTCATTGTGGAACAAAAGTGATTTTCTCGGCGAGTTAAGCATTTTGAGTAATTTGCCGATATTTTCAGAACGGCTTGCATTGAAATTCACTATTTTTTGCCAGACATTCATTGTGGAACAAAAGTGATTTTCTCGGCGAGTTAAGCATTTTGAGTAATTTGCGGATTGGTTTCAGAACGTCTTGCATTGAAATTTACTATTTTTTGCCAGACATTCATTGTGGAACAAAAGTGATTTTCCAGGCGAGTTAAGCATTTTGAGTAATTTGCCGATTGGTTTCAGAACGGCTTGCATCACAATTAACTATTTTTTGCCAGGCATTCATTGTGGAACAAAAGTGATTTTCTCGGCGAGTTAAGCATTTTGAGTAATTTGCCGATTGGTTGCAGAACGACTTGCATTGAAATTCACTATTTTTTGCCAGACATTCATTGTGGGGGGACAAGTGATTTTCGTGGCAAGTTAAGCATTTTGAGTAATTTGCCGATTAGTTTCAGAACGGCTTGCATCACCATTAACTATTTTTTGCCAGGCATTCATTGTGGAACAAAAGTGATTTTCTCGGCGAGTTAAGCATTTTAAGTAATTTGCCGATTGGTTTCAGAACGTCTTGCATTGAAATTAACTATATTTTGCCAGACATTCATTGTGGAACAAAAGTGGTTTTCTCGGCGAGATAAGCATTTTGAGTAATTTGCCGATTGGTTTCAGAACGGCTTGCATTGAAATTAACTATTTTTTGCCAGACATTCATTGTGAAAAGAAACTGATTTTCTCGGCGAGTTAAGCATTTTGAGTAATTTACCGATTGGCTTAAGAACGGCTTGCATTGGAATTTACTATTTTTTGCCAGACATTCATTGTGGAACAAAAGTGATTTTCTCGGCGAGTTAAGCATTTTGAGTAATTTGCCGATTGGTTTCAGAACGTCTTGCATTGAAATTAACTATTTTTTGCCAACCATTCACTGTGGTAAAAAACTGATTTTCTCGGCGAGTTAAGCATTTTGAGTAATTTGCCGATTGGTTTCAGAACGTCTTGCATTGAAGTTTACTATTTTTTGCCAGACATTCATTGTGGAACAAAAGTGATTTTCACGGCGAGTTAAGCATTTTGAGTAATTTGCCGATTGGTTGCAGAACGACATGCATTGAAATTCACTATTTTTTGCCAGACATTCATTGTGGGGGTAAAAGTGATTTTGTGGCAAGTTAAGCATTTTGAGTAATTTGCCGATTGGTTTCAGAACGGCTTGCATAACAATTAACTATTTTTTGCCAGGCATTCATTGTGGAACAAAAGTGATTTTCTCGGCGAGTTAAGCATTTTGAGTAATTTGCCGATTGGTTTCAGAACGTCTTGCATTGAAATTAACTATATTTTGCCAGACATTCATTTTGGAACAAAAGTGATTTTCTCGGCGAGATAAGCATTTTGAGTAATTTGCCGATTGGTTTCAGAACGGCTTGCATTGGAATTTACTATTTTTTGCTAGGCATTCATTGTGGAACAAAAGTGATTTTCTCGGCGAGTTAAGCATTTTGAGTAATTTGCCGATTGGTTTCAGAACGTCTTGCATTGAAGTTTCCTATTTTTTGCCAGACATTCATTGTGGAACAAAAGTGATTTTCTCGGCGAGTTAAGCATTTTGAGTAATTTGCCGCTTGGTTTCAGAACGGCTTGCATTGAAATTCACAATTTTTTGCCAGACATTCATTGTGGAACAAAAGTGATTTACTCGGCGAGTTAAGCATTTTGAGTAATTTGCCGATTGGTTTCAGAACGGCTTGCATCGAAATTAACTATTTTTTGCCGGCCATTCATTGTGGAACAAAAGTGATTTTCTCGGCGAGAAAAGCATTTTGAGTAATTTGCCGATTTGTTTCAGAACGGCTTGCATTGAAATTAACTATTTTTTGCCAACCATTCATTGTGGTAAGAAACTGATTTTCTCGGCGAGTTAAGCATTTTGTGTAATTTGCCGATTGGTTTCAGAACGTCTTGCAATGAAATTTACTATTTTTTGCCAGACATTCATTGTGGAACAAAAGTGATTTTCTAGGCGAGTTAAGCATTTTGAGTAATTTGCCGATAGGTTTCAGAACGGCTTGCATTGAAATGTACCCTTTTTGCCAGACATTCATTGTGGGGGGGAAAAGTGATTTTCGTGGCAAGTTAAGCATTTTGAGTAATTTGCCGATTGGTTTCAGTACGGCTTGCATCACAATTAACTATTTTTTGCCAGGCATTCATTGTGGTAAAAAAGTGATTTTCTCGGCGAGTTAAGCATTTTGAGTAATTTGCCGATTGGTTTCAGAACGGCTTGCATCGAAATTAACTATTTTTTGCCAGCCATTCATTGTGGAACAAAAGTGATTTTCTCGGCGAGTTAAGCATTTTGAGTAATTTGCCGATTGGTTGCAGAACGACTTGCATTGAAATTCACTATTTTTTGCCAGACATTCATTGTGGGGGAAAAGTGATTTTCGTGGCAAGTTAAGCATTTTGAGTAATTTGCCGATTGGTTTCAGAACGGCTTGCATCACAATTAACTATTTTTTGCCAGGCATTCATTGTGGAACAAAAGTGATTTTCTCGGCGAGTTAAGCATTTTGAGTAATTTGCCGATTGGTTTCAGAACGTCTTGCATTGAAATTAACCATATTTTGCCAGACATTCATTGTGGAACAAAAGTGATTTTCTCGGCGAGATAAGCATTTTGAGTAATTTGCCGATTGGTTTCAGAACGGCTTGCATTGAAATTAACTATTTTTTACCAGACATTCATTGTGAAAAGAAACTGATTTTCTCGGCGAGTTAAGCATTTTGAGTAATTTGCCGATTGGTTTCAGAACGGCTTGCATCGAAATTAACTATTTTTTGCCGGCCATTCATTGTGGAACAAAAGTGATTTTCTCGGCGAGAAAAGCATTTTGAGTAATTTGCCGATTTGTTGCAGAACGGCTTGCATTGAAATTAACTATTTTTTGCCAACCATTCATTGTGGTAAGAAACTGATTTTCTCGGCGAGTTAAGCATTTTGAGTAATTTGCCGATTGGTTTCAGAACGTCTTGCATTGAAGTTTACAATTTTTTGCCAGACATTCATTGTGGAACAAAAGTGATTTTCTCGGCGAGTTAAGCATTTTGAGTAATTTGCCGATTGGTTGCAGAACGATTTGCATTGAAATTCACTATTTTTGCCAGACATTCATTGTGGGGGGAAAAGTGATTTTCGTGGCAAGTTAAGCATTTTGAGTAATTTGCCGATTGGTTTCAGAACGGCTTGCATCACAATTAACTATTTTTTGCCAGGCATTCATTGTGGAACAAACGTGATTTTCTCGGCGAGTTAAGCATTTTGAGTAATTTGCCGATTGGTTTCAGAACGTCTTGCATTGAAATTAACTATATTTTGCCAGACATTAATTGTGGAACAAAAGTGATTTTCTCGGCGAGATAAGCATTTTGAGTAATTTGCCGATTGGTTTCAGAACGGCTTGCATTGAAATTAACTATTTTTGCCAGACATTCATTGCGGGGAAAAAGTGGTTTTCTCGGCGAGATAAGCATTTTGAGTAATTTGCCGATTGGTTTCAGAATGGCTTGCATTGAAATTAACTATTTTTCGCCAGACATTCATTGTGAAAAGAAACTGATTTTCTCGGCGAGTTAAGCATTTTGAGTAATTTGCCGATTGATTTCAGAACGGCTTGCATCGAAATTAACTATTTTTTGCCAGCCATTCATTGTGGAACAGAAGTGATTTTCTCGGCGAGTTAAGCATTTTGAGTAATTTGCCGATATTTTCAGAACGGCTTGCATTGAAATTCACTATTTTTTGCCAGACATTCATTGTGGTAAAAAACTGATTTTCTCGGCGAGTTAAGCATTTTGAGTAATTTGCCGATTGGTTTCAGAACGTCTTGCATTGAAGTTTACTATTTTTTGCCAGACATTCATTGTGGAACAAAAGTGATTTTCACGGCGAGTTAAGCATTTTGAGTAATTTGCCGATTGGTTGCAGAACGACATGCATTGAAATTCACTATTTTTTGCCAGACATTCATTGTGGGGGTAAAAGTGATTTTCGTGGCAAGTTAAGCATTTTGAGTAATTTGCCGATTGGTTTCAGAACGGCTTGCATAACAATTAACTATTTTTTGCCAGGCATTCATTGTGGAACAAAAGTGATTTTCTCGGCGAGTTAAGCATTTTGAGTAATTTGCCGATTGGTTTCAGAACGTCTTGCATTGAAATTAACTATATTTTGCCAGACATTCATGTTGGAACAAAAGTGATTTTCTCGGCGAGATAAGCATTTTGAGTAATTTGCCGATTGGTTTCAGAACGGCTTGCATTGGAATTTACTATTTTTTGCTAGACATTCATTGTGGAACAAAAGTGATTTTCTCGGCGAGTTAAGCATTTTGAGTAATTTGCCGATTGGTTTCAGAACGGCTTGCATTGAAATTCACAATTTTTTGCCAGACATTCATTGTGGAACAAAAGTGATTTTCTCGGCGAGTTAAGCATTTTGAGTAATTTGCCGATTGGTTTCAGAACGGCTTGCATCGAAATTAACTATTTTTTGCCGGCCATTCATTGTGGAACAAAAGTGATTTTCTCGGCGAGAAAAGCATTTTGAGTAATTTGCCGATTTGTTTCAGAACGGCTTGCATTGAAATTAACTATTTTTTGCCAACCATTCATTGTGGTAAGAAACTGATTTTCTCGGCCAGTTAAGCATTTTGTGTAATTTGCCGATTGGTTTCAGAACGTCTTGCAATGAAATTTACTATTTTTTGCCAGACATTCATTGTGGAACAAAAGTGATTTTCTAGGCGAGTTAAGCATTTTGAGTAATTTGCCGATTGGTTTCAGAACGCCTTGCATTGAAATGTACCCTTTTTGCCAGACATTCATTGTGGGGGGGGGGGGGGGGAAAGTGATTTTCCCGGCAAGTTAAGCATTTTGAGTAATTTGCCGATTGGTTTCAGAACGGCTTGCATCACAATTAACTATTTTCTGCCAGGCATTCATTGTGGTAAAAAATTGATTTTCTCGGCGAGTTAAGCATTTTGAGTAATTTGCCGATTGGTTTCAGAACGTCTTGCATTGAAGTTTACTACTTTTTGCCAGACATTCATTGTGGAACAAAAGTGATTTTCTCGGCGAGTTAAGCATTTTGAGTAATTTGCCGATTGGTTGCAGAACGACTTGCATTGAAATTCACTATTTTTTGCCAGACATTCATTGTGGGGGAAAAGTGATTTTCGTGGCAAGTTAAGCATTTTGAGTATTTGCCGATTGGTTTCAGAACGGCTTGCATCACAATTAACTATTTTTTGCCAGGCATTCATTGTGGAACAAACGTGATTTTCTCGGCGAGTTAAACATTTTGAGTAATTTGCCGATTGGTTTCAGAACGTCTTGCATTGAAATTAACTATATTTTGCCAGACATTAATTGTGGAACAAAAGTGATTTTCTCGGCGAGATAAGCATTTTGAGTAATTTGCCGATTGGTTTCAGAACGGCTTGCATTGATATTCACAATTTTTTGCCAGACATTCATTGTGGAACAAAAGTGATTTACTCGGCGAGTTAAGCATTTGGAGTAATTTGCCGATTGGTTTCAGAACGGCTTGCATCGAAATTAACTATTTTTTGCCGGCCATTCATTGTGGAACAAAAGTGATTTTCTCGGCGAGTTAAGCATTTTGAGTAATTTGCCGATATTTTCAGAACGGCTTGCATTGAAATTCACTATTTTTTGCCAGACATTCATTGTGGAACAAAAGTGATTTTCTCGGCGAGTTAAGCATTTTGAGTAATTTGCCGATTGGTTTCAGAACGTCTTGCATTGAAATTCACTATTTTTTGCCAGACATTCATTGTGGGGGTAAAAGTGATTTTCGTGGCAAGTTAAGCATTTTGAGTAATTTGCCGATTGGTTTCAGAACGGCTTGCATAACAATTAACTATTTTTTGCCAGGCATTCATTGTGGAACAAAAGTGGATTTTCTCGGCGAGTTAAGCATTTTGAGTAATTTGCCGATTGGTTTAAAACGTCTTGCATTGAAATTAACTATATTTTGCCAGACATTCATTGTGGAACAAAAGTGATTTTCTCGGCGAGATAAGCATTTTGAGTAATTTGCCGAATGGTTTCAGAACGGGTTGCATTGGAATTTACTATTTTTTGCCAGACATTCATTGCGGAACAAAAGTGATTTTCTCGGCGAGTTAAGCATTTTGAGTAATTTGCCGATTGGTTTCAGAACGTCTTGTATTGAAGTTTCCCATTTTTTGCTAGACATTCATTGTGGAACAAAAGTGATTTTCTCGGCGAGTTAAGCATTTTGAGTAATTTGCCGCTTGGTTTCAGAACGGATTGCATTGAAATTCACTATTTTTTGCCAGACATTCATTGTGGAACAAAAGTGATTTTCTCGGCGAGTTAAGCATTTTGAGTAATTTGCCGATTGGTTTCAGAACGGCTTGCATCGAAATTAACTATTTTTTGCCGGCCATTCATTGTGGAACAAAAGTGATTTTCTCGGCGAGAAAAGCATTTTGAGTAATTTGCCGATTTGTTGCAGAACGGCTTGCATTGAAATTAACTATTTTTTGCCAACCATTCATTGTGGTAAGAAACTGATTTTCTCGGCGAGTTAAGCATTTTGAGTAATTTGCCGATTGGTTTCAGAACGTCTTGCATTGAAGTTTACAATTTTTTGCCAGACATTTATTGTGGAACAAAAGTGATTTTCTCGGCGAGTTAAGCATTTTGAGTAATTTGCCGATTGGTTGCAGAACGATTTGCATTGAAATTCACTATTTTTGCCAGACATTCATTGTGGGGGGAAAAGTGATTTTCGTGGCAAGTTAAGCATTTTGAGTAATTTGCCGATTGGTTTCAGAACGGCTTGCATCACAATTAACTATTTTTTGCCAGGCATTCATTGTGGAACAAACGTGATTTTCTCGGCGAGTTAAGCATTTTGAGTAATTTGCCGATTGGTTTCAGAACGTCTTGCATTGAAATTAACTATATTTTGCCAGACATTAATTGTGGAAAAAAAGTGATTTTCTCGGCGAGATAAGCATTTTGAGTAATTTGCCGATTGGTTTCAGAACGGCTTGCATTGAAATTAACTATTTTTGCCAGACATTCATTGCGGGGAAAAAGTGGTTTTCTCGGCGAGATAAGCATTTTGAGTAATTTGCCGATTGGTTTCAGAATGGCTTGCATTGAAATTAACTATTTTTTGCCAGACATTCATTGTGAAAAGAAACTGATTTTCTCGGCGAGTTAAGCATTTTGAGTAATTTGCCGATTGATTTCAGAACGGCTTGCATCGAAATTAACTATTTTTTGCCAGCCATTCATTGTGGAACAGAAGTGATTTTCTCGGCGAGTTAAGCATTTTGAGTAATTTGCCGATATTTTCAGAACGGCTTGCATTGAAATTCACTATTTTTTGCCAGACATTCATTGTGGTAAAAAACTGATTTTCTCGGCGAGTTAAGCATTTTGAGTAATTTGCCGATTGGTTTCAGAACGTCTTGCATTGAAGTTTACTATTTTTTGCCAGACATTCATTGTGGAACAAAAGTGATTTTCACGGCGAGTTAAGCATTTTGAGTAATTTGCCGATTGGTTGCAGAACGACATGCATTGAAATTCACTATTTTTTGCCAGACATTCATTGTGGGGGTAAAAGTGATTTTCGTGGCAAGTCAAGCATTTTGAGTAATTTGCCGATTGGTTTCAGAACGGCTTGCATAACAATTAACTATTTTTTGCCAGGCATTCATTGTGGAACAAAAGTGATTTTCTCGGCGAGTTAAGCATTTTGAGTAATTTGCCGATTGGTTTCAGAACGTCTTGCATTGAAATTAACTATATTTTGCCAGACATTCATGTTGGAACAAAAGTGATTTTCTCGGCGAGATAAGCATTTTGAGTAATTTGCCGATTGGTTTCAGAACGGCTTGCATTGGAATTTACTATTTTTTGCTAGACATTCATTGTGGAACAAAAGTGATTTTCTCGGCGAGTTAAGCATTTTGAGTAATTTGCCGATTGGTTTCAGAACGGCTTGCATTGAAATTCACAATTTTTTGCCAGACATTCATTGTGGAACAAAAGTGATTTTCTCGGCGAGTTAAGCATTTTGAGTAATTTGCCGATTGGTTTCAGAACGGCTTGCATCGAAATTAACTATTTTTTGCCGGCCATTCATTGTGGAACAAAAGTGATTTTCTCGGCGACAAAAGCATTTTGAGTAATTTGCCGATTTGTTTCAGAACGGCTTGCATTGAAATTAACTATTTTTTGCCAAACATTCATTGTGGAACAAAAGTGATTTTCTAGGCGAGTTAAGCATTTTGAGTAATTTGCCGATTGGTTTCAGAACGCCTTGCATTGAAATGTACCCTTTTTGCCAGACATTCATTGTGGGGGGGGGGGGGGGGGAGTGATTTTCCCGGCAAGTTAAGCATTTTGAGTAATTTGCCGATTGGTTTCAGAACGGCTTGCATCACAATTAACTATTTTCTGCCAGGCATTCATTGTGGTAAAAAATTGATTTTCTCGGCGAGTTAAGCATTTTGAGTAATTTGCCGATTGGTTTCAGAACGTCTTGCATTGAAGTTTACTACTTTTTGCCAGACATTCATTGTGGAACAAAAGTGATTTTCTCGGCGAGTTAAGCATTTTGAGTAATTTGCCGATTGGTTGCAGAACGACTTGCATTGAAATTCACTATTTTTTGCCAGACATTCATTGTGGGGGAAAAGTGATTTTCGTGGCAAGTTAAGCATTTTGAGTAATTTGCCGATTGGTTTCAGAACGGGTTGCATCACAATTAACTATTTTTTGCCAGGCATTCATTGTGGAACAAAAGTGATTTTCTCGGCGAGTTAAGCATTTTGAGTAATTTGCCGGTTGGTTTCAGAACGTCTTGCATTGAAATTAACTATTTTTTGCCAACCATTCATTGTGGTAAAAAACTGATTTTCACGGCGAGTTAAGCATTTTGAGTAATTTGCCGATTGGTTTCAGAAAGTCTTGCATTGAAGTTTACAATTTTTTGCCAGACATTCATTGTGGAACAAAAGTGATTTTCTCGGCGAGTTAAGCATTTTGAGTAATTTGCCGATTGGTTGCAGAACGATTTGCATTGAAATTCACTATTTTTGCCAGACATTCATTGTGGGGGGAAAAGTGATTTTCGTGGCAAGTTAACCATTTTGAGTAATTTGCCGATTGGTTTCAGAACGGCCTGCATCACAATTAACTATTTTTTGCCAGGCATTCATTGTGGAACAAACGTGATTTTCTCGGCGAGTTAAACATTTTGAGTAATTTGCCGATTGGTTTCAGAACGTCTTGCATTGAAATTAACTATATTTTGCCAGACATTAATTGTGGAACAAAAGTGATTTTCTCGGCGAGATAAGCATTTTGAGTAATTTGCCGATTGGTTTCAGAACGGCTTGCATTGATATTCACAATTTTTTGCCAGACATTCATTGTGGAACAAAAGTGATTTACTCGGCGAGTTAAGCATTTGGAGTAATTTGCCGATTGGTTTCAGAACGGCTTGCATCGAAATTAACTATTTTTTGCCGGCCATTCATTGTGGAACAAAAGTGGTTTTCTCGGCGAGTTAAGCATTTTGAGTAATTTGCCGATATTTTCAGAACGGCTTGCATTGAAATTCACTATTTTTTGCCAGACATTCATTGTGGAACAAAAGTGATTTTCTCGGCGAGTTAAGCATTTTGAGTAATTTGCGGATTGGTTTCAGAACGTCTTGCATTGAAATTTACTATTTTTTGCCAGACATTCATTGTGGAACAAAAGTGATTTTCCAGGCGAGTTAAGCATTTTGAGTAATTTGCCGATTGGTTTCAGAACGGCTTGCATCACAATTAACTATTTTTTGCCAGGCATTCATTGTGGAACAAAAGTGATTTTCTCGGCGAGTTAAGCATTTTGAGTAATTTGCCGATTGGTTGCAGAACGACTTGCATTGAAATTCACTATTTTTTGCCAGACATTCATTGTGGGGGGACAAGTGATTTTCGTGGCAAGTTAAGCATTTTGAGTAATTTGCCGATTAGTTTCAGAACGGCTTGCATCACCATTAACTATTTTTTGCCAGGCATTCATTGTGGAACAAAAGTGATTTTCTCGGCGAGTTAAGCATTTTAAGTAATTTGCCGATTGGTTTCAGAACGTCTTGCATTGAAATTAACTATATTTTGCCAGACATTCATTGTGGAACAAAAGTGGTTTTCTCGGCGAGATAAGCATTTTGAGTAATTTGCCGATTGGTTTCAGAACGGCTTGCATTGAAATTAACTATTTTTTGCCAGACATTCATTGTGAAAAGAAACTGATTTTCTCGGCGAGTTAAGCATTTTGAGTAATTTACCGATTGGCTTAAGAACGGCTTGCATTGGAATTTACTATTTTTTGCCAGACATTCATTGTGGAACAAAAGTGATTTTCTCGGCGAGTTAAGCATTTTGAGTAATTTGCCGATTGGTTTCAGAACGTCTTGCATTGAAATTAACTATTTTTTGCCAACCATTCACTGTGGTAAAAAACTGATTTTCTCGGCGAGTTAAGCATTTTGAGTAATTTGCCGATTGGTTTCAGAACGTCTTGCATTGAAGTTTACTATTTTTTGCCAGACATTCATTGTGGAACAAAAGTGATTTTCACGGCGAGTTAAGCATTTTGAGTAATTTGCCGATTGGTTGCAGAACGACATGCATTGAAATTCACTATTTTTTGCCAGACATTCATTGTGGGGGTAAAAGTGATTTTGTGGCAAGTTAAGCATTTTGAGTAATTTGCCGATTGGTTTCAGAACGGCTTGCATAACAATTAACTATTTTTTGCCAGGCATTCATTGTGGAACAAAAGTGATTTTCTCGGCGAGTTAAGCATTTTGAGTAATTTGCCGATTGGTTTCAGAACGTCTTGCATTGAAATTAACTATATTTTGCCAGACATTCATTTTGGAACAAAAGTGATTTTCTCGGCGAGATAAGCATTTTGAGTAATTTGCCGATTGGTTTCAGAACGGCTTGCATTGGAATTTACTATTTTTTGCTAGGCATTCATTGTGGAACAAAAGTGATTTTCTCGGCGAGTTAAGCATTTTGAGTAATTTGCCGATTGGTTTCAGAACGTCTTGCATTGAAGTTTCCTATTTTTTGCCAGACATTCATTGTGGAACAAAAGTGATTTTCTCGGCGAGTTAAGCATTTTGAGTAATTTGCCGCTTGGTTTCAGAACGGCTTGCATTGAAATTCACAATTTTTTGCCAGACATTCATTGTGGAACAAAAGTGATTTACTCGGCGAGTTAAGCATTTTGAGTAATTTGCCGATTGGTTTCAGAACGGCTTGCATCGAAATTAACTATTTTTTGCCGGCCATTCATTGTGGAACAAAAGTGATTTTCTCGGCGAGAAAAGCATTTTGAGTAATTTGCCGATTTGTTTCAGAACGGCTTGCATTGAAATTAACTATTTTTTGCCAACCATTCATTGTGGTAAGAAACTGATTTTCTCGGCGAGTTAAGCATTTTGTGTAATTTGCCGATTGGTTTCAGAACGTCTTGCAATGAAATTTACTATTTTTTGCCAGACATTCATTGTGGAACAAAAGTGATTTTCTAGGCGAGTTAAGCATTTTGAGTAATTTGCCGATAGGTTTCAGAACGGCTTGCATTGAAATGTACCCTTTTTGCCAGACATTCATTGTGGGGGGGAAAAGTGATTTTCGTGGCAAGTTAAGCATTTTGAGTAATTTGCCGATTGGTTTCAGTACGGCTTGCATCACAATTAACTATTTTTTGCCAGGCATTCATTGTGGTAAAAAAGTGATTTTCTCGGCGAGTTAAGCATTTTGAGTAATTTGCCGATTGGTTTCAGAACGGCTTGCATCGAAATTAACTATTTTTTGCCAGCCATTCATTGTGGAACAAAAGTGATTTTCTCGGCGAGTTAAGCATTTTGAGTAATTTGCCGATTGGTTGCAGAACGACTTGCATTGAAATTCACTATTTTTTGCCAGACATTCATTGTGGGGGAAAAGTGATTTTCGTGGCAAGTTAAGCATTTTGAGTAATTTGCCGATTGGTTTCAGAACGGCTTGCATCACAATTAACTATTTTTTGCCAGGCATTCATTGTGGAACAAAAGTGATTTTCTCGGCGAGTTAAGCATTTTGAGTAATTTGCCGATTGGTTTCAGAACGTCTTGCATTGAAATTAACCATATTTTGCCAGACATTCATTGTGGAACAAAAGTGATTTTCTCGGCGAGATAAGCATTTTGAGTAATTTGCCGATTGGTTTCAGAACGGCTTGCATTGAAATTAACTATTTTTTACCAGACATTCATTGTGAAAAGAAACTGATTTTCTCGGCGAGTTAAGCATTTTGAGTAATTTACCGATTGGTTTAAGAACGGCTTGCATTGGAATTTACTATTTTTTGCCAGACATTCATTGTGGAACAAAAGTGATTTTCTCGGCGAGATAAGCATTTTGAGTAATTTGCCGATTGGTTTCAGAACGGCTTGCATTGATATTCACAATTTTTTGCCAGACATTCATTGTGGAACAAAAGTGATTTACTCGGCGAGTTAAGCATTTGGAGTAATTTGCCGATTGGTTTCAGAACGGCTTGCATCGAAATTAACTATTTTTTGCCGGCCATTCATTGTGGAACAAAAGTGATTTTCTCGGCGAGTTAAGCATTTTGAGTAATTTGCCGATATTTTCAGAACGGCTTGCATTGAAATTCACTATTTTTTGCCAGACATTCATTGTGGAACAAAAGTGATTTTCTCGGCGAGTTAAGCATTTTGAGTAATTTGCCGATTGGTTTCAGAACGTCTTGCATTGAAATTCACTATTTTTTGCCAGACATTCATTGTGGGGGTAAAAGTGATTTTCGTGGCAAGTTAAGCATTTTGAGTAATTTGCCGATTGGTTTCAGAACGGCTTGCATAACAATTAACTATTTTTTGCCAGGCATTCATTGTGGAACAAAAGTGGATTTTCTCGGCGAGTTAAGCATTTTGAGTAATTTGCCGATTGGTTTAAAACGTCTTGCATTGAAATTAACTATATTTTGCCAGACATTCATTGTGGAACAAAAGTGATTTTCTCGGCGAGATAAGCATTTTGAGTAATTTGCCGAATGGTTTCAGAACGGGTTGCATTGGAATTTACTATTTTTTGCCAGACATTCATTGCGGAACAAAAGTGATTTTCTCGGCGAGTTAAGCATTTTGAGTAATTTGCCGATTGGTTTCAGAACGTCTTGTATTGAAGTTTCCCATTTTTTGCTAGACATTCATTGTGGAACAAAAGTGATTTTCTCGGCGAGTTAAGCATTTTGAGTAATTTGCCGCTTGGTTTCAGAACGGATTGCATTGAAATTCACTATTTTTTGCCAGACATTCATTGTGGAACAAAAGTGATTTTCTCGGCGAGTTAAGCATTTTGAGTAATTTGCCGATTGGTTTCAGAACGGCTTGCATCGAAATTAACTATTTTTTGCCGGCCATTCATTGTGGAACAAAAGTGATTTTCTCGGCGAGAAAAGCATTTTGAGTAATTTGCCGATTTGTTGCAGAACGGCTTGCATTGAAATTAACTATTTTTTGCCAACCATTCATTGTGGTAAGAAACTGATTTTCTCGGCGAGTTAAGCATTTTGAGTAATTTGCCGATTGGTTTCAGAACGTCTTGCATTGAAGTTTACAATTTTTTGCCAGACATTTATTGTGGAACAAAAGTGATTTTCTCGGCGAGTTAAGCATTTTGAGTAATTTGCCGATTGGTTGCAGAACGATTTGCATTGAAATTCACTATTTTT
Source organism: Scyliorhinus torazame (assembly GCF_047496885.1). Lineage (NCBI taxonomy): Eukaryota > Metazoa > Chordata > Chondrichthyes > Carcharhiniformes > Scyliorhinidae > Scyliorhinus > Scyliorhinus torazame. The sequence continues at coordinate 89,899,552 of NC_092722.1, forward strand.
GCCAGACATTCATTGTGGGGGGAAAAGTGATTTTCGTGGCAAGTTAAGCATTTTGAGTAATTTGCCGATTGGTTTCAGAACGGCTTGCATCACAATTAACTATTTTTTGCCAGGCATTCATTGTGGAACAAACGTGATTTTCTCGGCGAGTTAAGCATTTTGAGTAATTTGCCGATTGGTTTCAGAACGTCTTGCATTGAAATTAACTATATTTTGCCAGACATTAATTGTGGAAAAAAAGTGATTTTCTCGGCGAGATAAGCATTTTGAGTAATTTGCCGATTGGTTTCAGAACGGCTTGCATTGAAATTAACTATTTTTGCCAGACATTCATTGCGGGGAAAAAGTGGTTTTCTCGGCGAGATAAGCATTTTGAGTAATTTGCCGATTGGTTTCAGAATGGCTTGCATTGAAATTAACTATTTTTTGCCAGACATTCATTGTGAAAAGAAACTGATTTTCTCGGCGAGTTAAGCATTTTGAGTAATTTGCCGATTGATTTCAGAACGGCTTGCATCGAAATTAACTATTTTTTGCCAGCCATTCATTGTGGAACAGAAGTGATTTTCTCGGCGAGTTAAGCATTTTGAGTAATTTGCCGATATTTTCAGAACGGCTTGCATTGAAATTCACTATTTTTTGCCAGACATTCATTGTGGTAAAAAACTGATTTTCTCGGCGAGTTAAGCATTTTGAGTAATTTGCCGATTGGTTTCAGAACGTCTTGCATTGAAGTTTACTATTTTTTGCCAGACATTCATTGTGGAACAAAAGTGATTTTCACGGCGAGTTAAGCATTTTGAGTAATTTGCCGATTGGTTGCAGAACGACATGCATTGAAATTCACTATTTTTTGCCAGACATTCATTGTGGGGGTAAAAGTGATTTTCGTGGCAAGTTAAGCATTTTGAGTAATTTGCCGATTGGTTTCAGAACGGCTTGCATAACAATTAACTATTTTTTGCCAGGCATTCATTGTGGAACAAAAGTGATTTTCTCGGCGAGTTAAGCATTTTGAGTAATTTGCCGATTGGTTTCAGAACGTCTTGCATTGAAATTAACTATATTTTGCCAGACATTCATGTTGGAACAAAAGTGATTTTCTCGGCGAGATAAGCATTTTGAGTAATTTGCCGATTGGTTTCAGAACGGCTTGCATTGGAATTTACTATTTTTTGCTAGACATTCATTGTGGAACAAAAGTGATTTTCTCGGCGAGTTAAGCATTTTGAGTAATTTGCCGATTGGTTTCAGAACGGCTTGCATTGAAATTCACAATTTTTTGCCAGACATTCATTGTGGAACAAAAGTGATTTTCTCGGCGAGTTAAGCATTTTGAGTAATTTGCCGATTGGTTTCAGAACGGCTTGCATCGAAATTAACTATTTTTTGCCGGCCATTCATTGTGGAACAAAAGTGATTTTCTCGGCGAGAAAAGCATTTTGAGTAATTTGCCGATTTGTTTCAGAACGGCGTGCATTGAAATTAACTATTTTTTGCCAAACATTCATTGTGGAACAAAAGTGATTTTCTAGGCGAGTTAAGCATTTTGAGTAATTTGCCGATTGGTTTCAGAACGCCTTGCATTGAAATGTACCCTTTTTGCCAGACATTCATTGTGGGGGGGGGGGGGGGGGGAAGTGATTTTCCCGGCAAGTTAAGCATTTTGAGTAATTTGCCGATTGGTTTCAGAACGGCTTGCATCACAATTAACTATTTTCTGCCAGGCATTCATTGTGGTAAAAAATTGATTTTCTCGGCGAGTTAAGCATTTTGAGTAATTTGCCGATTGGTTTCAGAACGTCTTGCATTGAAGTTTACTACTTTTTGCCAGACATTCATTGTGGAACAAAAGTGATTTTCTCGGCGAGTTAAGCATTTTGAGTAATTTGCCGATTGGTTGCAGAACGACTTGCATTGAAATTCACTATTTTTTGCCAGACATTCATTGTGGGGGAAAAGTGATTTTCGTGGCAAGTTAAGCATTTTGAGTAATTTGCCGATTGGTTTCAGAACGGGTTGCATCACAATTAACTATTTTTTGCCAGGCATTCATTGTGGAACAAAAGTGATTTTCTCGGCGAGTTAAGCATTTTGAGTAATTTGCCGGTTGGTTTCAGAACGTCTTGCATTGAAATTAACTATTTTTTGCCAACCATTCATTGTGGTAAAAAACTGATTTTCACGGCGAGTTAAGCATTTTGAGTAATTTGCCGATTGGTTTCAGAAAGTCTTGCATTGAAGTTTACAATTTTTTGCCAGACATTCATTGTGGAACAAAAGTGATTTTCTCGGCGAGTTAAGCATTTTGAGTAATTTGCCGATTGGTTGCAGAACGATTTGCATTGAAATTCACTATTTTTGCCAGACATTCATTGTGGGGGGAAAAGTGATTTTCGTGGCAAGTTAACCATTTTGAGTAATTTGCCGATTGGTTTCAGAACGGCCTGCATCACAATTAACTATTTTTTGCCAGGCATTCATTGTGGAACAAACGTGATTTTCTCGGCGAGTTAAACATTTTGAGTAATTTGCCGATTGGTTTCAGAACGTCTTGCATTGAAATTAACTATATTTTGCCAGACATTAATTGTGGAACAAAAGTGATTTTCTCGGCGAGATAAGCATTTTGAGTAATTTGCCGATTGGTTTCAGAACGGCTTGCATTGATATTCACAATTTTTTGCCAGACATTCATTGTGGAACAAAAGTGATTTACTCGGCGAGTTAAGCATTTGGAGTAATTTGCCGATTGGTTTCAGAACGGCTTGCATCGAAATTAACTATTTTTTGCCGGCCATTCATTGTGGAACAAAAGTGATTTTCTCGGCGAGTTAAGCATTTTGAGTAATTTGCCGATATTTTCAGAACGGCTTGCATTGAAATTCACTATTTTTTGCCAGACATTCATTGTGGAACAAAAGTGATTTTCCAGGCGAGTTAAGCATTTTGAGTAATTTGCCGATTGGTTTCAGAACGGCTTGCATCACAATTAACTATTTTTTGCCAGGCATTCATTGTGGAACAAAAGTGATTTTCTCGGCGAGTTAAGCATTTTGAGTAATTTGCCGATTGGTTGCAGAACGACTTGCATTGAAATTCACTATTTTTTGCCAGACATTCATTGTGGGGGGACAAGTGATTTTCGTGGCAAGTTAAGCATTTTGAGTAATTTGCCGATTAGTTTCAGAACGGCTTGCATCACCATTAACTATTTTTTGCCAGGCATTCATTGTGGAACAAAAGTGATTTTCTCGGCGAGTTAAGCATTTTAAGTAATTTGCCGATTGGTTTCAGAACGTCTTGCATTGAAATTAACTATATTTTGCCAGACATTCATTGTGGAACAAAAGTGGTTTTCTCGGCGAGATAAGCATTTTGAGTAATTTGCCGATTGGTTTCAGAACGGCTTGCATTGAAATTAACTATTTTTTGCCAGACATTCATTGTGAAAAGAAACTGATTTTCTCGGCGAGTTAAGCATTTTGAGTAATTTACCGATTGGCTTAAGAACGGCTTGCATTGGAATTTACTATTTTTTGCCAGACATTCATTGTGGAACAAAAGTGATTTTCTCGGCGAGTTAAGCATTTTGAGTAATTTGCCGATTGGTTTCAGAACGTCTTGCATTGAAATTAACTATTTTTTGCCAACCATTCACTGTGGTAAAAAACTGATTTTCTCGGCGAGTTAAGCATTTTGAGTAATTTGCCGATTGGTTTCAGAACGTCTTGCATTGAAGTTTACTATTTTTTGCCAGACATTCATTGTGGAACAAAAGTGATTTTCACGGCGAGTTAAGCATTTTGAGTAATTTGCCGATTGGTTGCAGAACGACATGCATTGAAATTCACTATTTTTTGCCAGACATTCATTGTGGGGGTAAAAGTGATTTTGTGGCAAGTTAAGCATTTTGAGTAATTTGCCGATTGGTTTCAGAACGGCTTGCATAACAATTAACTATTTTTTGCCAGGCATTCATTGTGGAACAAAAGTGATTTTCTCGGCGAGTTAAGCATTTTGAGTAATTTGCCGATTGGTTTCAGAACGTCTTGCATTGAAATTAACTATATTTTGCCAGACATTCATTTTGGAACAAAAGTGATTTTCTCGGCGAGATAAGCATTTTGAGTAATTTGCCGATTGGTTTCAGAACGGCTTGCATTGGAATTTACTATTTTTTGCTAGACATTCATTGTGGAACAAAAGTGATTTTCTCGGCGAGTTAAGCATTTTGAGTAATTTGCCGATTGGTTTCAGAACGTCTTGCATTGAAGTTTCCTATTTTTTGCCAGACATTCATTGTGGAACAAAAGTGATTTTCTCGGCGAGTTAAGCATTTTGAGTAATTTGCCGCTTGGTTTCAGAACGGCTTGCATTGAAATTCACAATTTTTTGCCAGACATTCATTGTGGAACAAAAGTGATTTACTCGGCGAGTTAAGCATTTTGAGTAATTTGCCGATTGGTTTCAGAACGGCTTGCTTCGAAATTAACTATTTTTTGCCGGCCATTCATTGTGGAACAAAAGTGATTTTCTCGGCGAGAAAAGCATTTTGAGTAATTTGCCGATTTGTTTCAGAACGGCTTGCATTGAAATTAACTATTTTTTGCCAACCATTCATTGTGGTAAGAAACTGATTTTCTCGGCGAGTTAAGCATTTTGTGTAATTTGCCGATTGGTTTCAGAACGTCTTGCAATGAAATTTACTATTTTTTGCCAGACATTCATTGTGGAACAAAAGTGATTTTCTAGGCGAGTTAAGCATTTTGAGTAATTTGCCGATAGGTTTCAGAACGGCTTGCATTGAAATGTACCCTTTTTGCCAGACATTCATTGTGGGGGGGAAAAGTGATTTTCGTGGCAAGTTAAGCATTTTGAGTAATTTGCCGATTGGTTTCAGTACGGCTTGCATCACAATTAACTATTTTTTGCCAGGCATTCATTGTGGTAAAAAAGTGATTTTCTCGGCGAGTTAAGCATTTTGAGTAATTTGCCGATTGGTTTCAGAACGGCTTGCATCGAAATTAACTATTTTTTGCCAGCCATTCATTGTGGAACAAAAGTGATTTTCTCGGCGAGTTAAGCATTTTGAGTAATTTGCCGATTGGTTGCAGAACGACTTGCATTGAAATTCACTATTTTTTGCCAGACATTCATTGTGGAACAAAAGTGATTTTCCAGGCGAGTTAAGCATTTTGAGTAATTTGCCGATTGGTTTCAGAACGGCTTGCATCACAATTAACTATTTTTTGCCAGGCATTCATTGTGGAACAAAAGTGATTTTCTCGGCGAGTTAAGCATTTTGAGTAATTTGCCGATTGGTTGCAGAACGACTTGCATTGAAATTCACTATTTTTTGCCAGACATTCATTGTGGGGGGACAAGTGATTTTCGTGGCAAGTTAAGCATTTTGAGTAATTTGCCGATTAGTTTCAGAACGGCTTGCATCACCATTAACTATTTTTTGCCAGGCATTCATTGTGGAACAAAAGTGATTTTCTCGGCGAGTTAAGCATTTTAAGTAATTTGCCGATTGGTTTCAGAACGTCTTGCATTGAAATTAACTATATTTTGCCAGACATTCATTGTGGAACAAAAGTGGTTTTCTCGGCGAGATAAGCATTTTGAGTAATTTGCCGATTGGTTTCAGAACGGCTTGCATTGAAATTAACTATTTTTTGCCAGACATTCATTGTGAAAAGAAACTGATTTTCTCGGCGAGTTAAGCATTTTGAGTAATTTACCGATTGGCTTAAGAACGGCTTGCATTGGAATTTACTATTTTTTGCCAGACATTCATTGTGGAACAAAAGTGATTTTCTCGGCGAGTTAAGCATTTTGAGTAATTTGCCGATTGGTTTCAGAACGTCTTGCATTGAAATTAACTATTTTTTGCCAACCATTCACTGTGGTAAAAAACTGATTTTCTCGGCGAGTTAAGCATTTTGAGTAATTTGCCGATTGGTTTCAGAACGTCTTGCATTGAAGTTTACTATTTTTTGCCAGACATTCATTGTGGAACAAAAGTGATTTTCACGGCGAGTTAAGCATTTTGAGTAATTTGCCGATTGGTTGCAGAACGACATGCATTGAAATTCACTATTTTTTGCCAGACATTCATTGTGGGGGTAAAAGTGATTTTGTGGCAAGTTAAGCATTTTGAGTAATTTGCCGCTTGGTTTCAGAACGGCTTGCATTGAAATTCACAATTTTTTGCCAGACATTCATTGTGGAACAAAAGTGATTTACTCGGCGAGTTAAGCATTTTGAGTAATTTGCCGATTGGTTTCAGAACGGCTTGCTTCGAAATTAACTATTTTTTGCCGGCCATTCATTGTGGAACAAAAGTGATTTTCTCGGCGAGAAAAGCATTTTGAGTAATTTGCCGATTTGTTTCAGAACGGCTTGCATTGAAATTAACTATTTTTTGCCAACCATTCATTGTGGTAAGAAACTGATTTTCTCGGCGAGTTAAGCATTTTGTGTAATTTGCCGATTGGTTTCAGAACGTCTTGCAATGAAATTTACTATTTTTTGCCAGACATTCATTGTGGAACAAAAGTGATTTTCTAGGCGAGTTAAGCATTTTGAGTAATTTGCCGATAGGTTTCAGAACGGCTTGCATTGAAATGTACCCTTTTTGCCAGACATTCATTGTGGGGGGGAAAAGTGATTTTCGTGGCAAGTTAAGCATTTTGAGTAATTTGCCGATTGGTTTCAGTACGGCTTGCATCACAATTAACTATTTTTTGCCAGGCATTCATTGTGGTAAAAAAGTGATTTTCTCGGCGAGTTAAGCATTTTGAGTAATTTGCCGATTGGTTTCAGAACGGCTTGCATCGAAATTAACTATTTTTTGCCAGCCATTCATTGTGGAACAAAAGTGATTTTCTCGGCGAGTTAAGCATTTTGAGTAATTTGCCGATTGGTTGCAGAACGACTTGCATTGAAATTCACTATTTTTTGCCAGACATTCATTGTGGAACAAAAGTGATTTTCCAGGCGAGTTAAGCATTTTGAGTAATTTGCCGATTGGTTTCAGAACGGCTTGCATCACAATTAACTATTTTTTGCCAGGCATTCATTGTGGAACAAAAGTGATTTTCTCGGCGAGTTAAGCATTTTGAGTAATTTGCCGATTGGTTGCAGAACGACTTGCATTGAAATTCACTATTTTTTGCCAGACATTCATTGTGGGGGGACAAGTGATTTTCGTGGCAAGTTAAGCATTTTGAGTAATTTGCCGATTAGTTTCAGAACGGCTTGCATCACCATTAACTATTTTTTGCCAGGCATTCATTGTGGAACAAAAGTGATTTTCTCGGCGAGTTAAGCATTTTAAGTAATTTGCCGATTGGTTTCAGAACGTCTTGCATTGAAATTAACTATATTTTGCCAGACATTCATTGTGGAACAAAAGTGGTTTTCTCGGCGAGATAAGCATTTTGAGTAATTTGCCGATTGGTTTCAGAACGGCTTGCATTGAAATTAACTATTTTTTGCCAGACATTCATTGTGAAAAGAAACTGATTTTCTCGGCGAGTTAAGCATTTTGAGTAATTTACCGATTGGCTTAAGAACGGCTTGCATTGGAATTTACTATTTTTTGCCAGACATTCATTGTGGAACAAAAGTGATTTTCTCGGCGAGTTAAGCATTTTGAGTAATTTGCCGATTGGTTTCAGAACGTCTTGCATTGAAATTAACTATTTTTTGCCAACCATTCACTGTGGTAAAAAACTGATTTTCTCGGCGAGTTAAGCATTTTGAGTAATTTGCCGATTGGTTTCAGAACGTCTTGCATTGAAGTTTACTATTTTTTGCCAGACATTCATTGTGGAACAAAAGTGATTTTCACGGCGAGTTAAGCATTTTGAGTAATTTGCCGATTGGTTGCAGAACGACATGCATTGAAATTCACTATTTTTTGCCAGACATTCATTGTGGGGGTAAAAGTGATTTTGTGGCAAGTTAAGCATTTTGAGTAATTTGCCGATTGGTTTCAGAACGGCTTGCATAACAATTAACTATTTTTTGCCAGGCATTCATTGTGGAACAAAAGTGATTTTCTCGGCGAGTTAAGCATTTTGAGTAATTTGCCGATTGGTTTCAGAACGTCTTGCATTGAAATTAACTATATTTTGCCAGACATTCATTTTGGAACAAAAGTGATTTTCTCGGCGAGATAAGCATTTTGAGTAATTTGCCGATTGGTTTCAGAACGGCTTGCATTGGAATTTACTATTTTTTGCTAGACATTCATTGTGGAACAAAAGTGATTTTCTCGGCGAGTTAAGCATTTTGAGTAATTTGCCGATTGGTTTCAGAACGTCTTGCATTGAAGTTTCCTATTTTTTGCCAGACATTCATTGTGGAACAAAAGTGATTTTCTCGGCGAGTTAAGCATTTTGAGTAATTTGCCGCTTGGTTTCAGAACGGCTTGCATTGAAATTCACAATTTTTTGCCAGACATTCATTGTGGAACAAAAGTGATTTACTCGGCGAGTTAAGCATTTTGAGTAATTTGCCGATTGGTTTCAGAACGGCTTGCTTCGAAATTAACTATTTTTTGCCGGCCATTCATTGTGGAACAAAAGTGATTTTCTCGGCGAGAAAAGCATTTTGAGTAATTTGCCGATTTGTTTCAGAACGGCTTGCATTGAAATTAACTATTTTTTGCCAACCATTCATTGTGGTAAGAAACTGATTTTCTCGGCGAGTTAAGCATTTTGTGTAATTTGCCGATTGGTTTCAGAACGTCTTGCAATGAAATTTACTATTTTTTGCCAGACATTCATTGTGGAACAAAAGTGATTTTCTAGGCGAGTTAAGCATTTTGAGTAATTTGCCGATAGGTTTCAGAACGGCTTGCATTGAAATGTACCCTTTTTGCCAGACATTCATTGTGGGGGGGAAAAGTGATTTTCGTGGCAAGTTAAGCATTTTGAGTAATTTGCCGATTGGTTTCAGTACGGCTTGCATCACAATTAACTATTTTTTGCCAGGCATTCATTGTGGTAAAAAAGTGATTTTCTCGGCGAGTTAAGCATTTTGAGTAATTTGCCGATTGGTTTCAGAACGGCTTGCATCGAAATTAACTATTTTTTGCCAGCCATTCATTGTGGAACAAAAGTGATTTTCTCGGCGAGTTAAGCATTTTGAGTAATTTGCCGATTGGTTGCAGAACGACTTGCATTGAAATTCACTATTTTTTGCCAGACATTCATTGTGGGGGAAAAGTGATTTTCGTGGCAAGTTAAGCATTTTGAGTAATTTGCCGATTGGTTTCAGAACGGCTTGCATCACAATTAACTATTTTTTGCCAGGCATTCATTGTGGAACAAAAGTGATTTTCTCGGCGAGTTAAGCATTTTGAGTAATTTGCCGATTGGATTCAGAACGTCTTGCATTGAAATTAACCATATTTTGCCAGACATTCATTGTGGAACAAAAGTGATTTTCTCGGCGAGATAAGCATTTTGAGTAATTTGCCGATTGGTTTCAGAACGGCTTGCATTGAAATTAACTATTTTTTACCAGACATTCATTGTGAAAAGAAACTGATTTTCTCGGCGAGTTAAGCATTTTGAGTAATTTACCGATTGGTTTAAGAACGGCTTGCATTGGAATTTACTATTTTTTGCCAGACATTCATTGTGGAACAAAAGTGATTTTCTCGGCGAGTTAAGCATTTTGAGTAATTTGCCGATTGGTTTCAGAACGTCTTGCATTGAAGTTTCCTATTTTTTGCTAGACATTCATTGTGGAACAAAAGTGATTTTCTCGGCGAGTTAAGCATTTTGAGTAATTTGCCGCTTGGTTTCAGAACGGCTTGCATTGAAATTCACTATTTTTTGCCAGACATTCATTGTGGAACAAAAGTGATTTTCTCGGCGAGTTAAGCATTTTGAGTAATTTGCCGATTGGTTGCAGAACGATTTGCATTGAAATTCACTGTTTTTGCCAGACATTCATTGTGAAAAGAAACTGATTTTCTCGGCGAGAAAAGCATTTTGAGTAATTTGCCGATTTGTTTCAGAACGGCTTGCATTGAAATTAACTATTTTTTGCCAACCATTCATTGTGGTAAGAAACTGATTTTCTCGGCGAGTTAAGCATTTTGTGTAATTTGCCGATTGGTTTCAGAACGTCTTGCAATGAAATTTACTATTTTTTGCCAGACATTCATTGTGGAACAAAAGTGATTTTCTAGGCGAGTTAAGCATTTTGAGTAATTTGCCGATAGGTTTCAGAACGGCTTGCATTGAAATGTACCCTTTTTGCCAGACATTCATTGTGGGGGGGAAAAGTGATTTTCGTGGCAAGTTAAGCATTTTGAGTAATTTGCCGATTGGTTTCAGTACGGCTTGCATCACAATTAACTATTTTTTGCCAGGCATTCATTGTGGTAAAAAAGTGATTTTCTCGGCGAGTTAAGAATTTTGAGTAATTTGCCGATTGGTTTCAGAACGGCTTGCATCGAAATTAACTATTTTTTGCCAGCCATTCATTGTGGAACAAAAGTGATTTTCTCGGCGAGTTAAGCATTTTGAGTAATTTGCCGATTGGTTGCAGAACGACTTGCATTGAAATTCACTATTTTTTGCCAGACATTCATTGTGGGGGAAAAGTGATTTTCGTGGCAAGTTAAGCATTTTGAGTAATTTGCCGATTGGTTTCAGAACGGCTTGCATCACAATTAACTATTTTTTGCCAGGCATTCATTGTGGAACAAAAGTGATTTTCTCGGCGAGTTAAGCATTTTGAGTAATTTGCCGATTGGTTTCAGAACGTCTTGCATTGAAATTAACCATATTTTGCCAGACATTCATTGTGGAACAAAAGTGATTTTCTCGGCGAGATAAGCATTTTGAGTAATTTGCCGATTGGTTTCAGAACGGCTTGCATTGAAATTAACTATTTTTTGCCAGACATTCATTGTGAAAAGAAACTGATTTTCTCGGCGAGTTAAGCATTTTGAGTAATTTACCGATTGGTTTAAGAACGGCTTGCATTGGAATTTACTATTTTTTGCCAGACATTCATTGTGGAACAAAAGTGATTTTCTCGGCGAGTTAAGCATTTTGAGTAATTTGCCGATTGGTTTCAGAACGTCTTGCATTGAAGTTTCCTATTTTTTGCTAGACATTCATTGTGGAACAAAAGTGATTTTCTCGGCGAGTTAAGCATTTTGAGTAATTTGCCGCTTGGTTTCAGAACGGCTTGCATTGAAATTCACTATTTTTTGCCAGACATTCATTGTGGAACAAAAGTGATTTTCTCGGCGAGTTAAGCATTTTGAGTAATTTGCCGATTGGTTGCAGAACGATTTGCATTGAAATTCACTATTTTTGCCAGACATTCATTGTGGGGGGAAAAGTGATTTTCGTGGCAAGTTCACCATTTTGAGTAATTTGCCGATTGGTTTCAGAACGGCTTGCATCACAATTAACTATTTTTTGCCAGGCATTCATTGTGGAACAAACGTGATTTTCTCGGCGAGTTAAGCATTTTGAGTAATTTGCCGATTGGTTTCAGAACGTCTTGCATTGAAATTAACTATATTTTGCCAGACATTAATTGTGGAACAAAAGTGATTTTCTCGGCGAGATAAGCATTTTGAGTAATTTGCCGATTGGTTTCAGAACGGCTTGCATTGAAATTAACTATTTTTTGCCAGACATTCATTGCGGGGAAAAAGTGATTTTCTCGGCGAGTTAAGCATTTTGAGTAATTTGCCGATTGGTTTCAGAACGGCTTGCATCACAATTAACTATTTTTTGCCAGGCATTCATTGTGGAACAAAAGTGATTTTCTCGGCGAGTTAAGCATTTTGAGTAATTTGCCGATTGGTTTCAGAACGGCTTGCATCGAAATTAACTATTTTTTGCCAGCCATTCATTGTGGAACAAAAGTGATTTTCTCGGCGAGTTAAGCATTTTGAGTAATTTGCCGATATTTTCAGAACGGCTTGCATTGAAATTCACTATTTTTTGCCAGACATTCATTGTGGAACAAAAGTGATTTTCTCGGCGAGTTAAGCATTTTGAGTAATTTGCGGATTGGTTTCAGAACGTCTTGCATTGAAATTAACTATATTTTGCCAGACATTAATTGTGGAACAAAAGTGATTTTCTCGGCGAGATAAGCATTTTGAGTAATTTGCCGATTGGTTTCAGAACGGCTTGCATTGAAATTAACTATTTTTTGCCAGACATTCATTGCGGGAAAAAAGTGATTTTCTCGGCGAGTTAAGCATTTTGAGTAATTTGCCGATTGGTTTCAGAACGGCTTGCATCACAATTAACTATTTTTTGCCAGACATTCATTGTGGAACAAAAGTGATTTTCTCGGCGAGTTAAGCATTTTGAGTAATTTGCCGATTGGTTGCAGAACGATTTGCATTGAAATTCACTATTTTTGCCAGACATTCATTGTGGGGGGAAAAGTGATTTTCGTGGCAAGTTCACCATTTTGAGTAATTTGCCGATTGGTTTCAGAACGGCTTGCATCACAATTAACTATTTTTTGCCAGGCATTCATTGTGGAACAAACGTGATTTTCTCGGCGAGTTAAGCATTTTGAGTAATTTGCCGATTGGTTTCAGAACGTCTTGCATTGAAATTAACTATATTTTGCCAGACATTAATTGTGGAACAAAAGTGATTTTCTCGGCGAGATAAGCATTTTGAGTAATTTGCCGATTGGTTTCAGAACGGCTTGCATTGAAATTAACTATTTTTTGCCAGACATTCATTGCGGGGAAAAAGTGATTTTCTCGGCGAGTTAAGCATTTAGAGTAATTTGCCGATTGGTTTCAGAACGGCTTGCATCACAATTAACTATTTTTTGCCAGGCATTCATTGTGGAACAAAAGTGATTTTCTCGGCGAGTTAAGCATTTTGAGTAATTTGCCGATTGGTTTCAGAACGGCTTGCATCGAAATTAACTATTTTTTGCCAGCCATTCATTGTGAAACAAAAGTGATTTTCTCGGCGAGTTAAGCATTTTGAGTAATTTGCCGATATTTTCAGAACGGCTTGCATTGAAATTCACTATTTTTTGCCAGACATTCATTGAGGAACAAAAGTGATTTTCTCGGCGAGTTCAGCATTTTGAGTAATTTGCCGATTGGTTTCAGAACGGCTTGCATCGAAATTAACTATTTTTTGCCAGCCATTCATTGTGGAACAAAAGTGATTTTCTCGGCGAGTTAATCATTTTGAGTAATTTGCCGATTGGTTGCAGAACGACTTGCATTGAAATTCACTATTTTTTGCCAGACATTCATTGTGGGGGGACAAATGATTTTCGTGGCAAGTTAAGCATTTTGAGTAATTTCCCGATTAGTTTCAGAACGGCTTGCATCACCATTAACTATTTTTTGCCAGGCATTCATTGTGGAACAAAAGTGATTTTCTCGGCGAGTTAAGCATTTTGAGTAATTTGCCGATTGGTTTCAGAACGGCTTGCATTGAAATTAACTATTTTTTGCCAGACATTCATTGTGAAAAGAAACTGATTTTCTCGGCGAGTTAAGCATTTTGAGTAATTTACCGATTGGCTTAAGAACGGCTTGCATTGGAATTTACTATTTTTTGCCAGACATTCATTGTGGAACAAAAGTGATTTTCTCGGCGAGTTAAGCATTTTGAGTAATTTGCCATTTGGTTTCAGAACGTCTTGCATTGAAATTAACAATTTTTTCCAACCATTCATTGTGGTAAAAAACTGATTTTCTCGGCGAGTTAAGCATTTTGAGTAATTTGCCGATTGGTTTCAGAACGTCTTGCATTGAAGTTTACTATTTTTTGCCAGACATTCATTGTGGAACAAAAGTGATTTTCACGGCGAGTTAAGCATTTTGAGTAATTTGCCGATTGGTTGCAGAACGACTTGCATTGAAATTCACTATTTTTTGCCGGACATTCATTGTGGGGGTAAAAGTGATTTTCGTGGCAAGTTAAGCATTTTGAGTAATTTGCCGATTGGTTTCAGAACGGCTTGCATAACAATTAACTATTTTTTGCCAGGCATTCATTGTGGAACAAAAGTGATTTTCTCGGCGAGTTAAGCATTTTGAGTAATTTGCCGATTGGTTTCAGAACGTCTTGCATTGAAATTAACTATATTTTGCCAGACATTCATTTTGGAACAAAAGTGATTTTCTCGGCGAGATAAGCATTTTGAGTAATTTGCGGATTGGTTTCAGAACGGCTTGCATCGAAATTAACTATTTTTTGCCAGCCATTCATTGTGGAACAAAAGTGATTTTCTCGGCGAGTTAAGCAGTTTGAGTAATTTGCCGATTGGTTTCAGAACGGCTTGCATCACAATTAACTATTTTTTGCCAGGCATTCATTGTGGTAAAAAATTGATTTTCTCGGCGAGTTAAGCATTTTGAGTAATTTGCCGATTGGTTTCAGAACGTCTTGCATTGAAGTTTACTACTTTTTGCCAGACATTCATTGTGGAACAAAAGTGATTTTCTCGGCGAGTTAAGCATTTTGAGTAATTTGCCGATTGGTTGCAGAACGACTTGCATTGAAATTCACTATTTTTTGCCAGACATTCATTGTGGGGGAAAAGTGATTTTCGTGGCAAGTTAAGCATTTTGAGTAATTTGCCGATTGGTTTCAGAACGGCTTGCATCACAATTAACTATTTTTTGCCAGGCATTCATTGTGGAACAAAAGTGATTTTCTCGGCGAGTTAAGCATTTTGAGTAATTTGCCGATTGGTTTCAGAACGTCTTGCATTGAAATTAACCATATTTTGCCAGACATTCATTGTGGAACAAAAGTGATTTTCTCGGCGAGATAAGCATTTTGAGTAATTTGCCGATTGGTTTCAGAACGGCTTGCATTGAAATTAACTATTTTTTGCCAGACATTCATTGTGAAAAGAAACTGATTTTCTCGGCGAGTTAAGCATTTTGAGTAATTTACCGATTGGTTTAAGAACGGCTTGCATTGGAATTTACTATTTTTTGCCAGACATTCATTGTGGAACAAAAGTGATTTTCTCGGCGAGTTAAGCATTTTGAGTAATTTGCCGATTGGTTTCAGAACGTCTTGCATTGAAGTTTCCTATTTTTTGCTAGACATTCATTGTGGAACAAAAGTGATTTTCTCGGCGAGTTAAGCATTTTGAGTAATTTGCCGCTTGGTTTCAGAACGGCTTGCATTGAAATTCACTATTTTTTGCCAGACATTCATTGTGGAACAAAAGTGATTTTCTCGGCGAGTTCAGCATTTTGAGTAATTTGCCGATTGGTTTCAGAACGGCTTGCATTGAAATTTACCCTTTTTTGCCAGACATTCATTGTGGGGCGGAAAAGTGATTTTCCCGGCAAGATAAGCATTTTGAGTAATTTGCCGATTGGTTTCAGAACAGCTTGCATCACAATTAACTATTTTTTGCCAGGCATTCATTGTGGAACAAAAGTGATATTCTCGGCGAGTTAAGCATTTTGAGTAATTTGCCGATTGGTTTCAGAACGGCTTGCATTGAAATTAACTATTTTTTGCCAGACATTCATTGTGAAAAGAAACTGATTTTCTCGGCGAGTTAAGCATTTTGAGTAATTTGCCGATTGGTTTCAGAACGCCTTGCATCACAATTAACTATTTTTTGCCAGGCATTCATTGTGGAACAAAAGTGATTTTCTCGGCGAGTTGAGCATTTTGAGTAATTTGCCGATTGGTTTCAGAACGGCTTGCATCGAAATTAACTATTTTTTGCCAGCCATTCATTGTGGAACAAAGGTGATTTTCTCGGCGAGTTAAGCATTTTGAGTAATTTGCCGAATGGTTTCAGAACGGCTTGCATTGAAATTCACTATTTTTTGCCAGACATTCATTGTGGAACAAAAGTGATTTTCTCGGCGAGTTAAGCATTTTGAGTAATTTGCGGATTGGTTTCAGAACGGCTTGCATCGAAATTAACTAATTTTTGCCGGCCATTCATTGTGGAACAAAAGTGATTTTCTCGGCGAGAAAAGCATTTTGAGTAATTTGCCGATTTGTTTCAGAACGTCTTGCATTGAAATTAACTATTTTTTGCCAACCATTCATTGTGGTAAGAAACTGATTTTCTCGGCGAGTTAAGCATTTTGAGTAATTTGCCGAGTGGTTTCAGAACGGCTTGCATTGAAATTTACCCTTTTTTGCCAGACCTTCATTGTGTGGGGGGGGGGGGGGGGAAGTGATTTTCCCGGCAAGTTAAGCATTTTGAGTAATTTGCCGATTGGTTTCAGAACAGCTTGCATCACAATTAACTATTTTTTGCCAGGCATTCATTGTGGAACAAAAGTGATTTTCTCGGCGAGTTAAGCAGTTTGAGTAATTTGCCGATTGGTTTCAGAACGTCTTGCATTGAAATTAACTATTTTTTGCCAGACTTTCATTGTGAAAAGAAACTGATTTTCTCGGCGAGTTAAGCATTTTGAGTAATTTGCCGATTGGTTTCAGAACGGCTTGCATCGAAATTAACTATTTTTTGCCAGCCATTCATTGTGGAACAACGGTGATTTTCTCGGCGAGTTAAGCATTTTGAGTAATTTGCCGATTGGTTTCAGAACGGCTTGCATTGAAATTCACTATTTTTTGCCAGACATTCATTGTGGAACAAAAGTGATTTTCTCGGCGAGTTAAGCATTTTGAGTAATTTGCGGATTGGTTTCAGAACGGCTTGCATCGAAATTATCTAATTTTTGCCGGCCATTCATTGTGGAACAAAAGTGATTTTCTCGGCGAGAAAAGCATTTTGAGTAATTTGCCGATTTGTTTCAGAACGTCTTGCATTGAAATTAACTATTTTTTGCCAACCATTCATTGTGGTAAGAAACTGATTTTCTCGGCGAGTTAAGCATTTTGAGTAATTTGCCAATTGGTTTCAGAACGTCTTGCATTGAAATTTACTATTTTTTGCCAGACATTCATTGTGGAACAAAAGTGATTTTCTAGGCGAGTTAAGCATTTTGAGTAATTTGCCGAGTGGTTTCAGAACGGCTTGCATTGAAATTCACTATTTTTTGCCAGACATTCATTGTGGAACAAAAGTGATTTTCTCGGCGAGTTAAGCATTTTGAGTAATTTGCCGATTGGTTTCAGAACGGCTTGCATTGAAATTTACCCTTTTTTGCCAGACATTCATTGTGGGGCGGAAAAGTGATTTTCCCGGCAAGATAAGCATTTTGAGTAATTTGCCGATTGGTTTCAGAACAGCTTGCATCACAATTAACTATTTTTTGCCAGGCATTCATTGTGGAACAAAAGTGATATTCTCGGCGAGTTAAGCATTTTGAGTAATTTGCCGATTGGTTTCAGAACGGCTTGCATTGAAATTAACTATTTTTTGCCAGACATTCATTGTGAAAAGAAACTGATTTTCTCGGCGAGTTAAGCATTTTGAGTAATTTGCCGATTGGTTTCAGAACGCCTTGCATCACAATTAACTATTTTTTGCCAGGCATTCATTGTGGAACAAAAGTGATTTTCTCGGCGAGTTGAGCATTTTGAGTAATTTGCCGATTGGTTTCAGAACGGCTTGCATCGAAATTAACTATTTTTTGCCAGCCATTCATTGTGGAACAAAGGTGATTTTCTCGGCGAGTTAAGCATTTTGAGTAATTTGCCGAATGGTTTCAGAACGGCTTGCATTGAAATTCACTATTTTTTGCCAGACATTCATTGTGGAACAAAAGTGATTTTCTCGGCGAGTTAAGCATTTTGAGTAATTTGCGGATTGGTTTCAGAACGGCTTGCATCGAAATTAACTAATTTTTGCCGGCCATTCATTGTGGAACAAAAGTGATTTTCTCGGCGAGAAAAGCATTTTGAGTAATTTGCCGATTTGTTTCAGAACGTCTTGCATTGAAATTAACTATTTTTTGCCAACCATTCATTGTGGTAAGAAACTGATTTTCTCGGCGAGTTAAGCATTTTGAGTAATTTGCCGAGTGGTTTCAGAACGGCTTGCATTGAAATTTACCCTTTTTTGCCAGACCTTCATTGTGTGGGGGGGGGGGGGAAGTGATTTTCCCGGCAAGTTAAGCATTTTGAGTAATTTGCCGATTGGTTTCAGAACAGCTTGCATCACAATTAACTATTTTTTGCCAGGCATTCATTGTGGAACAAAAGTGATTTTCTCGGCGAGTTAAGCAGTTTGAGTAATTTGCCGATTGGTTTCAGAACGTCTTGCATTGAAATTAACTATTTTTTGCCAGACTTTCATTGTGAAAAGAAACTGATTTTCTCGGCGAGTTAAGCATTTTGAGTAATTTGCCGATTGGTTTCAGAACGGCTTGCATCGAAATTAACTATTTTTTGCCAGCCATTCATTGTGGAACAACGGTGATTTTCTCGGCGAGTTAAGCATTTTGAGTAATTTGCCGATTGGTTTCAGAACGGCTTGCATTGAAATTCACTATTTTTTGCCAGACATTCATTGTGGAACAAAAGTGATTTTCTCGGCGAGTTAAGCATTTTGAGTAATTTGCGGATTGGTTTCAGAACGGCTTGCATCGAAATTATCTAATTTTTGCCGGCCATTCATTGTGGAACAAAAGTGATTTTCTCGGCGAGAAAAGCATTTTGAGTAATTTGCCGATTTGTTTCAGAACGTCTTGCATTGAAATTAACTATTTTTTGCCAACCATTCATTGTGGTAAGAAACTGATTTTCTCGGCGAGTTAAGCATTTTGAGTAATTTGCCAATTGGTTTCAGAACGTCTTGCATTGAAATTTACTATTTTTTGCCAGACATTCATTGTGGAACAAAAGTGATTTTCTAGGCGAGTTAAGCATTTTGAGTAATTTGCCGAGTGGTTTCAGAACGGCTTGCATTGAAATTTACCCTTTTTTGCCAGACCTTCATTGTGGGGGGGGGGGGGGGGGGGGGGGGGGGAGTGATTTTCCCGGGAAGTTAAGCATTTTGAGTAATTTGCCGATTGGTTTCAGAACGGCTTGCATTGAAATTAACTATTTTTTGCCAGACATTCATTGTTAAAAGAAACTGATTTTCTCGGCGAGTTAAGCATTTTGAGTAATTTACCGATTGGTTTAAGAACGGCTTGCAATGGAATTTACTATTTTTTGCCAGACATTCATTGTGGAACAAAAGTGATTTTCTCGGCGAGTTCAGCATTTTGAGTAATTTGCCGATTGGTTTCAGAACGGCTTGCATTGAAATTTACCCTTTTTCCCCAGACATTCATTGTGGGGGGGGGGGGGGGGGGTGGAAGTGATTTTCCCGGCAAGTTAAGCATTTTGAGTAATTTGCCGATTGGTTTCAGAACGGCTTGCATCACAATTAACTATTTTTTGCCAGGCATTCATTGTGAAAAGAAACTCAATTTCTCGGCGAGTTAAGCATTTTGAGTAATTTGCCGATTGGTTTCAGAACGGCTTGCATTGAAATTTACCCTTTTTTCCCAGACATTCATTGTGGGCGGGGGGGGGGGGGGGGGGGGGGGAAGTGATTTTCCCGGCAAGTTAAGCATTTTGAGTAATTTGCCGATTGGTTTCAGAACGGCTTGCATCACAATTAACTATTTTTTGCCAGGCATTCATTGTGAAAAGAAACTCAATTTCTCGGCGAGTTAAGCATTTTGAGTAATTTGCCGATTGGTTTAAGAACGGCTTGCATTGGAATTTACTATTTTTTGCCAACCATTCATTGTGGTAAAAAAGTGATTTTCTAGGCGAGTTAAGCATTTTGAGTAACTTGCCGATTGGTTTCAGAACGGCTTGCATTGAAATTTACCCTTTTTTGCCGGCCATTCATTGTGGAACAAAAGTGATTTTCTCGGCGAGAAAAGCATTTTGAGTAATTTGCCGATTTGTTTCAGAACGGCTTGCATTGAAATTTACAATTTTTTGCCAGACATTCATTGTGGGGCGGAAAAGTGATTTTCCCGGCAAGTTAAGCATTTTGAGTAATTTGCCGATTGGTTTCAGAACGGCTTGCATCACAATTAACTATTTTTTGCCAGGCATTCATTGTGCAACAAAAGTGATTTTCTCGGCGAGTTGAGCATTTTGAGTAATTTGCCGATTGGTTTCAGAACGTCTTGCATTGAAATTAACTATTTTTTGCCAGACATTCATTGTGAAAAGAAACTGATTTTCTCGGTGAGTTAAGCATTTTGAGTAATTTACCGATTGGTTTAAGAACGGCTTGCATTGGAATTTACTATTTTTTGCCAGACATTCATTGTGAAAATAAACTGATTTTCTCGCGAGAATTAACTATTTTTTGCCAGACATTCATTGTGGGGAAAAAGTGATTTTCTCGGCGAGTTAAGCATTTTAAGTAATTTGCCGATTGGTTTCAACGGCTTGCATCACAATTAACTATTTTTTGCCAGCCATTCATTGTGGAACAAAAGTGATTTTCTCGGCGAGTTAAGCATTTTGAGTAATTTGCCGATTGGTTTCAGAACGTCTTGCATTGAAATTAACTATTTTTTGCCAGACATTCATTGTGAAAAGAAACTGATTTTCTCGGCGAGTTAAGCATTTTGAGTAATTTACCGATTGGTTTAAGAACGGCTTGCATTGGAATTTACTATTTGTTGCCAGACATTCATTGTGGAACAAAAGTGATTTTCTCGGCGAGTTAAGCATTTTGAGCAATTTGCCGATTGGTTTCAGAACGTCTTGCATTGAAGTTTACTATTTTTTGCCAGACAGTCATTGTAATGCGGAAAAGTGATTTTCCCGGCAAGTTAAGCATTTTGAGTAATTTGCCGATTGGTTTCAGAACGGCTTGCATCACAATTAACTATTTTTTGCCAGGCATTCATTGTGCAACAAAAGTGATTTTCTCGGCGAGTTGAGCATTTTGAGTAATTTGCCGATTGGTTTCAGAACGTCTTGCATTGAAATTAACTATTTTTTGCCAGACATTCATTGTGAAAAGAAACTGATTTTCTCGGTGAGTTAAGCATTTTGAGTAATTTACCGATTGGTTTAAGAACGGCTTGCATTGGAATTTACTATTTTTTGCCAGACATTCATTGTGAAAAGAAACTGATTTTCTCGCGAGAATTAACTATTTTTTGCCAGACATTCATTGTGGGGAAAAAGTGATTTTCTCGGCGAGTTAAGCATTTTAAGTAATTTGCCGATTGGTTTCAACGGCTTGCATCACAATTAACTATTTTTTGCCAGCCATTCATTGTGGAACAAAAGTGATTTTCTCGGCGAGTTAAGCATTTTGAGTAGTTTGCCGATTTGTTTCAGAACGGCTGGCATTGAAATTTACCATTTTGTGCCAGACATTCATTGTGGGGAAAAAGTGATTTTCTCGGCGAGTTAAGCATTTTAAGTAATTTGCCGATTGGTTTCAGAACGGCTTGCATCACAATTAACTATTTTTTGCCAGCCATTCATTGTGGAACAAAAGTGATTTTCTCGGCGAGTTAAGCATTTTGAGTAATTTGCCGATTGGTTTCAGAACGGCTTGCATCGAAATTAACTATTTTTTGCCAGCCATTCATTGTGGAACAAAATGATTTTCCCGACGAGTTAACCATTTTGAGTAATTTGGCGATTGGTTTCAGAACGGCTTGCATTGAAATTCACTATTTTTTGCCACACATTCATTGTGGGGGGGAAAAGTGATTTTCCCGGCAAGTTAAGCATTTTGAGTAATTTGCCGATTGGTTTCAGAACGGCTTGCATTGAAATTAACTATTTTTTGCCAGGCATTCATTGTGGAACAAAAGTGATTTTCTCGGCGAGATAAGCATTTTGAGTAATTTCCGATTGGTTTCAGAACGGCTTGCATTGAAATTAAATATTTTTTGCCAGACATTCATTGTGAAAAGAAACTGATTTTCTCGGCGAGTTAAGCATTTTGAGTAATTTACCGATTGGTTTAAGAACGACTTGCATTGGAATGTACTATTTTTTGCCAGACATTCATTGTGGAACAAAAGTGATTTTGTCGGCGAGTTAAGCATTTTGAGTAATTTGCCGATTGGTTTCAGAACGTCTTGCATTGAAGTTTCCTATTTTTTGCTAGACATTCATTGTGGAACAAAAGTGATTTTCTCGGCGAGTTAAGCATTTTGAGTAATTTGCCGATTGGTTTCAGAACGGCTGCATTGAAATTTAACATTTTTTGCCAGACATTCATTGCGGGGAAAAACTGATTTTCTCGGCGAGTTAAGCATTTTGAGTAATTTGCCGATTGGTTTCAGAACGGCTTGCATCCAAATTAACTATTTTTTGCCAGACATTCATTGTGGGGAAAACAGTGATTTTCTCGGCTAGTTAAGCATTTTGAGTAATTTACCGATTGGTTTAAGAACGGCTTGCATTGGAATGTACTATTTTTTGCCAGACATTCATTGTGGAACAAAAGTGATTTTGTCGGCGAGTTAAGCATTTTGAGTAATTTGCCGATTGGTTTCAGAACGTCTTGCATTGAAGTTTCCTATTTTTTGCTAGACATTCATTGTGGAACAAAAGTGATTTTCTCGGCGAGTTAAGCATTTTGAGTAATTTGCCGCTTGGTTTCAGAACGGCTTGCATCGAAATTTACTATTTTTTGCCAGACATTCGTTGTGGAACAAAAGTGATTTTCTAGGCGAGTTAAGCATTTTGAGTAATTTGCCGCTTGGTTTCAGAACGGCTTGCATCACAATTAACTATTTTTTGCCAGGCATTCATTGTGGAACAAAAGTGATTTTCTCGGCGAGTTAAGCATTTTGAGTAATTTGCCGATTGGTTTCAGAACGTCTTGCATTGAAGTTTACTATTTTGTGCCAGACATTCATTGTGGAACAAAAGTGATTTTCTCGGCGAGTTAAGCATTTTGAGTAATTTGCCGATTGGTTGCAGAACGACTTGCATTGAAATTCACTATTTTTTGCCAGACATTCATTGTAGGGGGAAAAGTGATTTTCGTGGCAAGTTAAGCATTTTGAGTAATTTGCCGATTGGTTTCAGAACGGCTTGCATCACAATTAACTATTTTTTGCCAGGCATTCATTGTGGAACAAAAGTGATTTTCTCGGCGAGATAAGCATTTTGAGTAATTTACCGCTTGGTTTCAGAACGGCTTGCACTGAAATTCACTATTTTTTGCCAGACATTCATTGTGGAACAAAAGTGATTTTCTCGGCGAGTTAAGCATTTTGAGTAATTTGCCGATTGGTTTCAGAACGGCTTGCATCGAAATTAACTATTTTTTGCCGGCCATTCATTGTGGAACAAAAGTGATTTTCTCGGCGAGAAAAGCATTTTGAGTAATTTGCCGATTTGTTTCAGAACGGCTTGCATTGAAATTAACTATTTTTTGCCAACCATTCATTGTGGTAAGAAACTGATTTTCTCGGCGAGTTAAGCATTTTGAGTAATTTGCCGATTGGTTTCAGAACGTCTTGCATTGAAATTTACTATTTTCTGCCAGCCATTCATTGTGGAACAAAAGTGATTTTCTAGGCGAGTTAAGCATTTTGAGTAATTTGCCGATTGGTTTCAGAACGGCTTACATTGAAATTTACCCTTTTTTGCCAGACATTCATTGTGGGGCGGAAAAGTGATTTTCCCGGCAAGTTAAGCATTTTGAGTAATTTGCCGATTGGTTTCAGAACGGCTTGCATTGAAATTAACTATTTTTTGCCAGACATTCATTGTGAAAAGAAACTGATTTTCTCGCGAGAATTAACTATTTTTTGCCAGACATTCATTGTGGGGAAAAAGTGATTTTCTCGGCGAGTTAAGCATTTTAAGTAATTTGCCGATTGGTTTCAACGGCTTGCATCACAATTAACTATTTTTTGCCAGCCATTCATTGTGGAACAAAAGTGATTTTCTCGGCGAGTTAAGCATTTTGAGTAATTTGCCGATTGGTTTCAGAACGTCTTGCATTGAAATTAACTATTTTTTGCCAGACATTCATTGTGAAAAGAAACTGATTTTCTCGGCGAGTTAAGCATTTTGAGTAATTTACCGATTGGTTTAAGAACGGCTTGCATTGGAATTTACTATTTGTTGCCAGACATTCATTGTGGAACAAAAGTGATTTTCTCGGCGAGTTAAGCATTTTGAGCAATTTGCCGATTGGTTTCAGAACGTCTTGCATTGAAGTTTACTATTTTTTGCCAGACAGTCATTGTGGGGCGGAAAAGTGATTTTCCCGGCAAGTTAAGCATTTTGAGTAATTTGCCGATTGGTTTCAGAACGGCTTGCATCACAATTAACTATTTTTTGCCAGGCATTCATTGTGCAACAAAAGTGATTTTCTCGGCGAGTTGAGCATTTTGAGTAATTTGCCGATTGGTTTCAGAACGTCTTGCATTGAAATTAACTATTTTTTGCCAGACATTCATTGTGAAAAGAAACTGATTTTCTCGGTGAGTTAAGCATTTTGAGTAATTTACCGATTGGTTTAAGAACGGCTTGCATTGGAATTTACTATTTTTTGCCAGACATTCATTGTGAAAAGAAACTGATTTTCTCGCGAGAATTAACTATTTTTTGCCAGACATTCATTGTGGGGAAAAAGTGATTTTCTCGGCGAGTTAAGCATTTTAAGTAATTTGCCGATTGGTTTCAACGGCTTGCATCACAATTAACTATTTTTTGCCAGCCATTCATTGTGGAACAAAAGTGATTTTCTCGGCGAGTTAAGCATTTTGAGTAGTTTGCCGATTTGTTTCAGAACGGCTGGCATTGAAATTTACCATTTTGTGCCAGACATTCATTGTGGGGAAAAAGTGATTTTCTCGGCGAGTTAAGCATTTTAAGTAATTTGCCGATTGGTTTCAGAACGGCTTGCATCACAATTAACTATTTTTTGCCAGCCATTCATTGTGGAACAAAAGTGATTTTCTCGGCGAGTTAAGCATTTTGAGTAATTTGCCGATTGGTTTCAGAACGGCTTGCATCGAAATTAACTATTTTTTGCCAGCCATTCATTGTGGAACAAAATGATTTTCCCGACGAGTTAACCATTTTGAGTAATTTGGCGATTGGTTTCAGAACGGCTTGCATTGAAATTCACTATTTTTTGCCACACATTCATTGTGGGGGGGGAAAAGTGATTTTCCCGGCAAGTTAAGCATTTTGAGTAATTTGCCGATTGGTTTCAGAACGGCTTGCATTGAAATTAACTATTTTTTGCCAGACATTCATTGTGAAAAGAAACTGATTTTCTCAGCGTGAATTAACTATTTTTTGCCAGACATTCATTGTGGAACAAAAGTGATTTTCTCGGCGAGTTAAGCATTTTGAGTAATTTGCCGGTTAGTTTCAGAACGGCTTGCATCGAAATTGACTATTTTTTTGCCAGCCATTCATTGTGGAACAAAAGTGATTTTCTCGACAAGTTAAGCATTTTGATTAATTTGCCGATTGGTTTCAGAACGGCTTGCATTGAAATTCACTATTTTTTGCCACACATTCATTGTGGGGGGGAAAAGTGGTTTTCCCGGCAAGTTAAGCAGTTTGAGTAAGTTGTCGATTGGTTTCAGAACGGCTTGCATCACAATTAACTATTTTTTGCCAGGCATTCATTGTGGAACAAAAGTGATTTTCTCGGCGAGATAAGCATTTTGAGTAATTTCCGATTGGTTTCAGAACGGCTTGCATTGAAATTAAATATTTTTTGCCAGACATTCATTGTGAAAAGAAACTGATTTTCTCGGCGAGTTAAGCATTTTGAGTAATTTACCGATTGTTTTAAGAACGGCTTGCATTGGAATGTACTATTTTTTGCCAGACATTCATTGTGGAACAAAAGTGATTTTGTCGGCGAGTTAAGCATTTTGAGTAATTTGCCGATTGGTTTCAGAACGTCTTGCATTGAAGTTTCCTATTTTTTGCTAGACATTCATTGTGGAACAAAAGTGATTTTCTCGGCGAGTTAAGCATTTTGAGTAATTTGCCGATTGGTTTCAGAACGGCTGCATTGAAATTTAACATTTTTTGCCAGACATTCATTGCGGGGAAAAACTGATTTTCTCGGCGAGTTAAGCATTTTGAGTAATTTGCCGATTGGTTTCAGAACGGCTTGCATCCAAATTAACTATTTTTTGCCAGACATTCATTGTGGGGAAAACAGTGATTTTCTCGGCTAGTTAAGCATTTTGAGTAATTTACCGATTGGTTTAAGAACGGCTTGCATTGGAATGTACTATTTTTTGCCAGACATTCATTGTGGAACAAAAGTGATTTTGTCGGCGAGTTAAGCATTT
The DNA here is from genome assembly GCF_047496885.1 of Scyliorhinus torazame. Lineage (NCBI taxonomy): Eukaryota > Metazoa > Chordata > Chondrichthyes > Carcharhiniformes > Scyliorhinidae > Scyliorhinus > Scyliorhinus torazame. Next base: position 89,925,767 of record NC_092722.1, read on the forward strand.
TGAGTAATTTGCCGATTGGTTTCAGAACGTCTTGCATTGAAGTTTCCTATTTTTTGCTAGACATTCATTGTGGAACAAAAGTGATTTTCTCGGCGAGTTAAGCATTTTGAGTAATTTGCCGCTTGGTTTCAGAACGGCTTGCATCGAAATTTACTATTTTTTGCCAGACATTCGTTGTGGAACAAAAGTGATTTTCTAGGCGAGTTAAGCATTTTGAGTAATTTGCCGCTTGGTTTCAGAACGGCTTGCATCACAATTAACTATTTTTTGCCAGGCATTCATTGTGGAACAAAAGTGATTTTCTCGGCGAGTTAAGCATTTTGAGTAATTTGCCGATTGGTTTCAGAACGTCTTGCATTGATGTTTACTATTTTGTGCCAGACATTCATTGTGGAACAAAAGTGATTTTCTCGGCGAGTTAAGCATTTTGAGTAATTTGCCGATTGGTTGCAGAACGACTTGCATTGAAATTCACTATTTTTTGCCAGACATTCATTGTAGGGGGAAAAGTGATTTTCGTGGCAAGTTAAGCATTTTGAGTAATTTGCCGATTGGTTTCAGAACGGCTTGCATCACAATTAACTATTTTTTGCCAGGCATTCATTGTGGAACAAAAGTGATTTTCTCGGCGAGATAAGCATTTTGAGTAATTTACCGCTTGGTTTCAGAACGGCTTGCACTGAAATTCACTATTTTTTGCCAGACATTCATTGTGGAACAAAAGTGATTTTCTCGGCGAGTTAAGCATTTTGAGTAATTTGCCGATTGGTTTCAGAACGGCTTGCATCGAAATTAACTATTTTTTGCCGGCCATTCATTGTGGAACAAAAGTGATTTTCTCGGCGAGAAAAGCATTTTGAGTAATTTGCCGATTTGTTTCAGAACGGCTTGCATTGAAATTAACTATTTTTTGCCAACCATTCATTGTGGTAAGAAACTGATTTTCTCGGCGAGTTAAGCATTTTGAGTAATTTGCCGATTGGTTTCAGAACGTCTTGCATTGAAATTTACTATTTTCTGCCAGCCATTCATTGTGGAACAAAAGTGATTTTCTAGGCGAGTTAAGCATTTTGAGTAATTTGCCGATTGGTTTCAGAACGGCTTACATTGAAATTTACCCTTTTTTGCCAGACATTCATTGTGGGGCGGAAAAGTGATTTTCCCGGCAAGTTAAGCATTTTGAGTAATTTGCCGATTGGTTTCAGAACGGCTTGCATCACAATTAACTATTTTTTGCCAGGCATTCATTGTGGAACAAAAGTGATTTTCTCGGCGAGTTGAGCATTTTGAGTAATTTGCCGATTGGTTTCAGTACGTCTTGCATTGAAATTAACTGTTTTTTGCCAACCATTCATTGTGGTAAAAAACTGATTTTCACGGCGAGTTAAGCATTTTGAGTAATTTGCCGATTGGTTTCAGAACGTCTTGCATTGAAGTTTACAATTTTTTGCCAGACATTCATTGTGGAACAATAGTGATTTTCTCGGCGAGTTAAGCATTTTGAGTAATTTGCCGATTGGTTGCAGAACGACTTGCATTGAAATTCACTATTTTTTGCCAGACATTCATTGTGGGGGGAAAAGTGATTTTCGTGGCAAGTTAAGCATTTTGAGTAATTTGCCGATTGGTTTCAGAACGGCTTGCATCACAATTAACTATTTTTTGCCAGGCATTCATTGTGGAACAAAAGTGATTTTCTCGGCGAGTTAAGCATTTTGAGTAATTTGCCGATTGGTTTCAGAACGTCTTGCATTGAAATTAACTATATTTTGCCAGACATTCATTGTGGAACAAAAGTGATTTTCTCGGCGAGGTAAGCATTTTGAGTAATTTGCCGATTGGTTTCAGAACGGCTTGCATTGAAATTAACTATTTTTTGCCAGACATTCATTGTGAAAAGAAACTGATTTTCTCGGCGAGTTAAGCATTTTGAGTAATTTGCCGATTGGTTTAAGAACGGCTTGCATTGGAATTTTCTATTTTTGGCCAGACATTCATTGTGGAACAAAAGTGATTTTCTCGGCGAGTTAAGCATTTTGAGCAATTTGCCGATTGGTTTCAGAACGTCTTGCATTGAAGTTTACTATTTTTTGCCAGACAGTCATTGTGGGGCGGAAAAGTGATTTTCCCGGCAAGTTAAGCATTTTGAGTAATTTGCCGATTGGTTTCAGAACGGCTTGCATCACAATTAACTATTTTTTGCCAGGCATTCATTGTGCAACAAAAGTGATTTTCTCGGCGAGTTGAGCATTTTGAGTAATTTGCCGATTGGTTTCAGAACGTCTTGCATTGAAATTAACTATTTTTTGCCAGACATTCATTGTGAAAAGAAACTGATTTTCTCGGTGAGTTAAGCATTTTGAGTAATTTACCGATTGGTTTAAGAACGGCTTGCATTGGAATTTACTATTTTTTGCCAGACATTCATTGTGAAAAGAAACTGATTTTCTCGCGAGAATTAACTATTTTTTGCCAGACATTCATTGTGGGGAAAAAGTGATTTTCTCGGCGAGTTAAGCATTTTAAGTAATTTGCCGATTGGTTTCAACGGCTTGCATCACAATTAACTATTTTTTGCCAGCCATTCATTGTGGAACAAAAGTGATTTTCTCGGCGAGTTAAGCATTTTGAGTAGTTTGCCGATTTGTTTCAGAACGGCTGGCATTGAAATTTACCATTTTGTGCCAGACATTCATTGTGGGGAAAAAGTGATTTTCTCGGCGAGTTAAGCATTTTAAGTAATTTGCCGATTGGTTTCAGAACGGCTTGCATCACAATTAACTATTTTTTGCCAGCCATTCATTGTGGAACAAAAGTGATTTTCTCGGCGAGTTAAGCATTTTGAGTAATTTGCCGATTGGTTTCAGAACGGCTTGCATCGAAATTAACTATTTTTTGCCAGCCATTCATTGTGGAACAAAATGATTTTCCCGACGAGTTAACCATTTTGAGTAATTTGGCGATTGGTTTCAGAACGGCTTGCATTGAAATTCACTATTTTTTGCCACACATTCATTGTGGGGGGGAAAAGTGATTTTCCCGGCAAGTTAAGCATTTTGAGTAATTTGCCGATTGGTTTCAGAACGGCTTGCATTGAAATTAACTATTTTTTGCCAGACATTCATTGTGAAAAGAAACTGATTTTCTCAGCGTGAATTAACTATTTTTTGCCAGACATTCATTGTGGAACAAAAGTGATTTTCTCGGCGAGTTAAGCATTTTGAGTAATTTGCCGGTTAGTTTCAGAACGGCTTGCATCGAAATTGACTATTTTTTTGCCAGCCATTCATTGTGGAACAAAAGTGATTTTCTCGACAAGTTAAGCATTTTGATTAATTTGCCGATTGGTTTCAGAACGGCTTGCATTGAAATTCACTATTTTTTGCCACACATTCATTGTGGGGGGGAAAAGTGGTTTTCCCGGCAAGTTAAGCAGTTTGAGTAAGTTGTCGATTGGTTTCAGAACGGCTTGCATCACAATTAACTATTTTTTGCCAGGCATTCATTGTGGAACAAAAGTGATTTTCTCGGCGAGATAAGCATTTTGAGTAATTTCCGATTGGTTTCAGAACGGCTTGCATTGAAATTAAATATTTTTTGCCAGACATTCATTGTGAAAAGAAACTGATTTTCTCGGCGAGTTAAGCATTTTGAGTAATTTACCGATTGTTTTAAGAACGGCTTGCATTGGAATGTACTATTTTTTGCCAGACATTCATTGTGGAACAAAAGTGATTTTGTCGGCGAGTTAAGCATTTTGAGTAATTTGCCGATTGGTTTCAGAACGTCTTGCATTGAAGTTTCCTATTTTTTGCTAGACATTCATTGTGGAACAAAAGTGATTTTCTCGGCGAGTTAAGCATTTTGAGTAATTTGCCGATTGGTTTCAGAACGGCTGCATTGAAATTTAACATTTTTTGCCAGACATTCATTGCGGGGAAAAACTGATTTTCTCGGCGAGTTAAGCATTTTGAGTAATTTGCCGATTGGTTTCAGAACGGCTTGCATCCAAATTAACTATTTTTTGCCAGACATTCATTGTGGGGAAAACAGTGATTTTCTCGGCTAGTTAAGCATTTTGAGTAATTTACCGATTGGTTTAAGAACGGCTTGCATTGGAATGTACTATTTTTTGCCAGACATTCATTGTGGAACAAAAGTGATTTTGTCGGCGAGTTAAGCATTTTGAGTAATTTGCCGATTGGTTTCAGAACGTCTTGCATTGAAGTTTCCTATTTTTTGCTAGACATTCATTGTGGAACAAAAGTGATTTTCTCGGCGAGTTAAGCATTTTGAGTAATTTGCCGCTTGGTTTCAGAACGGCTTGCATCGAAATTTACTATTTTTTGCCAGACATTCGTTGTGGAACAAAAGTGATTTTCTAGGCGAGTTAAGCATTTTGAGTAATTTGCCGCTTGGTTTCAGAACGGCTTGCATCACAATTAACTATTTTTTGCCAGGCATTCATTGTGGAACAAAAGTGATTTTCTCGGCGAGTTAAGCATTTTGAGTAATTTGCCGATTGGTTTCAGAACGTCTTGCATTGATGTTTACTATTTTGTGCCAGACATTCATTGTGGAACAAAAGTGATTTTCTCGGCGAGTTAAGCATTTTGAGTAATTTGCCGATTGGTTGCAGAACGACTTGCATTGAAATTCACTATTTTTTGCCAGACATTCATTGTAGGGGGAAAAGTGATTTTCGTGGCAAGTTAAGCATTTTGAGTAATTTGCCGATTGGTTTCAGAACGGCTTGCATCACAATTAACTATTTTTTGCCAGGCATTCATTGTGGAACAAAAGTGATTTTCTCGGCGAGATAAGCATTTTGAGTAATTTACCGCTTGGTTTCAGAACGGCTTGCACTGAAATTCACTATTTTTTGCCAGACATTCATTGTGGAACAAAAGTGATTTTCTCGGCGAGTTAAGCATTTTGAGTAATTTGCCGATTGGTTTCAGAACGGCTTGCATCGAAATTAACTATTTTTTGCCGGCCATTCATTGTGGAACAAAAGTGATTTTCTCGGCGAGAAAAGCATTTTGAGTAATTTGCCGATTTGTTTCAGAACGGCTTGCATTGAAATTAACTATTTTTTGCCAACCATTCATTGTGGTAAGAAACTGATTTTCTCGGCGAGTTAAGCATTTTGAGTAATTTGCCGATTGGTTTCAGAACGTCTTGCATTGAAATTTACTATTTTCTGCCAGCCATTCATTGTGGAACAAAAGTGATTTTCTAGGCGAGTTAAGCATTTTGAGTAATTTGCCGATTGGTTTCAGAACGGCTTACATTGAAATTTACCCTTTTTTGCCAGACATTCATTGTGGGGCGGAAAAGTGATTTTCCCGGCAAGTTAAGCATTTTGAGTAATTTGCCGATTGGTTTCAGAACGGCTTGCATCACAATTAACTATTTTTTGCCAGGCATTCATTGTGGAACAAAAGTGATTTTCTCGGCGAGTTGAGCATTTTGAGTAATTTGCCGATTGGTTTCAGTACGTCTTGCATTGAAATTAACTGTTTTTTGCCAACCATTCATTGTGGTAAAAAACTGATTTTCACGGCGAGTTAAGCATTTTGAGTAATTTGCCGATTGGTTTCAGAACGTCTTGCATTGAAGTTTACAATTTTTTGCCAGACATTCATTGTGGAACAATAGTGATTTTCTCGGCGAGTTAAGCATTTTGAGTAATTTGCCGATTGGTTGCAGAACGACTTGCATTGAAATTCACTATTTTTTGCCAGACATTCATTGTGGGGGGAAAAGTGATTTTCGTGGCAAGTTAAGCATTTTGAGTAATTTGCCGATTGGTTTCAGAACGGCTTGCATCACAATTAACTATTTTTTGCCAGGCATTCATTGTGGAACAAAAGTGATTTTCTCGGCGAGTTAAGCATTTTGAGTAATTTGCCGATTGGTTTCAGAACGTCTTGCATTGAAATTAACTATATTTTGCCAGACATTCATTGTGGAACAAAAGTGATTTTCTCGGCGAGGTAAGCATTTTGAGTAATTTGCCGATTGGTTTCAGAACGGCTTGCATTGAAATTAACTATTTTTTGCCAGACATTCATTGTGAAAAGAAACTGATTTTCTCGGCGAGTTAAGCATTTTGAGTAATTTGCCGATTGGTTTAAGAACGGCTTGCATTGGAATTTTCTATTTTTGGCCAGACATTCATTGTGGAACAAAAGTGATTTTCTCGGCGAGTTAAGCATTTTGAGTAATTTGCCGATTGGTTTCAGAACGTCTTGCATTGAAGTTTCCTATTTTTTGCTAGACATTCATTGTGGAACAAAAGTGATTTTCTCGGCGAGTTAAGCATTTTGAGTAATTTGCCGCTTGGTTTCAGAACGGCGTGCATTGAAATTCACTATTTTTTGCCAGACATTCATTGTGGAACAAAAGTGATTTTCTCGGCGTATTAAGCTTTTTGAGTAATTTGCCGATTGGTTTTTAGAACGGCTTGCATCGAAATTAACTATTTTTTGCCAGCCATTAATTGTGGAACAAAATTGATTTTCCCGGCGAGAAAAGCATTTTGAGTAATTTGCCGATTTGTTTCAGAACGGCTTGCATTGAAGTTTAACTACTTTTTGCCAGACATTCATTATGGAACAAAAGTGATTTTCTCGGCGAGTTTAGCATTTTGAGTAATTTGCCGATTGGTTGCAGAACGACTTGCATTGAAATTCACTATATTTTGCCAGACATTCATTGTGGGGGGGAAAGTGATTTTCGTGGCAAGTTAAGCATTTTGAGTAATTTGCCGATTGGTTTCAGAACGGCTTGCATAACAATTAACTATTTTTTGCCAGGCATTCATTGTGGAACAAAAGTGATTTTCTCGGCGAGTTAAGCATTTTGAGTAATTTGCCGATTTGTTTCAGAACGGCTTGCATTGAAATTAACTATTTTTTGCCAACCATTCATTGTGGTAAGAAACTGATTTTCTCGGCGAGTTAAGCATTTTGAGTAATTTGCCGATTGGTTTCAGAACGTCTTGCATTGAAATTTACTATTTTTTGCCAGACATTCATTGTGGAACAAAAGTGATTTTCTAGGCGAGTTAAGCATTTTGAGTAATTTGCGGATTGGTTTCAGAACGGCTTGCATCGAAATTAACTATTTTTTGCGGGCCATTCATTGTGGAACAAAAGTGATTTTCTCGGCGAGAAAAGCATTTTGAGTAATTTGCCGATTGGTTTCAGAACGGTTTGCATTGAAATTTACCCTTTTTTGCCAGACATTCATTGTGGGGCGGAAAAGTGATTTTCCCGGCAAGTTAAGCATTTTGAATAATTTGCCGATTGGTTTCAGAACGGCTTGCATCACAATTAACTATTTTTTGCCAGGCATTCATTGTGGAACAAAAGTGATTTTATCGGCGAGTTAAGCATTTTGAGTAATTTGCGGATTGGTTTCAGACGGCTTGCATCGAAATTAACTATTTTTTTGCCAGGCATTCATTGTGGAACAAAAGTGATTTTCTCGGCGAGTTGAGCATTTTGAGTAATTTGCCGATTGGTTTCAGAACGTCTTGCATTGAAATTAACTGTTTTTTGCCAACCATTCATTGTGGTAAAAAACTGATTTTCACGGCGAGTTAAGCATTTTGAGTAATTTGCCGATTGGTTTCAGAACGTCTTGCATTGAAGTTTACAATTTTTTGCCAGACATTCATTGTGGAACAAAAGTGATTTTCTCGGCGAGTTAAGCATTTTGAGTAATTTGCCGATTGGTTGCAGAACGACTTGCATTGAAATTCACTATTTTTTGCCAGACATTCATTGTGGGGGGAAAAGTGATTTTCGTGGCAAGTTAAGCATTTTGAGTAATTTGCCGATTGGTTTCAGAACGGCTTGCATCACAATTAACTATTTTTTTGCCAGGCATTCATTGTGGAACAAAAGTGATTTTCTCGGCGAGTTAAGCATTTTGAGTAATTTGCCGATTGGTTTCAGAACGTCTTGCATTGAAATTAACTATATTTTGCCAGACATTCATTGTGGAACAAAAGTGATTTTCTCGGCGAGATAAGCATTTTGAGTAATTTGCCGATTGGTTTCAGAACGGCTTGCATTGAAATTAAATATTTTTTGCCAGACATTCATTGTGAAAAGAAACTGATTTTCTCGGCGAGTTAAGCATTTTGAGTAATTTACCGATTGGTTTAAGAACGGCTTGCATTGGAATGTACTATTTTTTGCCAGACATTCATTGTGGAACAAAAGTGATTTTGTCGGCGAGTTAAGCATTTTGAGTAATTTGCCGATTGGTTTCAGAACGTCTTGCATTGAAGTTTCCTATTTTTTGCTAGACATTCATTGTGGAACAAAAGTGATTTTCTCGGCGAGTTAAGCATTTTGAGTAATTTGCCGATTGGTTTCAGAACGGCTGCATTGAAATTTAACATTTTTTGCCAGACATTCATTGCGGGGAAAAACTGATTTTCTCGGCGAGTTAAGCATTTTGAGTAATTTGCCGATTGGTTTCAGAACGGCTTGCATCCAAATTAACTATTTTTTGCCAGACATTCATTGTGGGGAAAACAGTGATTTTCTCGGCTAGTTAAGCATTTTGAGTAATTTACCGATTGGTTTAAGAACGGCTTGCATTGGAATGTACTATTTTTTGCCAGACATTCATTGTGGAACAAAAGTGATTTTGTCGGCGAGTTAAGCATTTTGAGTAATTTGCCGATTGGTTTCAGAACGTCTTGCATTGAAGTTTCCTATTTTTTGCTAGACATTCATTGTGGAACAAAAGTGATTTTCTCAGCGAGTTAAGCATTTTGAGTAATTTGCCGCTTGGTTTCAGAACGGCTTGCATTGAAATTCACTATTTTTTGCCAGACATTCATTGTGGAACAAAAGTGATTTTCTCGGCGAGTTAAGCATTTTGAGTAATTTGCGGATTGGTTTCAGAACGGCTTGCATCGAAATTTACTATTTTTTGCCAGACATTCGTTGTGGAACAAAAGTGATTTTCTAGGCGAGTTAAGCATTTTGAGTAATTTGCCGCTTGGTTTCAGAACGGCTTGCATCACAATTAACTATTTTTTGCCAGGCATTCATTGTGGAACAAAAGTGATTTTCTCGGCGAGTTAAGCATTTTGAGTAATTTGCCGATTGGTTTCAGAACGTCTTGCATTGAAGTTTACTATTTTGTGCCAGACATTCATTGTGGAACAAAAGTGATTTTCTCGGCGAGTTAAGCATTTTGAGTAATTTGCCGATTGGTTGCAGAACGACTTGCATTGAAATTCACTATTTTTTGCCAGACATTCATTGTGGGGGGAAAAGTGATTTTCGTGGCAAGTTAAGCATTTTGAGTAATTTGCCGATTGGTTTCAGAACGGCTTGCATCACAATTAACTATTTTTTACCAGGCATTCATTGTGGAACAAAAGTGATTTTCTCGGCGAGATAAGCATTTTGAGTAATTTACCGCTTGGTTTCAGAACGGCTTGCACTGAAATTCACTATTTTTTGCCAGACATTCATTGTGGAACAAAAGTGATTTTCTCGGCGAGTTAAGCATTTTGAGTAATTTGCGGATTGGTTTCAGAACGGCTTGCATCGAAGTTAACTATTTTTTGCCAGCCATTCATTGTGGAACAAAAGTGATTTTCTCGGCGAGTTAAGCATTTTGAGTAATTTGCCGATTGGTTTCAGAACGGCTTGCATCGAAATTAACTATTTTTTGCCGGCCATTCATTGTGGAACAAAAGTGATTTTCTCGGCGAGAAAAGCATTTTGAGTAATTTGCCGATTTGTTTCAGAACGGCTTGCATTGAAATTAACTATTTTTTGCCAACCATTCATTGTGGTAAGAAACTGATTTTCTCGGCGAGTTAAGCATTTTGAGTAATTTGCCGATTGGTTTCAGAACGTCTTGCATTGAAATTTACTATTTTTTGCCAGCCATTCATTGTGGAACAAAAGTGATTTTCTAGGCGAGTTAAGCATTTTGAGTAATTTGCCGATTGGTTTCAGAACGGCTTACATTGAAATTTACCCTTTTTTGCCAGACATTCATTGTGGGGCGGAAAAGTGATTTTCCCGGCAAGTTAAGCATTTTGAGTAATTTGCCGATTGGTTTCAGAACGGCTTGCATCACAATTAACTATTTTTTGCCAGGCATTCATTGTGGAACAAAAGTGATTTTCTCGGCGAGTTGAGCATTTTGAGTAATTTGCCGATTGGTTTCAGAACGTCTTGCATTGAAATTAACTGTTTTTTGCCAACCATTCATTGTGGTAAAAAACTGATTTTCACGGCGAGTTAAGCATTTTGAGTAATTTGCCGATTGGTTTCAGAACGTCTTGCATTGAAGTTTACAATTTTTTGCCAGACATTCATTGTGGAACAATAGTGATTTTCTCGGCGAGTTAAGCATTTTGAGTAATTTGCCGATTGGTTGCAGAACGACTTGCATTGAAATTCACTATTTTTTGCCAGACATTCATTGTGGGGGGGAAAAGTGATTTTCGTGGCAAGTTAAGCATTTTGAGTAATTTGCCGATTGGTTTCAGAACGGCTTGCATCACAATTAACTATTTTTTGCCAGGCATTCATTGTGGAACAAAAGTGATTTTCTCGGCGAGTTAAGCATTTTGAGTAATTTGCCGATTGGTTTCAGAACGTCTTGCATTGAAATTAACTATATTTTGCCAGACATTCATTGTGGAACAAAAGTGATTTTCTCGGCGAGTTAAGCATTTTGCCGATTGATTTCAGAACGTCTTGCATCAAAATTAACTATTTTTTGCCAGACATTCATCGTGGGAAAAAAGTGATTTTCTCGGCGCGTTAAGCATTTTGAGTAATTTGCCGATTGGTTTCAGAACGGCTTGCATCGAAATTAACTATTTTTTGCCAGACATTCATTGTGGAACAAAAGTGATTTTCTCGGCGAGAAAAGCATTTTGAGTAATTTGCCGATTTGTTTCAGAACGGCTTGCATTGAAATTAACTATTTTTTGCCAACCATTCATTGTGGTAAGAAACTGATTTTCTCGGCGAGTTAAGCATTTTGAGTAATTTGCCGATTGGTTTCAGAACGTCTTGCATTGAAATTAACTATTTTTTGCCAGCCATTCATTGTGGAACAAAAGTGATTTTCTAGGCGAGTTAAGCATTTTGAGTAATTTGCCGATTGGTTTCAGAACGGCTTACATTGAAATTTACCCTTTTTTGCCAGACATTCATTGTGGGGCGGAAAAGTGATTTTCCCGGCAAGTTAAGCATTTTGAGTAATTTGCCGATTGGTTTCAGAACGGCTTGCATCACAATTAACTATTTTTTGCCAGGCATTCATTGTGGAACAAAAGTGATTTTCTCGGCGAGTTGAGCATTTTGAGTAATTTGCCGATTGGTTTCAGAACGTCTTGCATTGAAATTAACTGTTTTTTGCCAACCATTCATTGTGGTAAAAAACTGATTTTCACGGCGAGTTAAGCATTTTGAGTAATTTGCCGATTGGTTTCAGAACGTCTTGCATTGAAGTTTACAATTTTTTGCCAGACATTCATTGTGGAACAATAGTGATTTTCTCGGCGAGTTAAGCATTTTGAGTAATTTGCCGATTGGTTGCAGAACGACTTGCATTGAAATTCACTATTTTTTGCCAGACATTCATTGTGGGGGGAAAAGTGATTTTCGTGGCAAGTTAAGCATTTTGAGTAATTTGCCGATTGGTTTCAGAACGGCTTGCATCACAATTAACTATTTTTTGCCAGGCATTCATTGTGGAACAAAAGTGATTTTCTCGGCGAGAAAAGCATTTTGAGTAATTTGCCGATTTGTTTCAGAACGGCTTGCATTGAAATTAACTATTTTTTGCCAACCATTCATTGTGGTAAGAAACTGATTTTCTCGGCGAGTTAAGCATTTTGAGTAATTTGCCGATTGGTTTCAGAACGTCTTGCATTGAAATTAACTATTTTTTGCCAGCCATTCATTGTGGAACAAAAGTGATTTTCTAGGCGAGTTAAGCATTTTGAGTAATTTGCCGATTGGTTTCAGAACGGCTTACATTGAAATTTACCCTTTTTTGCCAGACATTCATTGTGGGGCGGAAAAGTGATTTTCCCGGCAAGTTAAGCATTTTGAGTAATTTGCCGATTGGTTTCAGAACGGCTTGCATCACAATTAACTATTTTTTGCCAGGCATTCATTGTGGAACAAAAGTGATTTTCTCGGCGAGTTGAGCATTTTGAGTAATTTGCCGATTGGTTTCAGAACGTCTTGCATTGAAATTAACTGTTTTTTGCCAACCATTCATTGTGGTAAAAAACAGATTTTCACGGCGAGTTAAGCATTTTGAGTAATTTGCCGATTGGTTTCAGAACGTCTTGCATTGAAGTTTACAATTTTTTGCCAGACATTCATTGTGGAACAATAGTGATTTTCTCGGCGAGTTAAGCATTTTGAGTAATTTGCCGATTGGTTGCAGAACGACTTGCATTGAAATTCACTATTTTTTGCCAGACATTCATTGTGGGGGGAAAAGTGATTTTCGTGGCAAGTTAAGCATTTTGAGTAATTTGCCGATTGGTTTCAGAACGGCTTGCATCACAATTAACTATTTTTTGCCAGGCATTCATTGTGGAACAAAAGTGATTTTCTCGGCGAGTTAAGCATTTTGAGTAATTTGCCGATTGGTTTCAGAACGTCTTGCATTGAAATTAACTATATTTTGCCAGACATTCATTGTGGAACAAAAGTGATTTTCTCGGCGAGTAAAGCATTTTGCCGATTGATTTCAGAACGTCTTGCATCAAAATTAACTATTTTTTGCCAGACATTCATCGTGGGAAAAAAGTGATTTTCTCGGCGCGTTAAGCATTTTGAGTAAATTGCCGATTGGTTTCAGAACGTCTTGCATCAAAATGAACTATTTTTTGCCAGACATTCATTGTGGGAAAAAAGTGATTTTCTCGGCGAGTTAAGCATTTTGAGTAATTTGCCGATTAGTTTCAGAACGGCTTGCATAGAAATTTACTATTTTTTGCCAGACATTCATTGTGGAACAAAAGTGATTTTCTCGGCGAGATAAGCATTTTGAGTAATTTGCCGATTGGTTTCAGAACGGCTTGCATTGAAATTAAATATTTTTTGCCAGACATTCATTGTGAAAAGAAACTGATTTTCTCGGCGAGTTAAGCATTTTGAGTAATTTACCGCTTGGTTTCAGAACGGCTTGCACTGAAATTCACTATTTTTTGCCAGACATTCATTGTGGAACAAAAGTGATTTTCTCGGCGAGTTAAGCATTTTGAGTAATTTGCGGATTGGTTTCAGAACGGCTTGCATCGAAATTAACTATTTTTTGCCAGCCATTCATTGTGGAACAAAAGTGATTTTCTCGGCGAGAAAAGCATTTTGAGTAATTTGCCGATTTGTTTCAGAACGGCTTGCATTGAAATTAACTATTTTTTGCCAACCATTCATTGTGGTCAGAAACTGATTTTCTCGGCGAGTTAAGCATTTTGAGTAATTTGCCGATTGGTTTCAGAACGTCTTGCATTGAAATTTACTATTTTTTGCCAGCCATTCATTGTGGAACAAAAGTGATTTTCTAGGCGAGTTAAGCATTTTGAGTAATTTGCCGATTGGTTTCAGAACGGCTTACATTGAAATTTACCCTTTTTTGCCAGACATTCATTGTGGGGCGGAAAAGTGATTTTCCCGGCAAGTTAAGCATTTTGAGTAATTTGCCGATTGGTTTCAGAACGGCTTGCATCACAATTAACTATTTTTTGCCAGGCATTCATTGTGGAACAAAAGTGATTTTCTCGGCGAGTTGAGCATTTTGAGTAATTTGCCGATTGGTTTCAGAACGTCTTGCATTGAAATTAACTGTTTTTTGCCAACCATTCATTGTGGTAAAAAACTGATTTTCACGGCGAGTTAAGCATTTTGAGTAATTTGCCGATTGGTTTCAGAACGTCTTGCATTGAAGTTTACAATTTTTTGCCAGACATTCATTGTGGAACAATAGTGATTTTCTCGGCGAGTTAAGCATTTTGAGTAATTTGCCGATTGGTTGCAGAACGACTTGCATTGAAATTCACTATTTTTTGCCAGACATTCATTGTGGGGGGAAAAGTGATTTTCGTGGCAAGTTAAGCATTTTGAGTAATTTGCCGATTGGTTTCAGAACGGCTTGCATCACAATTAACTATTTTTTGCCAGGCATTCATTGTGGAACAAAAGTGATTTTCTCGGCGAGTTAAGCATTTTGAGTAATTTGCCGATTGGTTTCAGAACGTCTTGCATTGAAATTAACTATATTTTGCCAGACATTCATTGTGGAACAAAAGTGATTTTCTCGGCGAGATAAGCATTTTGAGTAATTTGCCGATTGGTTTCAGAACGGCTTGCATTGAAATTAAATATTTTTTGCCAGACATTCATTGTGAAAAGAAACTGATTTTCTCGGCGAGTTAAGCATTTTGAGTAATTTACCGATTGGTTTAAGAACGGCTTGCATTGGAATGTACTATTTTTTGCCAGAAATTCATTGTGGAACAAAAGTGATTTTGTCGGCGAGTTAAGCATTTTGAGTAATTTGCCGATTGGTTTCAGAACGTCTTGCATTGAAGTTTCCTATTTTTTGCTAGACATTCATTGTGGAACAAAAGTGATTTTCTCGGCGAGTTAAGCATTTTGAGTAATTTGCCGATTGGTTTCAGAACGGCTGCATTGAAATTTAACATTTTTTGCCAGACATTCATTGCGGGGAAAAACTGATTTTCTCGGCGAGTTAAGCATTTTGAGTAATTTGCCGATTGGTTTCAGAACGGCTTGCATCCAAATTAACTATTTTTTGCCAGACATTCATTGTGGGGAAAACAGTGATTTTCTCGGCTAGTTAAGCAATTTGAGTAATTTACCGATTGGTTTAAGAACGGCTTGCATTGGAATGTACTATTTTTTGCCAGACATTCATTGTGGAACAAAAGTGATTTTGTCGGCGAGTTAAGCATTTTGAGTAATTTGCCGATTGGGTTCAGAACGTCTTGCATTGAAGTTTCCTATTTTTTGCTAGACATTCATTGTGGAACAAAAGTGATTTTCTCGGCGAGTTAAGCATTTTGAGTAATTTGCCGATTGGCTTCAGAACGGCTGCATTGAAATTTAACATTTTTTGCCAGACATTCATTGCGGGGAAAAAGTGATTTTCTCGGCGAGTTAAGCATTTTGAGTAATTTGCCGATTGGTTTCAGAACGGCTTGCATCCAAATTAACTATTTTTTGCCAGACATTCATTGTGGGGAAAACAGTGATTTTCTCGGCTAGTTAAGCATTTTGAGTAATTTGCCGATTGGTTTCAGAACGTCTTGCAACAAAATGAACTATTTTTTGATAGACATTCATTGTGGAACAAAAGTGATTTTCTCGGCGAGTTAAGCATTTTGAGTAATTTGCCGATTTGTTTCAGAACGGCTTGCGTTGAAATTTACTTTTTTTTGCCAGATATTCATTGTGGAACAAAAGTGATTTTCTCGGCTAGTTAAGCGTTTTGACTAATTTGCCGATTGGTTTCAGAACGTCTTGCATCAAAATGAACTATTTTTTGCCAGCCATTCATTGTGGGAAGAAAAGTGATTTTCTCGGCGAGTTAAGCATTTTGAGTAATTTGCCGCTTGGCTTCAGAACGGCTTGCATTGAAATTTACTACTTTTTGCCAGACATTCATTGTGGAACAAAAGTGATTTTCTCGGCGAGATAAGCATTTTGAGTAATTTGCCGATTGGTTTCAGAACGGCTTGCATCCAAATTAACTATTTTTTGACAGACATTCATTGTGGATAAAACAGATTTTTTCGGTGAGTTAAGCATTTTGAGTAATTTGCCGATTGGTTTCAGAACGGCTTGCATTGAAATTTACTATTTTTTGCCGGACATTCATTGTGGGAAAAAAGTGATTTTCTCAGCGAGTTAAGCATTTTGAGTAATTTGCCGATTGGTTTCAGAACGGCTTGCATCAAAATTAACTATTTTTTGCCAACCATTCATTGTGGGAAAAAATGATTTTCTCGGCGAGTTAAGCATTTTGAGTAATTTACCGATTGGATTCAGAACGTCTTGCATCAAAATTAACTATATTTTGACAGACATTCATTGTGGAAAAAACAGATTTTCTCGGCGAGTTAAGCATTTTGCCGATTGATTTCAGAACGTCTTGCATCAAAATTAACTATTTTTTGCCAGACATTCATCGTGGGAAAAAAGTGATTTTCTCGGCGCGTTAAGCATTTTGAGTAATTTGCCGATTGGTTTCAGAACGTCTTGCATCAAAATGAACTATTTTTTGCCAGACATTCATTGTGGGAAAAAAGTGATTTTCTCGGCGAGTTAAGCATTTTGAGTAATTTGCCGATTAGTTTCAGAACGGCTTGCATTGAAATTTACTATTTTTTGCCAGACATTCATTGTGGAACAAAAGTGATTTTCTCGGCGAGATAAGCATTTTGAGTAATTTGCCGATTGGTTTCAGAACGGCTTGCATCCAAATT
This sequence comes from Scyliorhinus torazame, assembly GCF_047496885.1. Classification (NCBI taxonomy): domain Eukaryota; kingdom Metazoa; phylum Chordata; class Chondrichthyes; order Carcharhiniformes; family Scyliorhinidae; genus Scyliorhinus; species Scyliorhinus torazame. The sequence goes on from NC_092722.1 coordinate 89,942,298, forward strand.
AACTATTTTTTGCCAGACATTCATTGTGGGGAAAACAGTGATTTTCTCGGCTAGTTAAGCATTTTGAGTAATTCGCCGATTGGTTTCAGAACGTCTTGCAACAAAATGAACTATTTTTTGATAGACATTCATTGTGGAACAAAAGTGATTTTCTCGGCGAGTTAAGCATTTTGAGTAATTTGCCGATTTGTTTCAGAACGGCTTGCGTTGAAATTTACTTTTTTTTGCCAGATATTCATTATGGAACAAAAGTGATTTTCTCGGCGAGTTAAGCATTTTGAGTAATTTGCCGCTTGGCTTCAGAACGGCTTGCATTGAAATTTACTACTTTTTGCCAACCATTCATTGTGGGAAAAAAGTGATTTTCTCGGCGAGTTAAACATTTTGTGTAATTTGCCGATTGGTTTCAGAACGTCTTATATCAAAATTAACTATTTTTTGACAGACATTCATTGTGGAAAAAACAGATTTTTTCGGTGCGTTAAGCATTTTGAGTAATTTGCCGCTTTGTTTCAGAACGGCTTGCATTGAAATTGACTATTTTTTGCCAACCATTCATTGTTGGAAAAAAGTGATTTTCTCGGCGAGTTAAGCATTTTGAGTAATTTGCCGATTAGTTTCAGAACGGCTTGAATTGAAATTTACTATTTTTTGCCAACCATTCATTGTGGGAAAAAAGTGATTTTTCTCGGCGAGTTAAGCATTTTGAATAATTTGCCGATTTGTTTCAGAACGGCTTGCATTGAAATTTACTATTTTTTGCCAGACATTCATTGTGGAACAAAAGTGATTTTCTCGGCGAGATAAGCATTTTGAGTAATTTGCCGATTGGTTTCAGAACGGCTTGCATCCAAATTAACTATTTTTTGCCAGACATTCATTGTGGGGAAAACAGTGATTTTCTCGGCTAGTTAAGCATTTTGACTAATTTGCCGATTGGTTTCAGAACGTCTTGCAACAAAATGAACTATTTTTTGATAGACATTCATTGTGGAACAAAAGTGATTTTCTCGGCGAGTTAAGCATTTTGAGTAATTTGCCGATTTGTTTCAGAACGGCTTGCGTTGAAATTTACTACTTTTTGCCAACCATTCATTGTGGGAAAAAAGTGATTTTCTCGGCGAGTTAAACATTTTGTGTAATTTGCCGATTGGTTTCAGAACGTCTTATATCAAAATTAACTATTTTTTGACAGACATTCATTGTGGAAAAAACAGATTTTTTCGGTGAGTTAAGCATTTTGAGTAATTTGCCGATTGGTTTCAGAACGGCTTGCATTGAAATTTACTATTTTTTGCCGGACATTCATTGTGGGAAAAAAGTGATTTTCTCAGCGAGTTAAGCATTTTGAGTAATTTGCCGATTGGTTTCAGAACGGCTTGCATCAAAATTAACTATTTTTTGCCAACCATTCATTGTGGGAAAAAATGATTTTCTCGGCGAGTTAAGCATTTTGAGTAATTTACCGATTGGATTCAGAACGTCTTGCATCAAAATTAACTATATTTTGACAGACATTCATTGTGGAAAAAACAGATTTTCTCGGCGAGTTAAGCATTTTGCGGATTGATTTCAGAACGTCTTGCATCAAAATTAACTATTTTTTGCCAGACATTCATCGTGGGAAAAAAGTGATTTTCTCGGCGCGTTAAGCATTTTGAGTAATTTGCCGATTGGTTTCAGAACGTCTTGCATCAAAATGAACTATTTTTTGCCAGACATTCATTGTGGGGAAAAAGTGATTTTCTCGGCGAGGTAAGCATTTTGAGTAATTTGCCGATTAGTTTCAGAACGGCTTGCATTGAAATTTACTATTTTTTGCCAGAGATTCATTGTGGAACAAAAGTGATTTTCTCGGCGAAATAAGCATTTTGAGTAATTTGCCGATTGGTATCAGAACGGCTTGCATCAAAATGAACTATTTTTTGCCAACCATTCATTGTGGGAAAAGAGTGATTTTCCCGGCGAGTTAAGCATTTTGAGTAATTTGCCGATTCGTTTCAGAACGTCTTGCATCATAATTAACTATTTTTGCCAGACATTCATCGTGGGAAAAAAGTGATTTTCTCGGCGCGTTAAGCATTTTGAGTAATTTGCCGCTTTGTTTCAGAACGGCTTGCATTGAAATTTACTATTTTTTGCCACACATTCATTGTGAAACAAAAGTGATTTTCTCGGCGAGTTAAGTATTTTGAGTAATTTGCCGATCGGTTTCAGAACGGCTTGCATTGAAATTTACTATTTTTTGCCAACCATTCATTGTTGGAAAAAAGTGATTTTCTCGGCGAGTTAAGCATTTTGAGTAATTTGCCGATTAGTTTCAGAACGGCTTGAATTGAAATTTACTATTTTTTGCCAACCATTCATTGTGGGAAAATGTGATTTTTCTCGGCGAGTTAAGCATTTTGAATAATTTGCCGATTTGTTTCAGAACGGCTTGCATTGAAATTTACTATTTTTTGCCAGACATTCATTGTGGAACAAAAGTGATTTTCTCGGCGAGATAAGCATTTTGAGTAATTTGCCGATTGGTTTCAGAACGGCTTGCATCCAAATTAACTATTTTTTGCCAGACATTCATTGTGGGGAAAACAGTGATTTTCTCGGCTAGTTAAGCATTTTGAGTAATTTGCCGATTGGTTTCAGAACGTCTTGCAACAAAATGAACTATTTTTTGATAGACATTCATTGTGGAACAAAAGTGATTTTCTCGGCGAGTTAAGCATTTTGAGTAATTTGCCGATTTGTTTCAGAACGGCTTGCGTTGAAATTTACTTTTTTTTGCCAGATATTCATTGTGGAACAAAAGTGATTTTCTCGGCTAGTTAAGCGTTTTGACTAATTTGCCGATTGGTTTCAGAACGTCTTGCATCAAAATGAACTATTTTTTGCCAGCCATTCATTGTGGGAAGAAAAGTGATTTTCTCGGCGAGTTAAGCATTTTGAGTAATTTGCCGCTTGGCTTCAGAACGGCTTGCATTGAAATTTACTACTTTTTGCCAACCATTCATTGTGGGAAAAAAGTGATTTTCTCGGCGAGTTAAACATTTTGTGTAATTTGCCGATTGGTTTCAGAACGTCTTATATCAAAATTAACTATTTTTTGACAGACATTCATTGTGGAAAAAACAGATTTTTTCGGTGAGTTAAGCATTTTGAGTAATTTGCCGATTGGTTTCAGAACGGCTTGCATTGAAATTTACTATTTTTTGCCGGACATTCATTGTGGGAAAAAAGTGATTTTCTCAGCGAGTTAAGCATTTTGAGTAATTTGCCGATTGGTTTCAGAACGGCTTGCATCAAAATTAACTATTTTTTGCCAACCATTCATTGTGGGAAAAAATGATTTTCTAGGCGAGTTAAGCATTTTGAGTAATTTACCGATTGGATTCAGAACGTCTTGCATCAAAATTAACTATTTTTTGACAGACATTCATTGTGGAAAAAAACAGATTTTCTCGGCGAGTTAAGCATTTTGCCGATTGATTTCAGAACGTCTTGCATCAAAATTAACTATTTTTTGCCAGACATTCATCGTGGGAAAAAAGTGATTTTCTCGGCGCGGTAAGCATTTTGAGTAATTTGCCGATTGGTTTCAGAACGTCTTGCATCAAAATGAACTATTTTTTGCCAGACATTCATTGTGGAAAAAAGTGATTTTCTCGGCGAGTTAAGCATTTTGAGTAATTTGCCGTTTAGTTTCAGAACGGCTTGCATTGAAATTTACTATTTTTTGCCAGACATTCATTGTGGAACAAAAGTGATTTTCTCGGCGAGATAAGCATTTTGAGTAATTTGCCGATTGGTTTCAGAACGGCTTGCATCAAAATGAACTATTTTTTGCCAACCATTCATTGTGGGAAAAAAGTGATTTTCTCGGCGAGTTAAGCATTTTGAGTAATTTGCCGCTTGGCTTCAGAACGGCTTGCATTGAAATTTACTACTTTTTGCCAACCATTCATTGTGGGAAAAAAGTGATTTTCTCGGCGAGTTAAATATTTTGTGTAATTTGCCGATTGGTTTCAGAACGTCTTATATCAAAATTAACTATTTTTTGACAGACATTCACTGTGGAAAAAACAGATTTTTTCGGTGAGTTAAGCATTTTGAGTAATTTGCCGATTGGTTTCAGAACGGCTTGCATTGAAATTTACTATTTTTTGCCGGACATTCATTGTGGGAAAAAAGTGATTTTCTCAGCGAGTTAAGCATTTTGAGTAATTTGCCGATTGGTTTCAGAACGGCTTGCATCAAAATTAACTATTTTTTGCCAACCATTCATTGTGGGAAAAAATGATTTTCTCGGCGAGTTAAGCATTTTGAGTAATTTACCGATTGGATTCAGAACGTCTTGCATCAAAATTAACTATTTTTTGACAGACATTCATTGTGGAAAAAAACAGATTTTCTCGGCGAGTTAAGCATTTTGCGGATTGATTTCAGAACGTCTTGCATCAAAATTAAGTATTTTTGCCAGACATTCATCGTGGGAAAAAAGTGATTTTCTCGGCGCGTTAAGCATTTTGAGTAATTTGCCGCTTGGTTTCAGAACGGCTTGCATTGAAATTTACTATTTTTTGCCACACATTCATTGTGAAACAAAAGTGATTTTCTCGGCGAGTTAAGTATTTTGAGTAATTTGCCGATCGGTTTCAGAACGGCTTGCATTGAAATTTACTATTTTTTGCCAACCATTCATTGTTGGAAAAAAGTGATTTTCTCGGCGAGTTAAGCATTTTGAGTAATTTGCCGATTAGTTTCAGAACGGCTTGAATTGAAATTTACTATTTTTTGCCAACCATTCATTGTGGGAAAAAAGTGATTTTTCTCGGCGAGTTAAGCATTTTGAGTAATTTGCCGATTTGTTTCAGAACGGCTTGCATTGAAATTTACTATTTTTTGCCAGACATTCATTGTGGAACAAAAGTGATTTTATCGGCGAGATAAGCATTTTGAGTAATTTGCCGATTGGTTTCAGAACGGCTTGCATCCAAATTAACTATTTTTTGCCAGACATTCATTGTGGGGAAAACAGTGATTTTCTCGGCTAGTTAAGCATTTTGAGTAATTTGCCGATTGGTTTCAGAACGTCTTGCAACAAAGAACAAAGAACAAAGAACAAAGAAATGTACAGCACAGGAACAGGCCCTTCGGCCCTCCAAGCCCGTGCCGACCATACTGCCCGACTAAACTACAATCTTCTACACTTCCTGGGTCCGTATCCTTCTATTCCTATCCTATTCATATATTTGTCAAGATGCCCCTTAAATGTCCCTATCGTCCCTGCCTCCACTACCTCCTCCGGTAGTGAGTTCCAGGCACCCACTACCCTCTGCGTAAAAAACTTGCCTCGTACATCTACTCTAAACTTTGCCCCTCTCACCTTAAACCTATGCCCCCTAGTAATTGACCCCTCTACCCTGGGGAAAAGCCTCTGACTATCCACTCTGTCTATGCCCCTCATAATTTTGTATACCTCTATCAGGTCGCCCCTCAACCTCCTTCGTTCCAGTGAGAACAAACCGAGTTTTTTCAATCGCTCCTCATAGCTTATACCAGGCAACATTCTGGTAAATCTCTTCTGCACCCTCTCTAAAGCCTCCACATCATTCTGGTAGTGTGGCGACCAGAATTGAACACTATACTCCAAGTGTGGCCTAACTAAGGTTCTATACAGCTGCAACATGACTTGCCAATTCTTATACTCAATGCCCCGGCCAATGAAGGCAAGCATGCCGTATGCCTTCTTGACTACCTTCTCCACCTGTGTAGCCCCTTTCAGTGATCTGTGGACCTGTACTCCTAGATCTCTTTGACTTTCAATACTCTTGAGGGTTCTACCATTCACTGTATATTCCCTACCTGCATTAGCCCTTCCAAAATGCATTACCTCACATTTGTCCAGGTTAAACTCCATCTGCCATCTCTCCGCCCAAGTCTCCAGACAATCTAAATCCTGCTGTATCCTCAGACAGTCCTCATCGCTATCCGCAATTCCACCAACCTTTGTGTCGTCTGCAAACTTACTAATCAGACCAGTTACATTTTCCTCCAAATCATTTATATATACTACAAAGAGCAAAGGTCCCAGCACTGATCCCTGTGGAACACCACTGGTCACAGCCCTCCAATTAGAAAAGCATCCCTCCATTGCTACCCTCTGCCTTCTATGGCCTAGCCAGTTCTGTATCCACCTTGCCAGTTCACCCCTGATCCCGTGTGACTTCACCTTTTGTACTAGTCTACCATGAGGGACCTTGTCAAAGGCCTTACTGAAGTCCATATAGACAACATCTACTGCCCTACCTGCATCAATCATCTTAGTGACCTCCTCGAAAAACTCTTATCAAGTTAGTGAGACACGACCTCCCCTTCACAAAACCGTGCTGCCTCTCACTAATACGTCCATTTGCTTCCAAATGGGAGTAGATCCTGTCTCGAATAATTCTCTCCAGTAATTTCCCTACCACTGAAGTAAGGCTCACCGGCCTGTAGTTCCCGGGATTATCCCTGCCACCCTTCTTAAACAGAGGAACAACATTGGCTATTCTCCAGTCCTCCGGGACATCCCCTGAAGACAGCGAGGATCCAAAGATTTCTGTCAAGGCCTCAGCAATTTCCTCTCCTGCCTCCTTCAGTATTCTGGGGTAGATCCCATCCGGCCCTGGGGACTTATCTACCTTAATATTTTTTAAGACACCCAACACCTCGTCTTTTTGGATCACAATGTGACCCAGGCTATCTACACCCCCTTCTCCAGACTCAACATCTACCAATTCCTTCTCTTTGGTGAATACTGATGCAAAGTATTCATTTAGTACCTCGCCCATTTCCTCTGGCTCCACACATAGATTCCCTTCCCTGTCCTTCAGTGGGCCAACCCTTTCCCTGGCTACCCTCTTGCTTTTTATGTACGTGTAAAAAGCCTTGGGATTTTCCTTAACCCTATTTGCCAATGACTTTTCGTGACCCCTTCTAGCCCTCCTGACTCCCTGCTTAAGTTCCTTCCTACTTTCCTTATATGCCACACAGGCTTCGTCTGTTCCCAGCCTTTTAGCCCTGACAAATGCCTCCTTTTTCTTTTTGACGAGGCCTACAATATCATTCGTCATCCAAGGTTCCCGAAAATTGCCGTATTTGTCTTTCTTCCTCACAGGAACATGCCTGTCCTGTATTCCTATCAACTGACACTTGAAAGCCTCCCACATGTCAGATGTTGATTTGCCCTCAAACATCCGCCCCCAATCTATGCTCTTCAGTTCCCGCCTAATATTGTTATAATTAGCCTTCCCCCAATTTAGCACATTCATCCTCGGACCACTCTTATCCTTGTCCACCAGTACTTTAAAACTTACTGAATTGTGGTCACTGTTACCGAAATGCTCCCCTACTGAAACATCTACCACCTGGCCGGGCTCATTCCCCAATACCAGGTCCAGTACCGCCTCTTCCCTAGTTGGACTGTTTACATATTGTTTTAAGAAGCCCTCCTGGATGCTCCTTACAAACTCTGCCCCGTCTAAGCCCCTGGCACTAAGTGAGTCCCAGTCAATATTGGGGAAGTTGAAGTCTCCCATCACCACAACCCTGTTGTTTTTACTCTTTTCCAAAATCTGTCTACCTATCTGCTCCTCTATCTCCCGCTGGCTGTTGGGAGGCCTGTAGTATACCCCCAACATTGTGACTGCACCCTTCTTATTCCTGATCTCTACCCATATAGCCTCACTGCCCTCTGAGGTGTCCTCTCGCTGTATAGCTGTGATACTCTCCTGAACAAGTAGCGCAACTCCGCCTCCCCTTTTACATCCCCCTCTATCCCGCCTGAAACATCTAAATCCTGGAACGTTTAGCTGCCAATCCTGCCCTTCCCTCAACCAGGTCTCTGTAATGGCAACAACATCATAGTTCCAAGTAGTAATCCAAGCTCTAAGTTCATCTGCCTTACCCGTAATGCTCCTTGCATTAAAACATATGCACTTCAGGCCACCAGACCCGCTGTGTTCAGCAACTTCTCCCCGTCTGCTCTGCCTCAGAGCCACACTGTCCATATTCCCTAGTTCTCCCTCAACGCTCTCACCTGCTGACCTATTGCTCCCGTGCCCACCCCCCTGCCATACTAGTTTAAACCCTCCCGTGTGACACTAGCAAATCTCGCGGCCAGGATATTTATGCCTCTCCGGTTTAGATGCAACCCGTCCATCTTATACAGGTCACACCTGCCCCGGAAGAGCTCCCAGTGGTCCAGATAACCGAAACCCTCCCTCCTACACCAGCTGTTTAGCCACGTGTTTGTCTGCTCTATCTTCCTATTTCTAGCCTCACTGGCACGTGGCACAGGGAGTAATCCCGAGATTACAACCCTCGAGGTCCTGTCTTTTAACTTTCTGCCTAGCTCCCTGAACTCCTGCTGCAGGACCTCATGCCTCTTCCTGCCTATGTCGTTAGTGAACTATTTTTTGATAGACATTCATTGTGGAACAAAAGTGATTTTCTCGGCGAGTTAAGCATTTTGAGTAATTTGCCGATTTGTTTCAGAACGGCTTGCGTTGAAATTTACTTTTTTTTGCCAGATATTCATTGTGGAACAAAAGTGATTTTCTCGGCTAGTTAAGCGTTTTGAGTAATTTGCCGCTTGGCTTCAGAACGGCTTGCATTGAAATTTACTACTTTTTGCCAACCATTCATTGTGGGAAAAAAGTGATTTTCTCGGCGAGTTAAACATTTTGTGTAATTTGCAGATTGGTTTCAGAACGTCTTATATCAAAATTAACTATTTTTTGACAGACATTCATTGTGGAAAAAACAGATTTTTTCGGTGAGTTAAGCATTTTGAGTAATTTGCCGATTGGTTTCAGAACGGCTTGCATTGAAATTTACTATTTTTTGCCAACCATTCATTGTGGGAAAAAATGATTTTCTCGGCGAGTTAAGCATTTTGAGTAATTTACCGATTGGTTTCAGAACGGCTTGCATTGAAATTTACTATTTTTTGCCGGACATTCATTGTGGGAAAAAAGTGATTTTCTCAGCGAGTTAAGCATTTTGAGTAATTTACCGATTGGATTCAGAACGTCTTGCATCAAAATTAACTATTTTTTGACAGACATTCATTGTGGAAAGAAACAGATTTTCTCGGCGAGTTAAGCATTTTGTCGATTGATTTCAGAACGTCTTGCATCAAAATTAACTATTTTTTGCCAGACATTCATCGTGGGAAAAAAGTGATTTTCTCGGCGCGTTAAGCATTTTGAGTAATTTGCCGATTGGTTTCAGAACGTCTTGCATCAAAATGAACTATTTTTTGCCAGACATTCATTGTGGGAAAAAAGTGATTTTCTCGGCGAGTTAAGCATTTTGAGTAATTTGCCGATTAGTTTCAGAACGGCTTGCATTGAAATTTACTATTTTTTGCCAGACATTCATTGTGGAACAAAAGTGATTTTCTCGGCGAGATAAGCATTTTGAGTAATTTGCCGATTGGTTTCAGAACGGCTTGCATCCAAATTAACTATTTTTTGCCAGACATTCATTGTGGGGAAAACAGTGATTTTCTCGGCTAGTTAAGCATTTTGAGTAATTTGCCGATTGGTTTCAGAACGTCTTGCAACAAAATGAACTATTTTTTGATAAACATTCATTGTGGAACAAAAGTGATTTTCTCGGCGAGTTAAGCATTTTGAGTAATTTGCCGATTTGTTTCAGAACGGCTTGCGTTGAAATTTACTTTTTTTTGCCAGATATTCATTATGGAACAAAAGTGATTTTCTCGGCTAGTTAAGCGTTTTGACTAATTTGCCGATTGGTTTCAGAACGTCTTGCATCAAAATTTACTATTTTTTGCCAGCCATTCATTGTGGGAAAAAAAGTGATTTTCTCGGCGAGTTAAGCATTTTGAGTAATTTGCCGCTTGGCTTCAGAACTGCTTGCATTGAAATTTACTACTTTTTGCCAACCATTCATTGTGGGAAAAAAGTGATTTTCTCGGCGAGTAAAACATTTTGTGTAATTTGCCGATTGGTTTCAGAACGTCTTATATCAAAATTAACTATTTTTTGACAGACATTCATTGTGGAAAAAACAGATTTTCTCGGTGAGTTAAGCATTTTGAGTAATTTGCCGATTGGTTTCAGAACGGCTTGCATTGAAATTTACTATTTTTTGCCGGACATTCATTGTGGGAAAAAAGTGATTTTCTCAGCGAGTTAAGCATTTTGTGTAATTTGCCGATTGGTTTCAGAACGGCTTGCATCAAAATTAACTATTTTTTGCCAACCATTCATCGTGGGAAAAAATGATTTTCTCGGCGAGTTAAGCATTTTGAGTAATTTACCGATTGGATTCAGAACGTCTTGCATCAAAATTAACTATTTTTTGACAGACATTCATTGTGGAAAAAAACAGATTTTCTCGGCGAGTTAAGCATTTTGCCGATTGATTTCAGAACGTCTTGCATCAAAATTAACTATTTTTTGCCAGACATTCATTGTGGGAAAAAAGTGATTTTCTCGGCGCGTTAATAATTTTGAGTAATTTGCCGATTGTTTTCAGAACGGATTGCATTGGAATTTACTATTTTTTGCCGGACATTCATTGTGTGAAAAAAGTGATTTTCTCGGCGAGTTAAGCATTTTGAGTAATTTGCCGATTGGTTTGAGAACGGCTAGAATCAAAATTAACTATTTTTTGCCAGACGATCATTGTTGGAAAAAAATAATTTTCTCGGCGAGTTAAGCATTTTCAGTAATTTGCCGATTGGTTTCAGAACGGCTTGCATTGAAATTTACTATTTTTTGCCAGACATTCATTGTGGAACAAAAGTGATTTTCTCGGCGAGTTAAGCATTTTGAGTAATTTACCGATTGGTTTCAGAACGGCTTGCATTAAAATTTAACATTTTTTGCCAGGCATTCATTGTGGAAAGAAAGTGATTTTCTCGGCGCGTTATGCATTTTGAGTAATTTGCCGATTGGTTTCAGAACGTCTTGCATCAAAATGAACTATTTTTTTGCCAGACATTCATTGTGGGAAAAAAGTGATTTTCTCGGCGAGTTAAGCATTTTGAGTAATTTACCGATTGGTTTCAGAACGGCTTGCATTAAAATTTAACATTTTTTGCCAGGCATTCATTGTGGAAAGAAAGTGATTTTCTCGGCGCGTTATGCATTTTGAGTAATTTGCCGATTGGTTTCAGAACGTCTTGCATCAAAATGAACTATTTTTTTGCCAGACATTCATTGTGGGAAAAAAGTGATTTTCTCGGCGAGTTAAGCATTTTCAGTAATTTGCCGATTGGTTTCAGAACGGCTTGCATTGAAATTTACTATTTTTTGCCAGACATTCATTGTGGAACAAAAGTGATTTTCTCGGCGAGTTCAGCATTTTGAGTAATTTGCCGATTGGTATCAGAGCAGCTTGCATTGAAATTTACTATTTTTTGCCAACCATTCATTGTGGGGAAAAAAGTGATTTTCTCGGCGCGTTATGCATTTTGAGTAATTTGCCGATTGGTTTCAGAACGTCTTGCATTGAAATTTACTATTTTTTGCCAGACTTTCATTGTGGAACAAAAGTGATTTTCTCGGCGAGTTAAGCATTTTGAGTCATTTGCCGATTGGTTTCAGAACGGCTTGCATTCAAATTTACTATTTTTGCCAACCATTCATTGTGGGGACCAACCCTTATAGTCCCCAGGGGCTTCCTGCCTTTTGGGGCGGACCCTGTACCTGGTCCCAAGTGATTGGACTTTGTCCCAATCGCTTGGTTCGATTTTCTCCAATACTGGAGTGGTTCCCTGATTGATGGGCCGTTTTGAGGTGCTCGTTCACCTCCTTTGTGTTGGCTCCTGCTGGTGCCGAGGAGTCTGGCTTTGCTTTGTGTCCAAAATGTTACTTATTGTTCCAGGTGATTGCTCATCAGTATGCAGATGACTTACTTTGTTATGCTGATGGTTGCTCGTATCGATGTTGTCTGGCCTTTGCAGAGGTAAATACACAGCAAACCTGCAGCTGCTGGCGTCTGTCTATGTTGGCTGACTTTCCCATCAGCCTTTGCCGTTCGCCATTTTAAATCGGGAGTTGGCCAATTTAGGTGGCTAAACCCCCTCCTTGTGATCCTAACGCGAAGCATAAAGGATCACATAACTACGTTGCTTTCCATTCCCTGACCTGGGGAGCATTTCTCTCATGGCCTCGACACTGACCATAACTATGCAAGAACATTTTTTAACTGACGCCTTTTTAACTAAGGGGCGCAATGTCAAACAGGGACATGCATTACAAAACAAAAAAGTGGGAACCTCTTAACTACTCTCACTTAAACATTTCATCATTCTAACTTCCTCAACCATACAAACAAAATCATAGCAGTCTATACACATTTTTCCTGGCTTGGCAGTCAAGCTCAGGATCGTACAATTGCTCATGATCATTTCTTTACATTTCTTTATTTACATTAAAACCGCAAATGAATGCTCTTTATTATAGATCGCGGGAGTCAGGGGTCTGGTCGTAGCCAGAAATAGGGCATCAGATCCTATATACCGGGGTGCGAGCGTGGTAGGCTCTCCTTCTCCATTTTCTTAGACGCATAGTCTGCATGATGCAGCAGAGTATTGCCAATACCAACAAGGATTTGATTACGTAGGACAGGGAATACCAGGTTATAAACCTGTCACACCAAGATGGTGCGGTGTCGCTGGTGACTGGGTTCTGGGTACTGGGGGAAGTGAAACATTAACGGCTGGGGGGCTTGAGGTCATGGGGTTCGTGTTCACGCACAACCAAATGTCCATTGTGATGAGGAACCATCATGTTCCTGGGTGAATCATGTTATATGTTCTATAACATTGAGGGCATTTAAATGTTTATTGGATAAACATATGGATGATAATGGCATAGTGTAGGTTAGATGGCTTTTGTTTCGGTGCAACATCGTGGGCCGAAGGGCCTGTACTGTGCTGTATCGTTCTATGTTCATGGTGCTTCTTCTTTCCCTTCTCTTCTCCGGTCCTGGAGCTTCTGGAGTTCTGTGGAAATCAAGCATAGTGTCTGTAACTATCTTGGTTTAACATCTCGTACAATAGTCTGTCTGTCCTTTAGTGCCAATTACTCCCTTTATAATTGGTCAATATGTGTGACTCCCTCATTTTTTTTTCTTTTTTACAAAAACCGTATTTTAGGGCAAGACACACTTTCCCTAACTTGCAGGTGTACCTGAGCTAGCAGACAAGCTGAAGACAAGCATCCAGCAGAGGGCAGTAGAGCGGAGCAGCTGATTGGTGTGGCATACCTCCGTCGTGGTCACCCTAATTTGAAGGTAGTTTGTGGACCCTACCCCCTCCTCTAACCAAAAAAAAAACCAACCACTGTGAAGATCAAGAGGAAGGCTCGAGGTCAGTGACTGGTAAGTAGTGTTTCTGTTTTCTTTTCATTGGTATATTGATATTTTTTTTCTTTGTTGTTTATTTATTTAATTTTTGGGGGTAAATTGTAATTGTTGAAGTTAACCGAAGGTTTAAGACATGGCTGGAGATCTCAGACCCGTGCCATGCTCCTCGTGTGCAATGTGGGAGCTCAGGGACACGTCCACTGTCCCTGACTCCTTCACGTGCAAGAAGTGTGTCCAGTTGCAGCTCCTGTTAGACTGCTTGACGGCTCTGGAGCTGCGGATGGACTCACTTTGGAGCATCCGCGATGCTGAGGACGTCGTGGATAGCACGTTTAGCGAGTTGGTCACACCGCAGGTGAAAGGTACTGAGGGAGATAGAAAATGGGTGACCAAAAGACAGAACCAGAGTAGGAAGGCAGTGCAGGTGTCCTCTGCGGTCATCTCCCTGTAAAACAGATATACCGCTTTGGATACTGTTGAGGGAGATGGCTCACCAGGGGAAGGCAGCAGCAGCCAGGTTCATGGCACCATGGCTGGCTCTGCTGCGCAGCTGGGCAGGAAGAAGAATGGCAGGGCTATAGTGATAGGGGACTCAATTGTAAGGGGAATAGACAGGCGGTTCTGCGGACGCAATCGAGACTCTAGGATGGTATGTTGCCTCCCTGGTGCAAGGGTCAATGTCTCGGAGCGGTTGCAGGACATTCTGGGGGGGGGGGGGGGTGAACAGCCAGCTGTCGTGGTGCACATAGGCACCAACGATATAGGTAAAAAACGGGACAAGGTCCTACAAGCTGAATTTAGGGAGTTAGGATTTAAACTAAAAAGTAGGACCTCAAAGGTAGTAATCTCAGGATTGCTACCAGTACCACGAGCTAGTCAGAGTAGGAATGTCAAGATAGATAGGATCAATGAGTGGCTCGAGAGATGGTGCAAGTAGGAGGGATTCAAATTCCTGGGACATTGGAACCAGTTGATAGGGCTGCATGGTGGGATTTCGGATCCCTCTCATCATTCCGGACAAGTCTGTATGAGTTGTCTTTGTGCCAATAGGTGGTGTCTAGTTGTGTGGGGACGGAATCGGGGTCGTCATGGTCGGTCGGTGGTCGGTGGTGGAATTTGTTTAGGAAAGTGATCATGAAGGGATCACTCGAATCGTAGTCGGATTCGCTGGGTGTGGGTCCTGTTGCATGGGGATAGTAGGGAGGCGTGCTGTGGCTATCGTCCGAGTCGCAGTCGCTGTCTCTGCTGCTGCAGTCGGTGGGCATTCCGGGGCGGAGTGTACATTTCGGGGGTGGAGTCGAGGTCGAGTCCATGGCTGGACTGGACGTGTTGGGGGATGGTAGGGTTACGTTGGCTGTGGGCGGGGTGTGGTGTGCTACGTCGAGCATGACGTGGTGTGCGTAGTTAGACTGTGTTCCGTATGCCTTCAGCTGGTTGATATGGAACCACGCAGTCTTACCGTTGGGATACTTTATCTTGTATACGGAAGGGCTTACTTTGTCCGCAATGGAGTACGGACCCGAGTACTTTGGTGACAGGAATGTGCTGGGGTTGTATACGGAGAGCATGACTTGCTGTCCTATACTGTACTCAGTCGCATGCACTGTCTTGTCGAAACAAGCCTTGCTCTGTTTCTTCCTTGTGCCCAATTTCACTGCGGCTGCTAGCTGAGCCGTTTTAACATTTTCCACTAATTGCTCTTACTGCTTTCTCGTGTGTGAGGGTCGTCACTTTGGGGCTGGTCAAGTCTAAACCTAATAAAAATTCAGTGCCTTTCATGGGGCGTCCGGTCATGAGGGTGTGTGGGGTGTAACCTGTGGAATTTGAAATTGTATTACGCAAAAACATCAGCGCAAAAGGGAGGACTGAGTCCCAAGTGGTGTTGTTTTGCTGGACCATTTTTCTGAGGGTGGATTTTAGGGTCAGATTCATGCGCTCCACGATTCCACTCGACTGTGGGTGGTATGCTATGTGGAATTTTTGGGTGATGCCAAATACCGTGAGTACGTTCTGCAATACACGTCCCGTAAAATGGGAGCCTTGGTCGGATTCAAGGCTGCGGGGATAAAGATGTGGTGGGTCAAAATCTTGGCTGTGGTTTTCGCAGTGTTGAAATGAAATGAAATGAGAAAGAAAATGAAAATCGCTTATTGTCACAAGTAGGCTTCAATGAAGTTACTGTGAAAAGCCCCTAGTCAGCACATTCCGGCGCCTGTTCGGGGAGGCTGGTACTGGTGTTTGTGCGGGTTGGGATGCTTCCACCCATTTTGTAAATGTGTCAATCACCACGAGTACATATTTATAGCCATTCCTGCAAGGGGGCAATGGTCCTATAAAATCAATCTGGAGGTTAGTCCAGGGGCCAATAACGGGTCGGGTGTGGCTGAGTTGAGCCTTTTTGGCATATCTGTCCGGATTATTCTGGGCACCGATAAGACAATTCTCGATGTAGTGATTTACATCATCCTTTAAATTCGGCCACCAACAAAACTGCTTGAGATGGGCTGTAGTGGGATCGATTCCCTGATGTCCCTGACCGTCATGGAATAAACAAATCAGTTGATTCCTGTCCTGTTCAGGAACCACATAAAGGGTGTGTTTTAACACCACACCGTGGTCAGAGCATTTTAAAATCTCTCGTCGGGTGCTGGATACTTTCGTTTTACAATCTCCCTGAGATTGCTGTCCTGCAATAGATCCACTAGATCCTCGATCCTAGTCTGTGAGGCCTGAACTGCATTCACTGGTGCGTTTTCGGGGGGTGTCCAAAAATATCCGTACGTCGGCTTTTACATTTCCAGGGGGGGGAGGAACGGTGGTGACTACGAACTTTGACTGTCCCAAAAGTCCTGTTCTGTGCTCTCTCTAAAATGTGACGGAGCAATGGGGCTGAGTGGAGGGGTTTTCCGTCTGCGGAAACAAATCCTCTTGCTTTCCACAGGGGCAGGAATTCCGTGAGGCTATTGAAGCCATCGAGGGTGTCCGAGTGTATGTCTGCTGGGCTGGGGAAGGAATCTGGGTGTTCCACTATATATGCGATGGCCGCAAGCTCTGCTGCCTGCGCACCTAAATGGCCTGGCAGTTTTATTGATATTTCGAGGGCGCGTCCCTGCACGTCCTCGACATAGATACCGCAACCTGTTATGCGCTTCCCATCCAAGATCCTTATGGGCTCACACCTGTCTGTGTGCTGGGGGCTCTGGGTTGAACTACCTATCTTTCTGGGGGGTGTCTTAGCAATAAAGGGGCCTGTGTTGTAGTGTGGAGAGATAATTTCGCATTCAAGGGGGGTTCCGGGGTATTGTAAGTTGTCGGCTAAAACGGTGTGCGTCTTTGTCCTTTTAACAGTGATGTCCCGTCCCTGCAAGAGAAGGGTCCATCTCGCTGCTCTAATCTGGCTTACTGTACCGTCCTTGAGTCGTCCGGCCAGTAAAGGTTGGGTGAGAATTGTGATGGGGTTCAGTCCGGTAATATATGAAAAATACTGAACTGCCCAAAATACTCTCACAGGCTGAAAATCCCTGCTCCACAGCATCTAAAATTCTGGAGGCGTAAGCTACGGGCCTTAATTGTTCGTGCCGTTCCTGGAGGAGCACGGCCAAAAGGGTCTGTGGTTGCTACCTCTATAGCGTAAGGGGAAAGCGGGTCTGGAACTTGTAGTGCGGGGGCGGCTATGAGTGATTGCTTCAACGCATCCACAGCATCCGTATGCTGCGGAAGCCATTCCCAGGGGGCTCCTTTCTTTAGGAGGTCTGAGAGGGGTGCTGCCTTGCTGGCGAAACCGTCAAAGTGGTTTCGGCAGTAGCCAACCAGTCCTAAAAACGACCGGAGGGCTGAAACATTCTGGGGAAGGGGCAATTTAGCAATCGAGTCAATCCTTTTATGCTCAATCTCGCGTTTACCATGTGTGATAATTGTTCCCAAATATATCACTTTATCTTCCAAAATCTTGGCCTTTTTGGGGTTGACTTTACAACCGATTGAATGTAAGAGTTTGAGGAGTTCGGACAGAAGACTTTCGGGGCGAGAGAATTTGGCTAAACCATTTGCCAGCTGTCGGTGGAAAATGGAGGGGGAGTTGTGGAATCCTTGTGGCAGGCATGTCCACATGTACTGCTGATTTTTAAAGGTGAAGACAAATTCGTACAGGCACGCCTTTGCCAATGGAATGGACCAGAATCCATTACTGACATCCAAAACCGTAAAGAATTGGGAATTGAGGCCCTGCTTGAGCATGGTCTCGGGACTTCATAGAATTTACAGTGCAGAAAGAGGCCATTTGGCCCATCGAGTCTGCACCAGCTCTTAGAAAGAGCACCCTACCCAAGGTCAAACACCTATACCCTATCCCCACAACCCAGCAACCCCACCCAACACTAAGGGCAATTTTGGACACTACGGGCAATTTATCATGGCCAATCCACCTAATATTTGGACTGTGGGAGGAAACCGGAGCACCCGGAGGAAACCCACGCACACACGGGGAGGATGTGCAGACTCCACACAGACAGTGACACAAGCCGGAATTGAACCTAGGACCCTGGAGCTGTGAAGCAATTGTGCTATCCACAATGCCGCCGTGCTGCCCTAAGTCGTGCTTGTAGGTCGCAAATGCTGCCCTGTTCTTTTGCAGAACTGCCCTAACCTGCTGGTCCGTACTAAGCGTGGTCGGGTTGAACCAAAATTCGCCTACTGCGCTAATTTTGTTCGCGTATTCTCCTATGTTGAGCGTTGCGGGGGCTCTTGCAGACTTTGCCATTTTCCAGACACACTGGTTGACTGGATCAAATGATAAGTTGTGGGAATTCATAAAATCGATTCCCAGAATGTGTTCTGCTGTGTGGGGCTGGTCAACTAAAACTACGGGGTGCATGGTGGTGATGGTACCGATTTGAATGGGTACAGGGGCTGTGATGTGTCCCTGTAAAGCCGCTGAGGGTGATGGTGGCTGTAGTGGGCCACGTGTCCTTTTGAAACAGGGTGGAGGAATTTATCGTGGTGCGGGACCCTCCTGTGTCCCATAGAAATTCGATAGGCTGTCCCCGAATTTTCGCTGCAACTACCGGTCGTCTGGACCTATCCCAAAGGGTGTCGCAGACCCAACTGGGGGAGCCCGTACACCGTCAGTCTGTTCTGGTCAGGTCCGTCTGATCTGAACGGGCGCTAACACTATGAATGGGCTCTGTCTTCTTCTTACTCAGAGTCTGCTGGGCTCGCTGGTGCTTTCTAGGGGCATTGCACGCTCTTGCGAAGTGTCCTAAATGTCCACAGTTGTAACACTCCTGTGACTTGGGTGGGGGCTGTTCTTTCCTTCATTTACCCATGTGGGATTCTGGTGTGTTTTTACTGCCTGTATATCTGCGTCGGCCTGCTTTTCCTCTGGACTTTTGACTGCGGGTTTGCTTTGTACAGATTGCTCCCAGGCGCGGGACAATCTTTTTACTACCCACTTCTCGTTATGGCCTCCTCTGAGGGATCATAATTGGCGCAAGCTTTCTGTCCTGTTTATGTGGCATGGGAGATAAGGGTGCGGGTCCATTTGGCCATGTTGTCTGGGGACAAATGGGCACGGTCTAAGTCTCCAAAGATTGCTGCAAAGTGGATCCACAGGTGTCCAGCAAACGCTGTGGGGTGCTCGGCTTTCTTTTGCCTACATTTGTTGAGGCCATCTACGGGGTCACCCCGGTTATACCCGATCGCATCCAGGATCGTGGTATGCATTTCTGCAAGGGTGCCTCCTCCTACATTCTGTGGGTCGGGAAGGGCTGCGGCTACTGAAGGGTCTAAACTTAAAACTGTGAGCTTTACATGCTCTCGCTCATCCAGGCCGTACATTGCCGCCTGATGTTTGACTGTGGCAAAGAAATGGTGGGGGTCTCAGGTGGGGAGGAACGGTGTGATTCTCTCGCACGCGTCCCGTAATTGGGTCACTGTTAAGGGGGTGGAGTATAGAAATTCCGCATCGTCCGATGTGGCTGTGCGGTGGGTGGTGACTGGGCTCATTGGAGCCTGAACTATCTGCTCTGTGGGGGGTTGGGGCGCTTTCCTCTTTTGTGGCTTTCCCTGCGCACATGTTCCCTGAACCTATCTCTGCGCTGTTTCATTCAATTCTTCCCAATCAGGGTCGTGTTCCTGATCTAACTTTGTTCCAAAGGTTTCCGGGAAGCCTTTCTGAACTGAAAGCAGCGATTGCGGCACTTTGCGTGATCTAGCGTGCTTTGTCTTTGTTCTGTGGTGGCAGTATGGAGTGCTCTTAATGCTGCCTTTAGATCGCTACACTGTCTCTGTAATGTTTCTACCTGCTTTTCTGTTTCTTCATGTACCAGGACTGCCCGTTGCGTGTCCTGATAGGCCTTTTCGTATTGAGACTGGAAGCTGCTTAAGTGCACCAGACAAGACTGGTGTGCCCTTTTGGCATCATCCACCTCTTTTGCTGCCAATTTCCTTCTCAATTCTAAATTCTCCTTTTCTACCTCGCTTACATCGACCTTACTCAACCTATTTCCGGAGCGTCCTAACGTCCTCCTCTGTGCCTCGCAATTGTGCCAAGCAGTACACGATTGCTATCGGCCTGCGAGCTTTCCCTAAGCTCTTTTAGTGGATCTCGCTCAGGTTCTCCCACCAAGTATGTCCTATACTCCCGGGGCCTGATTCCTCGTTGTCACAGAATTCATTCCAAAGGGGCCATCCTTTCCCTTTGAGATATTTCCTGATCTCTTCCTCCCAAATGGGACATTGTCCCACTCTACTGCTGCTGGTCGCTGCGACCGCAAATTCCTCTGGGTTCATGAGCCTGCATGGCCATCTTTCCTATCCGAATGCTGCTCTTCAAATTTGGGACAGGGGTATTCAGGCGGTACTGTAAATATGGGTACGGCTTTCGCTACTTTCCGATATACAAACTCCCAACAGTTTTGTCGCAACAAAAAATCTATCAGTTTTACCTTATCGCCCTGTTAGTTACGCATGCATACACACACTTCCGAATTATGAGTATTGATCAGAACAGCTTGAACGCTTGTGGTTTTCTGTTCCCAATTGGATCTCTAATTCAAATTCTTGGGTTCTCCCGGAGTGGTTATGCCATTTCTAGATCGGGTCCCGTTAGGATGTCGCCAAATAATGTTGCTGATTTTCTCCTTGGTTCAATTGCTCTGTTTTATTACCTTTGCTCTCGAGTCGCCAGGTATCTTTATGGTACCGCCACGAGGTTCAAGTCCGAGTAATGATCAATAACCCAATACACCGATTAGTAAGATTTAAATCAAAGCACATTTATTATACACAGTAATCGCTACTCATGCACAAATTCTACGTCTAAGCTACTATAACTAACAGACCTATACTTAACTTAGGACTGGCCCACCAGGTCAGGGGAACAAATGGCCTTTCGTTCGGGTTCTGAGTCTGCGGGATTCGAAGTTGGTACGGATTGGTAGCTAGGAGCGCCTATCCCGTAGCGAGCGTTGAATTAAGACTTACTTCAGTCATCTGCATCGGTCATGGTCAATGTTGGTTCGTGTTGCTGGGTGACCCGGGCAGGAAGAAGAGGTGAAGAGCGCGATTTGAACTTGGGGCTTAACTCTTATAGTCCCCAGGGGCTTCCCGCCTTTCGGGGCAGACCCTGTACCTGGTCCCAAGTGATTGGACTTTGTCCCAATCGCTTGGTTCGATTTTCTCCAATACTGGAGCTGTTCCCTGATCGATGGTGCTCGTTCACCTCCTTTGTGTTGGCTCCTGCTGCCACCGAGGAGTCTGGCTTTGCTTTGCGTGTCCAAAATGTTACTTATTGTTCCCGGGGATTGCTCATTAGTATGCAGATGACTGTTACTTTGTTATGCTGATGGTTGCTGGTATCGATGTTGTCTGGCCTTTGCAGAGGTAAATACACAGCAAACCTGCAGCTGCTGGCGTCTGTCTATGTTGGCTGACTTTCCCATCAGCCTTTGCCATTCGCCATTTTAAATCGGGAGTTGGCCAATTTAGGTGGCTACAAAGGTAGCAGGGATAATCCTGGAAACTATAGGCCGGTGAGCCTCATGTCGGTAGTAGGTACAATAATTATTGGAGCGAATTCTCAGGGAAAGGATTTATACCCATTTGGAAAGAAATGGTTTCATTAGCAATAGACAGCATGATTTTGTGATGGGGAGGTCATGCCTCACTAACTTGATAGAGTTTTCTGAGGAGGTGACAAGTTGATTGATGATGGGAGGGCGGTGGATGTTGTTTACACAGACTTCCGTAAAGCCTTTGAATAGGTGCCTCATGGCAGACGGGATCAGAGGTGAGGTGGCATGATGGATACACAACTGGCTTGGTCACAGAAGGCAGAGGGTAGCAGTAGAAGGGTGTTTTTCTGAATGGAAGGTTGTGATTCATGGTGTTCCACAGGTATCGGTGCTGGGGCCTCTGTTGTTTGCCATATACATAAATGATTTGGAGGAAAATGTAGCTGGTAAATTGGCAGACGATACTAAAGTCGGTGGTGTTGTCGATAGTGTGGAAGGATGTAGCAGGTTACAGAGGGATATAGATAAGCTGCAGAGCTGGGTTGAGAGGTGGCAAATGGAGTTTAATGTAGAGAAGTGTGAGGTGATTCACTTTGGAAGGAATAACAGGAATGCGGAATATTTGGCTGATGGTAAAGTTCTTGAAAGTGTGGATGAGCAGAGGGATCTAGGTGTTCATGTACATAGATCCCTGAAAGTTGCCACCCAGGTTGATAGGGTTGTGAAGAAGGCCTATGGAGTGTTGGCCTTTATTGGTAGAGGGATTGAGTTCCGGAGTCGGGAGGTCATGTTGCAGCTGTACAGAACTCTGGTACGGCCGCATTTGGAGTATTGCGTACAGTTCTGGTCACCGCATTATAGGAAGGACGTGGAGGCTTTGGAGCGGGTGCAGAGGAGATTTACCAGGATGTTGCCTGGTATGGAGGGAAAATCTTATGAGGAAAGGCTGATGGACTTGAGGTTGTTTTCGTTGGAGAGAAGAAGGTTAAGAGGAGACTTAATAGAGGCATACAAAATGA
This sequence comes from Scyliorhinus torazame, assembly GCF_047496885.1. Taxonomy (NCBI): domain Eukaryota; kingdom Metazoa; phylum Chordata; class Chondrichthyes; order Carcharhiniformes; family Scyliorhinidae; genus Scyliorhinus; species Scyliorhinus torazame. The sequence continues at coordinate 89,964,715 of NC_092722.1, forward strand.
TCAGGGGGTTGGATAGGGTGGACAGTGAGAGCCTTCTCCCGCGGATGGAAATGGCTGGCACGAGGGGACATAACTTTAAACTGAGGGGTAATAGATATAGAGGACAGAGGTCAGAGGTAGGTTCTTTACGCAAAGAGTAGTGAGGCCGTGGAATGCCCTACCTGCTACAGTAGTGAACTCGCCAACATTGAGGGCATTTAAAAGTTTATTGGATAAACATATGGATGATAATGGCATAGATGGCTTTTGTCTCGGTGCAACATCGTGGGCCGAAGGGCCTGTACTGCGCTGTATTGTTCTATGTTCTATGGTCTGATTAGTAAGTTCGCGGATAACATCAAGGTTGGTGGAGTGGCAGATAGTGTTGAGGATTGTCAGAGGACACAGCAGGACATAGGTTGGAGACTTTGGGCAGAGAAATGACAGGGGAGGTTGTGGAAGCAGATACATTAACGGCGTTCAAAAGGCATGTTGATAAATACATGATGTGGAGATGCCGGCGTTGGACTGGGGTGAGCACAGTACGAAGTCTTACGACACCAGGTTAAAGTCCAACAGGTTTGTTTCGATGTCACTAGCTTTCGGAGTACCGACAACTGAACAACCAAGAACACTACAGACAGTTACCCGCAGATCCGACCAAGGAACACATCCGCCAACTTAACAGACTGATCAAGACCTTGGATCCAGATCTTCAGAGCACCCTACGTGCTCTCATCCCACGTACTCCCCGCATTGGAGATCTCTACTGCCTCCCGAAAATACATAAGGCCAACACACCAGGCCGCCCTATCGTTTCAGGCAATGGGACCTTGTGTGAGAACCTTTCTGGCTACATCGAGGGCATCTTGAAACCCATCGTACAAGGTACGCCCAGCTTCTGTCGCGACACGATGGACTTCCTACAGAAACTCAGCACCCATGGACCAGTTGAACCAGGAACATTCCTCGTCACAATGGACGTCTCGGCACTCTACACCAGCATCCCCCATGACGACGGCATTGCTGCAACAGCCTCAGTACTCAACACCGACAACTGCCAATCTCCAGACGCAATTCTGCAACTCATCCGCTTCATTCTGGATCACAACGTCTTCACCTTCGACAACAAGTTCTTCATCCAGACGCACGGAACAGCCATGGGGACCAAATTTGCACCCCAATACGCCAATATCTTCATGCACAAGTTTGAACAGGACCTACTCACCGCACAGGACCTTCAACCGACGTTATACACCAGATACATCGATGACATTTTTTTCCTTTGGACCCACGGAGAAGAATCACTGAAACGACTACACGATGACATTAATAAGTTCCATCCAACCATCAGACTCACCATGGACTACTCTCCAAAATCAGTTGCATTCTTGGACACACTCGTCTCCATCAAGGACGGTCACCTCAGCACTTCGCTTTACCGCAAACCCACGGATCAACCTCATGATGCTCCACTTCTCCAGCTTCCACCCTAAACACATTAAAGAAGCCATCCCCTATGGACAAGTGCTCCGTATACACAGGATCTGCTCAGACGAGGAGGAGCGTAACAGCCATCTACAGACGTTGAAAGATGCCCTCGTACGAACGGGATATGGCACTCGACTCATCGATCGACAGTTCCAACGCGCCACAGCGAAAAACCGCACCGACCTCCTCAGAAGACAAACATGGGACACAACCGACAGAATACCCTTCGTCGTCCAGTACTTCCCCGGAGCGGAGAAACTACGTCATCTTCTTCACAGCCTTCAACACATCATTGATGACGATGAACATCTTGCCAAGGTCATCCCCACACCCCCACTACTTGCCTTCAAACAACCGCGCAACCTCAAACGAACCATTGTTTGCAGCAAACTACCCAGTCTTCAGAACAGTGACCACGACACCACACAACCCTGCCATGGCAATCTCTGCAAGACGTGCCAGATCATCGACATGGATACCACTATTACACGTGAGAACACCACCCACCAGGTACGCGGTACATACTCGTGCGACTCGGCCAACGTTGTCTACCTCAAACGCTGCAGGAAAGGATGTCCCGAAGCGTGGTACATTGGCGAGACCATGCAGACGCTGCGACAACGAATGAACGGACATCGCGCAACAATCACCAGGCAGGAATGTTCCCTTCCAGTCGGGGAACACTTCAGCAGTCAAGGGCATTCAGCCTCTGATCTCCGGGTAAGCGTTCTCCAAGGCGGCCTTCAGGACGCGCGACAACGCAGAATCGCCGAGCAGAAACTTATAGCCACGTTCCGCACACATGAGTGCGGCCTCAACCGGGACCTGGGATTCATGTCGCATTACATTCATCCCCCACCATCTGGCCTGCAAAATCCTACCAACTGTCCTGGCTTGATGCAATTCACACCTCTTTAACCTGGGGTCACCCCATCTCTGGATCTGTAAAGATTTAATCACCTGCTAATGGTCGCATTCCAAGCATTGTTTGGCATCTTTGAATTTGTCTATATATGTGTTTCTGGAACATACCTATTCATTCACCTGAGGAAGGAGCAGCGCTCCGAAAGCTAGTGACATCGAAACAAACCTGTTGGACTTTAACCTGGTGTCGTAAGACTTCGTACGATAAATACATGGTTAGGATGGGTATAGAGGAAAACAGCACCAGGAAGTGCTGAGGGTTTTGGCCAAGGGTGATATCATGACCGGTACAGGCTTGGAGGGCCGAAGGGCCTGTTCCTGTGCTGCATTGTTCTTTGCACCCCCCGACTCCCCAAAGGCTGTCCACCATCTACAAGGCACAAGTCAGGAGTGTGATGGAATACTCTCCACTTGCCCGGATGAGTGCAGCTCCAACACGATCAATGCACTATCCAGGACAAAAGAGCTTTGTCAGCAGCCCACACCACTTTTAACATTCAAACTTCAGCACACAGTGGCAGCAGAGTGTAGCATTTACAAGATGCACTCCAGCAACTCATCAAGACTCCTTTGGCAGCATGATTTCTGCCAACAAGAAGAATAACAGTAGCAGATGTGTGGGACCACCACCACCTGCAAGTTACCATCCAAGTCACTCACCATCCTGACTTGAACTATATCGTCGTTCCTTCAATGACGCTGGGTCAAAATCCTGGATCCTGCTGTGGCTACACCACATGAACTGCAGCCGTTAAATAGGAGGCTCACTATCCCCTTCTCAAGAACAATTGTGGATGGGCAATAAATACTGCCTTGCTAGCGATGTTCATTTCCATGAAAGAATAAAACATAAATGGAAGGCTTTTTTCTATTTACATCTGGAGACAAAGCACAATGGCAACTGAGCTGAGTATGTCAGCTATGTTTATTGCACTGGGAAGTTACAGCAATTGGGACAAGGTTATAAAGCATCTCCCCGGAGCAGTTCAGTCATTGCCATTAGACAAATGCCACTAATTTAGCCCGCAGCTTCTCCATTCTTGCTGGCAGTAGGGTGGCCATCTCAGCACAGAGCTCCAGCTCGGGTTCCATCACCTTAGCAGCCTCAGGCTGCCTTTTACAGTAATCCACCACAAAGCGGTAACAATCCACTGACTGCTCCAGGTTGCCCAGCTGTGTCTTGGGGTCAGAAGTGATCATCTTACTGTATAACCAACCAATGCGAAACTTGCAAACCAGTGCTGGCCGCAGAACATCAGCCTCCAGCAGCTCCGGAAATTTCTTTTCCGAGTTCTTCAGTGATTCGAGGAAGAGGTTGTAGTAGGTAATGGCTGACTGTACCAGGTGGTTTATTTTCTTGATGTTATGACTATCTAGCTCATCCAGCCGGTTGGCAATAGAGACCTTTAGCTCCATCATTTCATAGAATGCATCTCCTATCTCAAACTGAAGCTGCCGACAGACCAAGAGGTAATACTGTGGGTTTACCTCTTTGTAGACCGCTTCCAGCATGTCTATGCGTCGTTTATGCATCTTGCAACGTCTCTCTTGGTCCTCTTCAAAAAATGCCAGGGTCTTGAATAGCGCACTGTGATCCTGAACTACCTCAATGTGGTCCGTCACATGGTCATCCAGCTGAAAGAATTCCTTCGCCTCTTGCACATAGTTCTGTCCAACCAAGAACACCTCACGGGCTTTGGTAAAATCCACAGGGTAAGTGCAGCTCACCTTCTCCTCAACAGACTGAATCAAATCAAATGTTTCACTAGATCCAAATAGCACAGCACTTTTCCTCCCCTGCTCTTTTTCCTCCTCTTCTTTTTTAAGTTGGATTTTCAGCTCTTCCTGCCGATCCCAATCCAGTTCACCAACATCGTCCTGTAGGAACATATGAGTTACAATAAATAAACAAAGTGTCTTTACTGTGACAGTGTGTGACTGTTATGGGTCAGAGTTTAGAGAACCCCCAAAGTGCAGCATGGAGTTCAACTGACCCACAACTTTTAATAGATTGTGGTGTGGGGAGCACACGGCGCACTCTACAGGTGTGAGACACCATAAATTTTTAAAACAAAACAATATTTATTCTATCAACTCAAGTTAACCTTTTGAAAACAACCATTGAATATTTTAACACCAATTAATTCAAAGATAACCCCCAAAGACTAAGTAATCGTTTCAGCTGTCCTTTTAACATCCAAAAGACTTAACCAACCTTCAAAACAGGAGCACATTAGGTTACATTCAATATATATAGTGAGAAAAAGTTCAGCCGTGCTGCTGCTTTTGGTTACTTCAGCTACAGCCCTTTGCTTTCTTCACGCAGCTCACTGGAAACACACAGACACACCCAAGCTGCTCTCTCAAACTGAAACTCAAAGAGCAGAAGGGAGCTCAGCTCCCCCACCCTCTGACATCACTTCAGCAATATGATCAGCTCCATTTCTTAAAGGTACATTGCTTAACCATCCATTTCTTAAAGGTACTCTCACATGACAGTGACACACTTACATAGAAGGAGGAAGAGGCTATTCAACCCTTCGAGCCTGCTCCACCATTCATTATCATCATGGCTGATCAAGATGTGGAGATGCTGGGGTTGGACTGGGGTGGGCACAGTCAGAAGTCTTACAACACCAGATTAAAGTCCAACAGGTTTATTTCGATCACTAGCTTTCGGAGCACAGCTCCTTCATCAGGTGAGTGAAGAGGTAGGTTACACAACCACAGCACATAAAGACAAAGTCAATGATGCAAGATGAGCTTGCAAATTTGGAGATAAAACATTTAGTTCACTCGTCCAAATCATTTTTTAAAATAATGACATGTGAGAGTACCTTTAAGACTTGCTTAAGCAATGTGCCTTTAAGAAAACAGTGATGTCAGAGAATGGGTGGAGCTGAGGTCAGGTCAGCCATTTTGCAGTTTAGTTTTGCAGTTTGAAGGTGTAATGACCTCCAATTGGCATTATTGATTGGCGAATTGGAGTATGAGCTCCCTCAATGATAGCTCATTGAAGGGGCCATGTAGGCTTTGTGAGGCAGTCTTAAGTTGACTGGAATGCTAGCATCACTGTTTGGAGCTGCTCTTGTACATAAGTTATTGCAAATAAATACTGATGTGGTGACGGAACCTCTGCCTCCTGTGGATCATTACAGTGGCGATGAGGTAAACAAAGAACCTTGCGGAGGCCAGCTGCCGCACTCGGAGGGTAAGCTTGCTCTTTCAAAAATGCCTCTTTTTGGGAAGTTGGATGCATTCGACCCGACTATTGAGGACTGGTCCCAGTATGTGGAGAGAATGTGTTACTTTTTCCAGGCCAATGAGATAACGGAGGATGGAAGGAAACGGGTTATACTGCTGTCGGCTTGTGGACCCTCAGCCTTCGCCATTATACGTAGTCTAAGTTATCCCGATACACCGGACACGATACCTTTCCAAGAATTAACGAAATTGGTGGAAGAGCACTATGACCCCAAAGCCACCCCTCATTTTGCGTAGATACAGATTCTACTCAACGTAGCGGGAAGACAGAGAGTCAGTCACAAATTTCTTGACCCGCCTGAGAAGGCTGGCGGAAAAATGTGAGTTCGGCCCGACGCTAAATGAAATGCTTCGGGACCGGTTAGTGTGTGGCATAAATGACCTCCAAATACAGAAGCGCCTGTTGGCGGAAACGCAGCTAGACTGCAGGCGGGCGTTACAGCTCGCACTGTCCCTAGAAAAGGCAGCAAGTGGGGTGCAGGAACTACAGGGCACGCCAATGGAGGTAGATACCTGGGAGAGGGACTACCACAATGGGTCCAGCTACTAGATAGCCGCCCTCAAGAAAAGCCTGAGGAACAGAGGGCCAAAGGAAAACCCCAGAACTGCCCCCAAGTCTGCTAGGACTAACTGGAGACAGAGGGAACTACCGGCTGAGGCTCCCCCAACTGAGAAGGACCGTTTCTGGCACCAGACAGAGTGGGGTAACAGCGACAAAAACCCTAGAAGGAGGTGGCAAAAGAGGAATAGCAGGTGGGGACGCAGGGAAGTACACAACCTAGATGCCCCATCCTCCTCCGAAGGGTAACAGTTATATAATATTGTGACAAAGAAAGCAGAACCTATTAAGATTACCCCATGGGTGAACGGTCGGCCGATAATAATGGAAATAGACACGGGTGCGGCCGTATCAGCAATGGGAGTGGCAGCATTTTAAAAAAATCAAAGATGGACTCCAGCCACTAACCCTAACAAAAACATCGACAAAACTGAAAACCTACACTGGGGAGCCCCTGGGAGTTCTAGGCACGACTCATGTACCCGTGGAATTTGACAAACAATTGCTCAGATTACCATTGACGATAGTAGGGGGCTCCGGACCGAACTTAGTAGGACGGAACTGGCTGAAAGACCTAAACTTAGATTGGATGAAAATTTTCCAGAATGGAAGCGGGCATTTGGTGGAGTACTCCAAGAATACCCGGAGGTCTTCCAAGAAGGTTTGGGGGAAATTATAGGCACCAAAGCAACTTTGCACGTGGACCCAGAAGCCCTTCCGAAATTTTGTAAGGTCAGGCCGGTACCTTTTGCATTAAGGAAGAAAGTAGATGTTGAAATAGAAAGGTTACGGCGCGGCTGCATTATCAGACCAGTACAGTTCTCGGAATGGGCAGCGCCGGTGGTACCAATTTTGAAGCCAGACGGCTCGATACGTCTCTGTGGAGATTTCAGACAGACGGTAAACAAATACGCACTGCTGGACAAATACCCGATCCCAAAAATAGACGACCTATATGCCAAATTGGAAGGTGGGCTTTTGTTCACAAAACTGGACATGAGCCACGCCTACCTGCAGTTAAAACTGGACAAGGATTCCCAGAAGTTCGCTACGATCAACACCCTGAAGGGACTTTTTCGTTATACTAGGCTACCCTTCGGAGTGTCATCAGCCTGCGCTATATTCCAGCGCACGATGGAAAATAGTCTGCAGGGACTACCGCAGGTGGCGATTTATTTGGACGATGTCTTAATCACGGGGAGGACAAACAGGGAACACTTCAGGAACCTGGAGGAAGTGCTCAGGCGTTTCGCAAAGGCAGGCGTACGGGTGAAAAGAGAAAAATGTGGACTTCCGGGTGCGGCGATGACCAGCTAAGTCGCACGTTTCGGCAGCTCCCGGTGGAACGGACTTTTGGGCTCTTAATAGGAGCCCCAACGGCAATTTTAACGGCTAAAAACACTGTGGTAAACCAGAAGGGAATCCCCCCTGGACACGGATGGAAAAAGGAGAGGAAAGTCGCCGGATTGCGGTGGATCCTCTAGAGCAGCGGCCAGGAAGGCAGGCACAAAGCAAGATGGCGTCGGAAGGAGGCAGTTTAATATGGGGCCCTGACCAACAAGAGTTCCTGCGGCGTTGCGTGGAAGAACTTAAAAAGGAGATGAAGAAGGAGCTGTTGGCCCCGATATGACAGGCGATTGAAGGGCTAAAGGAGGAGCAAAAGATCCAGGAGCAGGAGCTTCGGGTCATGAAGGCAAAGGCTGCTGAGAATGAGGACGACATACAGGGCCTGGTGGTGAAGACAGAGAAGCACGAGGCACAACACAAAAGGTGTGTGGAAAGGCTGGAGGTGCTGGAGAATGCGAGGAGGAAGAATTTAAGGATTCTTGGTCTTCCCGGAGGTGCAGAAAGGGCGGACGTCGGGGCATATGTGAGCACGATGCTGCACTCGTAAATGGGTTCGGAGGCCCCAACGGGCCCGCTGGAGGTGGAGGGAGCCTATTGAGTTATGGCGCGAAGACCGAGGGCTGGAGAAATTCCTCGAGCCATAGTGGTGAGATTTCTCTGATAGAAGGACAGAGAGATGGTCCTCAGATGGGCAAAGAAAACTCGGAGCAGTAGGTGGGAGAACGCGGTGATCAAGATTGGAGTGCGGAGTGGCGAGAAGGAGGGCAAGCTTTAATCGGGCCAAGGCGGTGCTGCACAAAAGGAAGGTTAAATTTGGAATGCTGCAGCCGGCAAGACTGTGGGTCACACATCAAGGGAAACACCACTACTTTGAAACGGCAGAAAAGGCGTGGACATTTATTGTCGAGGAGAAACTGGAATAAGCGGGCTAGAAAAAGAACGTTTGGGACAAAGTGGTGGGGTGAATATGTGGGGTGAAGGGGGGGGGAAAAGGGGGAAGAGATGATTTCCCAAGTTGTTAATCCTGCGAAACTGTAACTTTTCTCTCTTCCCCATGTCGTGGGGGAGGAGGGGAGGGAGGATGAGGAGCTGGAGGCGCCGGCCATTGGGGGCGGGGCCAAATGGGAAGCGCTGGCTTTGTTCCCGCGCTATGGTAATCATGGCGGAAACAGGGAAGCAGGAAGGAGGGGGCCTCGCACAGTGCGAGCCGAGGTCACGGGGGGAAGCCAAGGTCGCCAGAGTTTGCTGACTTCTGGGAGCAACATGGGGGGTGCAATTACGCTAGTGAGGGATCTAGCGGGCGGGGTGGGGTTAACTGGGTTGCTGCTGCTGGGAGAAGGGGGAGCTGATATGGGGTGGGGTGGTCGGGGCGGGAGGGCGCCGTTGGGGGGAGATACGGCTACGTGGGAACCGGGTGAGGAGCTGAATTGAAAAAGGAGATGGCTAGTCGACAAGGGGGGGGGGGGGGGGGGGGCGGTGTAAAGAGCCCCCCAACCCGGCTGATCCCGTGGAATGTGAGAGGGCTGAACGGGCCGATTAAGAGGGCACGGGTACTCGCACACCTAAAGAAACTTAAGGCAGATGTGGTTATGCTCCAGGAGACGCATCTGAAACTGATAGACCAGGTCAGACTACGCAAAGGATGGGTGGGGCAGGTGTTTCATTCGGGGCTAGACGCAAAAAACAGGGGGGTGGCTATACTAGTGGGGAAGCGGGTAATGTTTGAGGCAAAGACCATAGTGGCGGATAGTGGGGGCAGATACGTGATGGTGAGTGGCAAATTGCAAGGGGAGGCGGTGGTCTTAGTGAACGTATATGCCCCGAACTGGGATGATGCCAACTTTATGAGGCGTATGTTAGGACGTATCCCGGACCTAGAGGTGGGGAAGTTGGTAATGGGTGGAGATTTTAATACGGTGCTGGACCCAGGGCTGGACAGATCGAGGTCCAGGACCGGAAGGAGGCCGGCTGCAGCTAGGGTGCTTAAGGACTTTATGGAGCAGATGGGAGGAGTAGTAAGGAGTTTTCGTTTTTCTCCTATGTCCACAAAGTTTATTCACGAATAGACTTTTTTGTTTTGGGAAGGGCAGTGATCCCGAAGGTGACGGGGACGGAGTACACGGCTATAGCTATTTCGGATCACGCTCCACATTGGGTGGACCTGGAGATAGGGGAGGAAAAACAACAGCGTCCACCCTAGAGAATGGACATGGGATTATTGGCAGATGAGGGGGTGTGTTTAAGGGTGAGGGGGTGTATTGAAAGGTACTTGGAACTCAATGATACTGGGGAGGTTCAGGTGGGAGTGGTCTGGGAGGCGCTGAAGGCAGTGGTTAGAGGGGAGCTGATATCTATTAGGGCACATAAAGGAAAGCAGGAGGGTAGGGAAAGGGAGCGGTTGTTGAAAGAACTTCTGAGGGTGGACAGACAATATGTGGAGGCACCGGAGGAGGGACTGTACAGGGAAAGGCAAAGGCTACATGTAGAATTTGACTTGTTGACTACGGGTAATGCAGAGGCACAATGGAGGAAGTCACAGGGTGTACAGTACGAATATGGGGAGCAGGTTGCTGGCCCACCAACTGAGGAAAAGGGGAAGAGCGAGGGAGATAGGGGGGGTGAGAGACGAGGAGGGAGAGATGGAGCGGGGAGCGGAGAGAGTGAATGGAGTGTTCAAGGCATTTTATGAAAGATTATGTGAAGCTCAGCCCCCGGATGGGAAGGAGAGAATGATGTGCTTTCTGGATCAGCTGGAATTTCCTAAGGTGGAGGAGCAGGAGAGGGCGGGACTGGGAGCACAGATTGAGACGGAGGAAGTAGTGAAAGGGATTGGGAGCATGCAGGCGGGGAAGGCCCCGGGACCAGACGGATTCCCAGTTGAATTCTATAGGAAATATATGGACTTGCTGGCCCCGCTACTGATGAGAACCTTCAATGAGGCGAGGGAAAGGGGGCAGCTGCCCCCGACTATGTCAGAGGCAACGATATCGCTCCTCCTAAAGAAGGAAAAAGACCCGCTGCAATGCGGGTCCTATAGGCCCATTTCCCTCCTGAATGTGGACGCTAAGATTCTGGCCAAGGTAATGGCAACGAGGATAGAGGATTGTGTCCCGGGGGTGGTTCATGAGGACCAAACTGGGTTTGTGAAGGGGAGACAGCTGAATACAAATATACGGAGGCTGCTAGGGGTAATGATGATGCCCCCACCAGAGGGGAAAGCGGAGATAGTGGTGGCGATGGATGCCGAGAAAGCATTTGATTAGAGTGGAGTGGGATTATTTGTGGGAGGTGCTGAGGAGATTTGGCTTTGGAGATGGGTATATCAGATGGGTACAGTTGCTGTATAGGGCCCCGATGGCGAGCATGGTCACGAATGGACGGGGGTCTGATTATTTTCGGCTCCATAGAGGGACGAGGCAGGGATGTCCTCTGTCCCCGTTATTGTTTGCACTGGCGATTGAACCCCTGGCCATAGCATTGAGGGGTTCCAGGAAGTGGAGGGGAGTACTCAGGGAAGGAGAAGAACACCGGATGTCTCTGTATGCGGATGATTTGTTGCTATATGTGGCGGACCCGGCGGAGGGGATGCCAGAGATAATGCGGATACTTGGGGAGTTTGGGGATTTTTCAGGGTATAAACTGACCATGGGGAAAAGTGAGTTGTTTGTGGTGCATCCAGGGGAGCAGAGCAGAGAAATAGAGGATTTACCGTTGAGGAAGGTAACAAGGGACTTTCGGTACTTGGGGATCCAGATAGCCAAGAATTGGGGTACGCTACATAGGCTTAATTTAACGCGGTTGGTGGAACAGATGGAGGAGGACTTTAAGAGATGGGACATGGGTGTGTTTTTCTGGCCCCACAAGTGACGTACCTGGGATATAAAGTAGACGAGTCGGGCTTACACCCATTGGAAGACCGAGTAAGGGCAATAAAAGAAGCCCCAGCTCCCACCACGGTCCAGGAGTCCAACGCAGGGTGCATGATAATAGTCGGCAGCAGAGACATTTCCAGGTGGGGGCACCGGTTTGGGTCAAGAATTATGGGAGGCACGGTAGAGTCCCAAACAGGGCCCAGATCAGAAAAGTTTCGATAGGAGGTAAGGTGCTGAAGAAACACCTAGACCAAATAAGGGCAGCAGAACCACACCCGGAGGCAGTCGAAGCAGGACCGCCTCAAGCTGGGATAGCTCAGACGGGAAAGATACCCACACCCCAGCCCCGAGCAATTTCTCCAGACCCTGTCATCCAGTCGTCAGAGTCGGAGATGGACACGTTCGACGAGGCCGCCGCGACACCTCTCCCCGAGGAGGAGGAAGTACAACTTCCAAGGAGGTCGTCAAGGAAAAGACGGGCACCTATAAGGGCACCCCACCCACGTCGGCGAACGACCCGGCGGACGACACAGAGGTGACAGACCCGGACAGGAGGAGCAGGAAGAAGCTCCGAGGAATGCCAGCTGGCAGGAATTCCTTGGACCTTGGGGGGAGGGGTGTAATGGCCTCCAATTGGCATTATTGGTCGGCCAATTGGAGTATGTGCTCCCTCAATGATAGCTCATTGAGGGCGCCCATTTGTGAGGCAGTATTAAGTTGACTGGAATGCTGGCAGCACTGTTTGGAGCTGCTCTTGTATATAAGTTATTGCAAATAAATACTGGTGTGGTGACGGAACCCCTGCCTTCTGTGGATCATTACAGAAGGAAAAAGAGTTTGGGGAGTGTCTGTGTTTTGCAGTGAGCTGGATCTCTGCCATGAAAGACTATCTCTGGATCATTTGGGTGATTTAAAGTAAAGCCTTTAACCTGATGTGATTTTGTTTAAAGGTGTTAAGTCTCTTGGAAGTTTGAAGGAACATTTTAAGGCATTATTTACTGTTGCAATATTTTCTGAGTTATCTTTGAAGTAAGGGGTGTTAAGGGATCCAATGTTTATTTAAGATGTTAAGTTGAGTTCATGGAATAAACTGTGTTTTGTGTTTTAAAACTCCACGTGTCCATAATTGTAATCCCACACCTAGGGAAAAAGCCGTGTGCTAGGAAAAGCAACAAATACATTAAAGGGTTGAACTCCGTGATACATTTTGGGGTTCTGAAAACACCTCGCCCATAACAATTGGGGGCTCGTCCGGGATAAAAGTTTATCTATTGGATTGGCTTTTGTGAACTTAAAGACAATGAAGGATTGTTGCTTTTCCGGTGTGGTATTTTAGTTTAAGTGGGGAGAGTGCGGTGAACAATGGCTCTTTCAGAGGCTCAGAAGTTTTTTGGGGTGGAGAATATCACACGTAGTACTTTACGGACAGAAACGAAAAGCAGACTAATATATTTGGCAAGAACATTGCAGTTAACATTACCTGACAAAATGCGAAAAGATGAGGTCATTATGGCGATGGTTGAGCATTTAAAGTTGCCTGAGATAGGGTTTGACTCATTGGAAATGGCAAAAAATTCAGTTGCAAATTAAACAAATGGAACACGAGAAATAATTAAAGCGGCTTGAATATGAGAGTGAGAGAGAGGAAAAAGAAAGAGAAAGAGAGAGAGAGGAAAAAGAAAAGGAGAGAGAAGAAAGGAGAAAAGAAAGAATAGCCCTTGCAGAACAAAAAGAAAAAGAAAGGGAGATACAGATCAGGGAAAACGATAAAGATAGGGAGTTTGAACTTCAGAAAATGGCCATGAAACATGACAATCAGTTAAAATTGGCAGACGTAAAAGGAAACGTACAGTTGGATGATAGTGATGAGGATAGTGAGAAAGAGCGTCATTGTCGAAGGCTTGGTGGGAATCTATTTAAATATGTCCAAGCATTGCCGAGGTTTGACAAGAAGGAAGTGAAAGCCTTTTTCATTTCATTTGAGAAGGTAGCTAAACAAATGAAATGGCCACAGGACATGTGGATGTTACTGATTCAAACAAAGCTGGTAGGTAGAGCTAGTGAAGTGTTTGCATCACTACCGGAGGTATCTGGAACGTATGAGGAGGTGAAGAAATCCATCTTAAGTGCATATGAGCTAGTGCCTGAAGCTTATAGACAAAGGTTTAGAAATTTAAGGAAAGAATTTGGTCAAACATACATGGAGTTTGAAAGGCTCAAACAGAGTAATTTTGTGAGGTGGATAAGGGCTTTGAAAATAGACCAAACGTATGAAGCTCTCAGAGAAATTATACTTTTGGAGGAGTTAAAAAATTCAATTCCTGATGTAGTGAGAACTCGTGGAAGAACAGAGGGTTAAAACAGCGAGATTAGCAGCGGAAATGGCAGATGATTATGAATTAGTTCATAAATCAAAGATTGGTTTCCGACATCAGTTTCAGCCGGTGAGGGATAGAAACTGGGGACATGAGAAATACTCAAGTGGTAAAGGTAAAGGTGATGTGATGGGTGACAATAAAGAGAGTGTACCTCAGATTAAAAAAGAAATCCAGGAGGGTGGAAAAGAAATGAAAAGTTTCAGATGTTTTCACTGTAATAAACTAGGCCATGTAAAGTCACAGTGTTGGTGGTTGAAGAAAAGCACTGGGAAGGCTGATGTGGTAAAGCAGGATAATACAGTGGGGTTTGTTAGAGTGGTAAAGAAAAGCCCAAGGGAAGAAAAGGAGGTGCAAACAATTGTACAGCCTGTTCAAGAAGTAATTGTTAAGAAGGTGCCAGATGTCTTAAAAAAATTTACTTGTGTGGGTAAAGTTTACTCATGTGTATCAGGAGGAGCAGGTAAAGAAGTCACAATTTTAAGAGATACAGGGGCTAGTCAATCTTTAATGGTAAGAGATGAGGAATTATGTAGTTTGGGAAGAATGTTGCCAGAAAAGGTGGTGATAAGTGGAATTCAGGGTGAGAGGAGTAGCATTCCATTATATAAGGTAAGGTTGGAAAGTCCAGTGAAGAGTGGTGAAGTGGTAGTAGGAGTAATAGATAAACTATTTTGTCCAGGAATACAGTTTATCTTGGGTAATGATATAGCTGGATCGCAGGTGGGAGTGATGCCTACTATGATTGCTAAGCCAGTGGAAAATCAGTCAACTGAAAGGTTGAAGGACGAATATCCTGGGATTTTTCTGGATTGTGTAGTAACAAGGTCGCACAGTCACAGGTTAAGACAAGAGGAGAAATCAAAGAGTGAAGATGAAGTTGAAGTGCAATTATCAGAAACGATTTTTGATCAGATGGTTGAAAAAGAACAAGAACAGGTGGAGGATGAGGCAAATATTTTTAGTTCCAAGAAAATTGGCGGAGTTACAACAGAAAGATGTAGAAATAAAATGGATATATCAGAAAGCATATACGGAAGAGGAATCTGAGAGTATACCAGTTATTACCGTAAAAATGATGTCTTGATGAGAAAATGGAGCCCTGTACATATGCAGGCGGATGAAAAGTGGGCAGAGGTTCATCAAGTAGTATTGCCGGTAGGGTATAGAAAGGAGGTGTTGCGAGTTGCACATGGGGTACCAGTGGGAGGTCATTTGGGAATAAGGAAAACTCAAGCTAAAATCCAGAAACATATTTATTGGCCTGGACTACATAAAGATGCAGTTTTTTAAATTTTGTCAATCATGTCACACATGCCAAGTGATAGGGAAACCTCAAGCAGTGATAAAACCAGCGCCCTTAATACCCATTCCAGCATTTGAGGAACCTTTTACAAGGGTCCTAATTGATTGCGTAGGACCGCTTCCTCAAACAAAAAGTGGGAATCAATATCTTTTGACTGTAATGGATGTGTCTACTAGGTTTCCAAGTACAGGCCATTCCAGTAAGTAATATTACAGCTAAAAGGATTGTGGAAGAGTTACTTAAATTCTTTACTAGATATGGACTACCCACAGAAATTCAATCGGATCAAGGAACAAATTTTACTTCAAAGTTATTCAAAGAAGTTATGGATAGCTGAGGAATAAAACAATTTAAATCAACTGGTACCATCTAGAATCGCAGGGAGTGTTAGAAAGGTGGCATCAGACATTAAAGACAATGTTGAGGGCGTATTGTCAAGATTATCCAGAGGATTGGGATAAAGGAATCCCATTCGTATGGTTTGCAATTAGGGATGCATCTAATGAGTCTACCAAATTTAGTCCTTTTGAACTAATTTTTGGTCATGAGGTAAGAGGACCATTTAAATTAAGGAAAAATTGGTGGGTGAGAAATCGGAAATTACATTACGTGTCAAATTTAGGGAACGATTAAATAGAGCAGGTGAATTGGCTAAACAACATTTGAAAGTTGCACAAAATGTGATGAAACGGGTAGCGGACAAGAAATCCAAAGTTCGTAGTTTTGCTAGTGGGGATAAAGTTTTAGTGTTGTTACTAGTGGTAGGGGAGCCTTTAAAAGCTAGGTTTTGTGGACCGTATCAGATTGAAGGGAAATTAAGTGAGGTGAATTATGTGATAAAAACACCAGATAGAAGGGAGACTCACCGAGTGTGTCATGTGAATATGCTTAAAAGGTACTTTGAAAGGGAAGGAGAGAAAAAGGAGATTTTAATGATTCTAACTCAAAAGTGACGAACCAAATCCAGACGACTGTGAATTTGACATACCTCAAATTAAATTGGAAAATGAGGATGTTCTTAAAAATTGCGATAAATTGTTAAGTTACCTCCCAGAGGAAAAACAAACTGACCTGAAAGAGTTATTGATATCACATGGGCAAGTTTGTAGAGATAAATTGGGAAGTAGTAAAAGGCTATATCTGATGTAGATGTGGGAAATGCTGTTCCTATCAAACAACATCCATATAGGCTTAATCCTTTAAAATTGGCACAGGTTAACAGAGAGATTGAGAGTATGCTGAAGAATGGCATAATTGAAGTGGGTTGCAGCCAATGGAGCTCACCTATCGTGATGGTACCTAAACCACACAGTACCCAACGGTGGTGTGTGGACTATAGAAAGGTGAATGCAGTTACAAGAACGGACTCTTACCCTGTCCCACCATTGAAGGATTGCATGGAGAAAGAGGGACAATCTGCTTTTATTTCCAACTTCCAGACATGGAAAGAGCATTTAAAACATCGTATGGGGTTCTTCGATTGACTTCAGGAGGCGGGTTTGGTGATGGACCTAGCTGAAAGTGAATTTGGAGAAGCCCAAATCACTTTCCTTGCAGAGTTTCCGATACCCTCAAGGCGAAGGGAAATAATGCGATTTTGTAGAATTAGTGGATTTGATCAAACAGCTGTGCAAACGTTTTGTAGCGTGATTACTCCACTGATGGAATTGCTGAAGAAATGCAAAAAATTTCAATGGACAGCGGACTTTCAACAGGCATTTGACTGCCTGAAAGCGGTGTTAACCAATGTTCCTGTGTTGGAGAATTGCAAGGGACTCTGTGGTCAGATTGAACTAAAGTATATGATTCTAAAGAGAAATGCCGAGGAGTCGAGGAATGGATGGATCGTGCAGAGACTTTGTTCAAAGTCTCTTATGTTACTTATGTAAAGATGAGACATGAAGGTTCAGTTAGGGCGCTCGAGAGTTACAAGTTAGCTAGGAAGGACCTAAAGAGAGAGCTAAGAAGAGCCAGGAGGGTACATAGAACATAGAACATAGAAAAATACAGCACAGAACAGGCCCTTCGGCCCACGATGTTGTGCCGAACCTTCGTCCTAGATTAATCATAGATTATCATTGCGTTTACAGTGCAGAAGGAGGCCATTCGGCCCATTGAGTCTGCACCGGCTCTTGGAAAGAGCACCCTACCCAAAGTCAACACCTCCAACCAATTTTGGACATTAAGGGCAATTTATCAAGGCCAATCCACCTAACCTGCACATCTTTGGACTGTGGGAGGAAACCGGAGCACCCGGAGGAAACCCACGCAGACACAGGGAGGACGTGCAGACTCTGCACAGACAGTGACCCAAGCCGGAATCGAACCTGGAACCCTGGAGCTGTGAAGCAATTGTGCTATCCACAATGCTACCATGCTGCCCTTAAGAACAAATAAATCTACACTATATCATTTTACCGTAATCCATGTACCTATCCAATAGCTGCTGGAAGGTCCCTAATGTTTCCGACTCAACTACTTCCACAGGCAGTGCATTCCATGCCCCCACTACTCTCTGGGTAAAGAACCTACCTCTGACATCCCCCCCTATATCTTCCACCATTCACCTTAAATTTATGTCCCCTTTTAATGGTTTGTTCCACCCGGGGAAAAAGTCTTGGACTGTCTACTCTATCTATTCCCCTGATCATCTTATAAATCTCTATCAAGTCGCCCCTCATCCTTCTCCGTTCTAATGAGAAAAGGCCTAGCACCCTCAACCTTTCCTCGTAAGACCTACTCTCCATTCCAGGCAACATCCTGGTAAATCTCCTTTGCACCTTTTCCAAAGCTTCCACATCCTTCCTAAAATGAGGCGACCAGAACTGTACACAGTACGCCAAATGTGGCCTTACCAAAGTTTTGTACAGCTGCATCATCACCTCACGGCTCTTAAATTCAATCCCTCTGTAAATCCCTCTAGCACACCATAGGCCTTCTTCACAGCTCTATCCATTTGAGTGGCAACTTTCAAAGATGTATGAACATAGACCCCAAGATCTCTCTGCTCCTCCACATTGCCAAGAACTCTACTGTTAACCCTGTATTCCGCATTCATATTTGTCCTTCCAAAATGGACAACCTCACACTTTTCAGGGTTAAACTCCATCTGCCAATTCTCAGCCCAGCTCTGCATCCTATCTATGTCTCTTTGCAGCCGACAACAGCCCTCCTCACGATCCACAACTCCACCAATCTTCGTATCGTCTGCAAATTTACTGACCCACCCTTCAACTCCCTCAGCCAAGTCATTAATGAAAATCACAAACAGCAGAGGACCCAGGACCTGCGGTACGCCACTGGTAACTGGGATCCAGGCTGAATATTTGCCATCCACCACCACTCTCTGACTTCTATCGGTTAGCCAGTTCGTTATCCAACTGACCATGCCTCCTTACTTTCTGCAGAAGCCTACCATGGGGAACCTTATCAAATGCCTTACTAAAATCCATGTACACTACTGCTTTACCTTCATCCACATGCTTGGTCACCTCCTCAAAGAATTCAATAAGACTTGTAAGGCAAGACCTACCCCTCACAAATCCGTGCTGACTATCCCTAATCAAGCAGTGTCTTTCCAGATGCTCAGAAATCCTATCCTTTAGTACCCTTTCCATGACTTTGCCTACCACCGAAGTAAGACTAGTTATCCCTATTCCCTTTCTGGAACAGGGGCACGACATTCGCCACTCTCCAATCCCCTGGTACCACCCATGTTGACAATGAGGAAAAGATCATTGCCAACGGCTCTGCAATTTCATCTCTTGCTTCCCATAGAATCCTTGGATATATCCCGTCAGGCCCGGGGGACTTGTCTATCCTCAAGTTTTTCAAAATGCCCAACACATCTTCCTTCCTAACAAGTATTTCCTCGAGCTTACCAGTCTGTTGCACACTGTCCTCGCCAACAATATGGCCCCTCTCATTTGTAAATACTGAAGAAAAGTACTCGTTCAAGACCTCTCCTATCTCTTCAGACTCAATACACAATCTCCCGCTACTGTCCTTGATCGGACCTACCCTCGCTCTAGTCATTTTCATATTTCTCACATATGTGTAAAAGGCCTTGGGGTTTTCCTTGATCCTACCCGCCAAAGATTGTTCATGCCCTCTCTTAGCTCTCCTAATCCCTTTCTTCAGTTCCCTCCTGGCTATCTTGTATCCCTCCAACGCCCTGTCTGAACCTTGTTTCCTCAGCCTTACAGAAGTCTCCTTTTTCCTCTTAACAAGACATTCAACCTCTCTTGTCAACCATGGTTCCCTCATTCGACCATCTCTTCCCTGCCTGACAGGGACATACATATCATGGACACATAGTACCTGTTTCTTGAACAAGTTCCACATTTCACTTGTGTCCTTCCCTGACAGCCTATGTTACCAACTTATGCACTTCAATTCTTGTTTGACAACATCGTATTTACCCTTCCCCCAATTGTAAACCTTGCCCTGTTGCACGCACCTATCCCTCTCCATTACTAAAGTGAAAGTCACAGAATTGTGGTCACTATCTCCAAAATGCTCCCCCACTAACAAATCTATCACTTGCCCTGGTTCATTACCAAGTACTAAATCCAATATTGCCCCTCCTCTGGTCAGACAATCTACATACTGTGTTAGAAAAGGTTCCTGGACACACTGCACAAACACCACCCCATCCAAACTATTTGATCTAAAGAGTTTCCACTCAATGTTTGGGAAGTTAAAGTCACCCATGACTACTATCCTGTGACTTCTGCACATTTCCAAAATCTGTTTCCCAATCTGTTCCTCCACATCTCTGCTACTATTGGGGGGCCTATAGAAAACTCCTAACAAGGTGACTGCTCCTTTCCTATTTCTGACTTCAACCCATACTACCTCAGTAGGCTGATACTCCTCGAACTGCCTTTCTGCAGCTGTTATGCTATCTCTAATTAACAATGCCACCCCCCCACCTCTTTTACCACCCTCCCTAATCTTATTGAAACATCGATAACCAGGAACCTCCAACAACCATTTCTGCCCCTCTTCTATCCAAGTTTCCGTGATGGCCACCACATCGTAGTCCCAAGTACCGATCCATGCCTTAAGTTCACCCACCTTATTCCTGATGCTTCTTGCGTTGAAGTATACATGCTTCAATCCATCTCCGTGCCTGCAAGTACTCTCCTTTGTCAGTGTTCCCTTCCCCACTGCCTCATTACATGCTTTGGCGTCCTGAATATCGGCTACCTTAGTTGCTGGACTACAAATCCGGTTCCCATTCCCCTGCCAAATTCGTTTAAACCCTCCCGAAGAGTACTAGAAAATCTCCCTCCCAGGATATTGGTGCCCCTCTGGTTCAGATGCAACCCGTCCTGCTTGTACAGGTCCCACCTTCCCCAGAATGCGCTCCAATTATCCAAATACCTGAGAAGTCTTTGGCAGGTAGGATCAAGGATAACCCTAAAGCTTTCTATAGATATGTCAGGAATAAAAGAATGACTAGGGTAAGAGTAGGGCCAGTCAACGACAGTAGTGGGAAGTTGTGCTTGGAGTCCGAGGAGGTAGGAGAGGTGCTAAATGAATATTTTTCGTCAGTATTCACACAGGAAAAAGACAATGTTGTCGAGGAGAATACTGAGATTCAGGCTACTAGACTAGAAGGGCTTGAGGTTCATAAGGAGGAGGTGTTAGCAATTCTGGAAAGTGTGAAAATAGATAAGTCACCTGGGCCGGATGGGATTTATCCTAGGATTCTCTGGGAAGCTAGGGAGGAGATTGCTGAGCATTTGGCCTTGATCTTTAAGTCATCCTTGTCTACAGGAATAGTGCCAGAAGACTGGAGGATAGCAAATGTTGTCCCCTTGTTCAAGAAGGGGAGTAGAGATAACCCCGGTAACTATAGACCAGTGAGCCTTACTTCTGTTGTGGGAAAAAGCTTGGAAAGGTTTATCAGAGATAGGATGTATAATCATCTGGAAAGGAATAATTTGATTAGAGATAGTCAACACGGTTTTGTGAAGGGTAGGTCGTGCCTCACAAACCTTATAAAGTTCTTTGAGAAGGTGACCAAACAGGTGGATGAGGGTAAAGCAGTTGATGTGAATATGGATTTCAGCAAAGCGTTTGATAAGGTTCCCCATGGTAGGCTACTGCAGAAAATACGGAGGCATGGGATTCAAGGTGATTTTGCAGTTTGGATCAGAAATTGGCTAGCCGGAAGAAGACAAAGGGTGGTGGTTGATGGGAAATGTTCAGACTGGAGTCCAGTTACTAGTGGTGTACCACAAGGATCTGTTTTGGGGCCACTGCTGTTTGTCATTTTTATAAATGACCTGGAGGAGGGTGTAGAAGGATGGGTGAGTAAATTTGCAGATGACATTAAAGTCGGTGGAGTTGTGGACAGTGCGGAAGGATGTTACAAGTTACAGAGGGACATAGATAAGCTGCAGCGCTGGGCTGAGAGGTGGAAAATGGAGTTTAATGCAGAAAAGTGTGAGGTGATTCATTTTGGAAGGAATAACAGGAAGACTCAGTACTGGGCTAATGTTAAGATTCTTGGCAGTGTGGGTGAGCAGAGAGATCTCGGTGTCCATGTACATAGATCCCTGAAAGTTGCCACCCAGGTTGAGAGGGTTGTTAAGAAGGCGTAAGGTGTGTTAGCTTTTATTGGTAGAGGGATTGAGTTTAGGAGCCATGAGGTCATGTTGCAGCTGTACATTTAGGAGCCATGAGGTCATGTTGCGGCCGCATTTGGAGTATTGCGTGCAATTCTGGTTGCCGCATTATAGGAAGGATGTGGAAGCATTGGAAAGGGTGCAGAGGAGATTTACCAGAATGTTGTCTGGTATGGAGGGAAGATCTTATGAGGAAAGGCTGACGGACTTGACGCTGTTTTCGTTAGAGAGAAGAAGGTTAAGAGGTGACTTAATTGAGGCATACAAGATGATCAGAGGATTGGATAGGGTGGACAGTGAGAGCCTTTTTCCTCGGATGATGATGTCTAGCACGAGGGGACATACCTTTAAATTGAGGGGAGATGGATATAAGACAGATGTCAGAGGTAGGTTCTTTACTCAGAGAGTAGTAAGGGCGTGGAATGCCCTGCCTACAACAGTAGCGGACTCGCCAACACTAAGGACATTCAAATGGTCATTGGATAGACATATGGACAATAAGGGAATAGTGTAGACGGGCTTTAGAGTGGTTTCACAGGTCGGCACAACATCGAGGGCCTGTACTGCGCTGTAATGTTCTATGTTCTAAGAGACTGGATTTTGGTTGGAGGAAGAAGAACAAAGAAAAATGGACTATATTATTATACCTGTTTGCATGTGTTTTAAAAAAAACAAAAACGTTTATTTACTGTGCACATTTCTGAGTGGATGGTGCAAAAGTGAAAAATGAAACCATCTTGAAGTTGATGGTTTATTTTTTTTTCTTGTGGGGAGGTGTCATGTGAGAGTACCTTTAAGACATGGATGTTTAAGCAATGTACCTTTAAGAAAACAGTGATGTCAGAGAGTGGGTAAAGCTGAGGTCAGGTCAGTCATTTTGAAGTTTGGAGGAAAAAGAGCTTGGGGAGTGTCTGTGTTTTGCAGTGAGCTGGATCTCTGCATGAAAGACTATCTCTGGATCATTTGGGTGATTTAAAGTAAAGCCTTTAACCTGATGTGATTTTGTTTAAAGGTGTTAAGGTGGAAGTTTGAAGGAACATTTTAAGGAATGATTTCCTGTTGCAATATTTTCTGAGTTATCTTTGAAGTAAGGGGTGTTAAGAGATCCAACGTTTATTTAAGATGTTAAGTTGAGTTCATGGAATAATCAGTGTTTTGTGTTTAAAAACCCACGTGTCCATAATTGTAATTCCACACCTAGGGAAAAAGCCGTGTGCTAGGAAAAGCAACAAATACATTAAAGAGAGAGATTGGTTTAACTCCATGATACATTTTGTGGTTCTGAAAATGCCTTGCCCATAACAATAAATTTAAAGTGCCCAATTCTTTCTTTATATCCAATTAAGGGGCAATTTAGCGTGGCCTTTGCACCTACTTTGCACATCTTTGGGTTGTGGGGGTGAGATCCACGCAGACACGGAAGAATGTGCAAACTCCATACGGGCAGTGACCAGGGCCGGGATCGAACCCGGGTCCTCAGCGCCGTCAGGCAGCAGTGCCAACCATTGCGCCACCGCGCCACCCCTTCCAAATCATTAATATATAATGTGAACAGTTGGAGTCCTGGCACAGATCCCTGCTGTACCCCACTGGTCACTGCCTGCCAATCAGAAAAAGACCCATCTATTCCACCTTTTTACTTCCCATCTGGTAACCAGTTTATTATCCATCTCAAGACACTACCTGTAATCCCATGCAATTTAACTTTACAAAGTAATCTGCTATGTGAGACCTTGTCGAAAGCCTTCTGAATGTCTAAATAAACCACATCCATCTTGGTCTACTCTAATAGTTGCATCTTCAAATAATTCTAGTAGATTTGTCGAGTATGATTTTCCTTTTATAAATCCATGCTGACTTTGTCGGATTACACCACTGCTTTCCAATTGCTGTGCTATGAAATCC
Organism: Scyliorhinus torazame; assembly: GCF_047496885.1. NCBI lineage: Eukaryota > Metazoa > Chordata > Chondrichthyes > Carcharhiniformes > Scyliorhinidae > Scyliorhinus > Scyliorhinus torazame. The sequence continues at coordinate 89,988,375 of NC_092722.1, forward strand.
TTGATAATGGACTCCAGCAACCTCCCTACTCGCAACGTTAGGCTCACTGGTCTATAGTTCCCTGTTTTATCTCTACCTTCCTTTTGAATAGCAGGGTTTACATTCATTACCCTTCAATCTGTAGAAAATATTCCAGAGTTCAAAGAATTTTTGAAACTGACCACCAATGGATCTACTATTTTTCGGGCCACTTCCTTGAGTACTCTGGGATGCAGATTATCAGGCCCTGGAGATTTGTCGCTTTCAATGCCATTAATTTCCCCAAAACCATTTCTTTACTAATTTCCTTCAGCTCCTCACTAAAACCTGTGCTTCTCAGAACTTCCGATGCAATATTCACGTCTTCCTTTGTGAAGACAGAATCAAAGTACAAAATTAGTTCCTCAGCCATTGCTTTGTTCCCTGTTATGAACACATTATGAATATTTAACACAGTCAGACCTCAGTTATACATCAGTGACCAAACACCTCAACTAGATGGTCTACTAAACACCTTGAACATCCTTCATCTGATGACAAAGGATCTGCTGGGCACAATGGTATATTGTCTGAAGGTGTTCAGTTCTACAGCAGTCAGGCAGCCAGCAGAGGCAGTGAGCTTGCATCTTGAAGAACATGCAGGTCTAAAGCAGGAGGCTGTGAGTTCATTCACTGTCATGGGGGCACAATGTAAGAATGGCCACTTGGGCTCCTGAATGAACCACAGTATGATCTACTGTAGCCCAGAGACCTCCCATGATGGAGAGGAAAGGGCTGACACAGATCAGGGCCCTCACTGCCCGCATTTTCTCTCATTCCCTGCCATATTTCTGTACACAATGAAGGGGATTGTTCCCCTCTTGTGCCCGGTTGTTCATCTTGTAGAAGTTCAAGGGGGAGTCACTTGTGACATCTTAAGTGTTTCTGTGTAAGACTGAAAAAGAAACAAACCAGCCCAATGCAGATACCTCGAGTAACTTGCGTGAGTCTTGCAGCAGATTGAGACAATACTTTATCCAACACCGGGCAATTTCTGCCTTCTTCTGCTGAAGCTGGTCACAACGGTCCCTCTCCTCCTCACCTGTGTGCACATAAATTACATGCTGAGTCTATCCTATTGACCCCACCAAAACACAAAGAACAGTACAGCCCAGGAACAGGCCCTGCAGCCCTCCAAGCATGTGCCGACCATGCTGCCCGTCTAAGCTAAAATCTTCTACACTTCCAGGGTCCGTATCCCTCTATTCCCATTCTATTCATGTATTTGTCAAGATGCCCCTTAAACGTCACTATCGTCCCTGCTTCCACCACCTCCTCCGGCAGCGAGTTCCAGGCACCCACTACACTCTGTGTAAAAAACTTGCCTCGTACATCTACTCTAAACCTTGCCCCTCGCACCTTAAACCTATGCCCCCCCAGTAATTGACCCCTCTACCCTGGGGAAAAGCCTCTGACTATCCACTCTGTCTATGCCCCTCATAATATTGTAGACCTCTATCAGGTCGCCCCTCAACCTCCGTCGTTCCAGTGAGAACCTATCCTCATAGCTAATGCCCTCCATACCAGGCAACATCCTGGTAAATCTCTTCTGCACTCTCTCTAAAGCCTCCACATCCTTCTGGTAGTGTGGCCTAACTAAGTTTCTAACTATACTCCAAATGTGGCCTAACTAAGTTTCTATACAGCTGCTACATGACTTGCCAATTTTTATACTCAATGCCCCAGCCAATGAAGGCAAGCATGCCGTATGCCTTCTTGACTACCTTCTCCACCTGTGTTGCCCCTTTCAGTGACCTGTGGACCTGTACTCCTAGATCTCTCTGACTGTCAATACTCTTGAGGGTTCTACCATTCACTGTATATTCTCTACCTGCATTAGACCTTCCAAAATGCATTACCTCACATTTGTCCGGATTAAACTCCATCTGCCATCTCTCCGCCCAAGTCTCCAAACAATCTAAATCCTGCTGTATCCTCTGACAGTCCTCATCGCTATCCGCAATTCCACCAACCTTTGTGTCGTCTGCAAACTTACTAATCAGACCTGTTACATTTTCCTCCAAATCATTTACATATACTACAAACAGCAAAGGTCCCAGCACTGATCCCTGTGGAACACCACTGGTCACAGCTCTCCAATTAGAAAAGCATCCTTCCATTGCTACTCTCTGCCTTCTATGACCTAGCCAGTTCTGTATCCACCTTGCCAGCTCACCCCTGATCCCGTGTGACTTCACCTTTTGTACTAGTCTACCATGAGGGAACTTGTCAAAGGCCTTACTGAAGTCCATATAGACACCATCCACTGCCCTACCTGCATCAATCATCTTGGTGACCTCCTCGAAAAACTCTATCAAGTTAGTGAGACACGACCTCCCCTTCACAAAACCATGCTGCCTCTCACTAATACGTCCATTTGCTTCCAAATGGGAGTAGATCCTGTCTCAAAGAATTCTCTCCAGTAATTTCCCTACCACTGAAGTAAGGCTCACCGACTGTAGTTCCCTGGATTATCCTTGCTACCCTTCTTAAACAGAGGAACAACATTTGCTATTCTCCAGTCCTCCGGGACATCACCTGAAGACAGTGAGGATCCAAAGATTTCTGTCAAGGCCTCAGCAATTTCCTCTCCAGCCTCCTTCAGTATTCTGGGGTAGATCCCATCAGGCCCTGGGGACTTATCTACCATTATCTTATTTCTTAAGACTCCCAACACCTCGTCTTTTTGAATCTCAATGTGACCCAGGCTATCTACACACCCTTCTCCAGACTCAACATCTACCAATTCCTTCTCTTTGGTGAATACTGATGCAAAGTATTCATTTAGTACCTCACCCATTTCCTCTGGCTCCACACATAGATTCCCTTGCCTATCCTTCAGTGGGCCAACCCTTTCCCTGGCTACCCTCTTGCTTTTTATGTACGTGTAAAAAGCCTTGGGATTTTCCTTAACTCTATTTGCCAATGACTTTTCGTGACCCCTTCTAGCCCTCCTGACTCACTGCTTAAGTTCCTTCCTACTTTTCTTATATTCCACACAGGCTTCGTATGTTCCCAGCCTTTTAGCCCTGACAAATGCCTCCTTTTTCTTTTTGACAAGGCCTACAATATCTCTCGTTATCCAAGGTTCCCGAAAATTGCCGTATTTATCCTTCTTCCTCACAGGAACATGCCGGTCCTGAATTCCTTTCAACTGACACTTGAAAGCCTCCCACATGTCAGATGTTGATTTGCCCTCAAACATCCGCCCCCAATCTATGTTCTTCAGTTCCCGCCTAATATTGTTATAATTAGCCTTCTCCCAATTTAGCACATTCATCCTAGGACCACTCTTATACTTGTCCACCAGCACTTTAAAACTTACTGAATTGTGGTCACTGTTCCCGAAATGCTCCCCTACTGAAACATCTACCACCTGGCCGGGCTCATTCCCCAATACCAGGTCCAGTACCGCCCCTTCCCTAGTTGGACTGTCCACATATTGTTTTAAGAAGCCCTCCTGGATGCTCCTTACAAACTCCGCCCCGTCTAAGCCCCTGGCACTAAGTGAGTCCCAGTCAATATTGGGGAAGTTGAAGTCTCCCATCACCACAACCCTGTTGTTTTTACTCTTTCCCAAAATCTGTCTACCTATCTGCTCCTCTATCTCCCGCTGGCTGTTGGGAGGCCTGTAGTAAACCCCCAACATTGTGACTGCACCCTTCTTATTCCTGATCTCTACCCATATAGCCTCACTGCCCCCTGAGGTGTCCTCCCGCAGTACAGCTGTGATATTCTCCCTAACCAGTAGCGCAACTCTGCCACCCCTTTTACATCCCCCTCTATCCCGCCTGAAACATCTAAATCCTGGAATGTTTAGCTGCCAATCCTGCCCTTCCCTCAACCAGGTCTCTGTAATGGCAACAACATCATAGTTCCAAGTACTAATCCAAGCTCTAAGTTCATCTGCCTTACCCGTAATACTTCTTGCATTAAAACATATGCACTTCAGGCCACCAGACCCGCTGTGTTCAGCAACTTCTCCCTGTCTGCTCTGCCTCAGAGCCACACTGTCCCTATTCCCTAGTTCTCCCTCAATGCTCTCACCTTCTGACCTATTGCTCCCGTGCCCACCCCCCTGCCATACTAGTTTAAACCCTCCCGTGTGACACTAGCAAACCTCGCGGCCAGGATATTTATGCCTCTCCAGTTTAGATGCAACCGTCCTTCTTGTATAGGTCACACCTGCCCCGGAAGAGCTCCCAGTGGGTCCAGATAACGGAAACCCTCCCTCCTACACCAGCTGTTTAGCCACATGTTTAGCTGCTCTATCTTCCTATTTCTAGCCTCACTGGCACGTGGCACAGGGAGTAATCCCGAGATTACAACCCTAGAGGTCTGCCTAGCTCCCTGACTCCTGCTGCAGGACCTCATGCCCCTTCCGGCCTATGTCGTTAGTACCAATATGTACAACAACCTCTGCCTGTTTGTCCTCCCCCTTCAGGATGCCCTCTACCCGGTCGGACCCTGGCACCAGGGAGGCAACATACCATCCTGGAGTCTCTTTCACGTCCACAGAAGCGCCTATCTGTGCCCCTGACTATAGAGTCCCCTATTACTATTGCTCTTCTGCGCTTTGACCCTCCCTTCTGAACATCAGAGCCAGCCGTGGTACCACTGCTCTGGCTGCTGCTGTTTTCCCCTGATAGGTTATCCCCCCCGACAGTATCCAAAGGGGTATACCTGTTCGAGAGGGGGACAACCACAGGGGATTCCTGCACTGACTGCCTGCCCTTTCTGGTGGTCACCCATTTCTCTGCCTGCACCTTGGGTGTGACCACATTTACATAACTGCGATCTATGACGCTTTCCACCACCTGCATGCTCCTAAGTGCATCCAATTGCTGCTCCAACCGAACCATGCGGTCTGTGAGGAGCTCCAGTTGGGTGCACTTTCTGCAGATGAAGCCATCCGGGACGCTGGAAGCCTCCCGGACCTGCCACATCTCACAGTCAGAGCACTGCACCCCTCTAACTGACATTGCGTCAATTAATTAAAATTAAAAGTTTAAAAAAAATGTTTTGATATATTTTTTATTTTTTTTAAAGTTACTGTTAACTATCTGTTTCCTAGCACTAGATTTATAATATAACAATCCCTTTTGCTGTTATTCCTACCAAAATGGATAACCTCACATTTGTCAACATTGTACTCCATCTGCCAGACCCTAGCCCATTCAATTAGCCTATCCAAATCCCTCTGCAGACTTCCAGTATCCTCTGCACTTTTTGCTTTACCACTCATCTTAGTGTCGTCTCCAAACTTGGACACATTGCCCTTGGTCCCCAACTCCAAATCATCTATGTAAATTGTGAACAATTGTGGGCCAAACACTGATCCCTGAGGGGCACAACTGGCTACTGATTGCCCACCAGAGAAACACCCATTAATCCCCACTCTTTGCTTTCTATTAATTAGCCAATCCTCTATCCATGCTACTACTTCACCCTTAATGCCATGCATCTTTATCTTATGCAGCAACCTTTTGAGTGGCACCTTGTCAAAGGCTTTCTGGAAATCCAGATATATCACATCCATTGGCTCCCCATTGTTTACCGCACTGGTAATGTCCTCAAAAAGTTTCACGAAATTAGTTAGGCACGACCTGCCCTTTATGAACCCATGCTGCGCCTGCCCAATGGGACAATTTCCATCCAGATGCCTCGCTATTTCTTCCTCGATGATAGATTCCAGCAACGTCCCTACTACTGAAGTTAAGCTCACTGGCCTATAATTACCCGCTTTCAGCCTACCTCCTTTTTTAAACAGTGGTGTCACGTTTGCTAATTTCCAATCCACCCCAGAGTCTAGTGAATTTTGGTAAATTATCAATTTCCTTAGCCATTTCTTTTAGCACTCTGGGATGCATTCCATCAGGGCCAGGAGACTTGTCTACCTTTAGTCCTATTAGCTTGCCCATCACTATCTCCTTAGTGATAACAATCCTCTCAAGGTCCTTCACCTGTCATAGCCTCATTTCTATCAGTCACTGGCATGTTATTTGTGTCTTCCACTGTGCAGACCGACCCAAAAAACCTGTTCAGTTCCTCAGCCATTTCCTCATCTCCCATTATTAAATCTCCTTTCTCATCCTCTAAAGGACCAATATTTACTTTAGCCACTCTTTTTTGTTTTATATATTTGTAGAAACTTTTACTATCTTTGTGAGCAAGTTTACTCTCATAATCTATCTGACTCTTCTTTATAGGTTTTTTAGCAGCTTTCTGTTGCCCACTAAAGATTTCCCAGTCCTCTAGTCTCCCACTAATCTTTGCCAATTTGTGTGCTTTTTCCTTCAATTTGATACTCTCCCTTATTTCCTTAGATATCCACGGTTGATTTTCCCTCTTTCTACCGTCCTTCCTTTTTGTTGGTATAAACCTTTGCTGAGCACTGTGAAAAATCGCTTGGAAGGTTCTCCACTGTTCCTTTCACCATAAAGTCTTTGCTCCCAGTCTACCTTAGCTAGTTCTTCTCTCATCCCATTGTAATCTCCTTTGTTTAAGCACAAAACACTAGTGCTTGATTTTACCTTCTCACCCTCCATCTGTATTTTTAATTCCACCATATTGTGATCGCTCCTTCCGAGAGGATCCCTAACTATGAGATCATGAATCAATTCTGACTCATTACACAGGACCAGATCCAGGACCGCTTGTTCCCTCATAGGTTCCATTACATACTGTTCTCGGAAACTACCGTGGATACATTCTATAAACTCCTCAAGGCTGTCTTGACCGACCTGGTTAAACCAATCGACATGTAGATTAAAATCCCCCATGATAACTGCTGTACCACTTCTACATGCATCCGTTATTTCTTTGTTTGTTGCCTGCCCCACCATAATGTTACTATAGACTACTCCTATCAGTGACTTTTTTGCCTTACTATTCCTGATTTCCACCCAAATGGATTCAACCTTATCCTCCATAGCACCGATGTCATCCCTTACTATTGCCTGGATGTCATCCTTAAATAACAGAGCTACACCACCTCCCTTACCATCCACTCTGTCCTTCCGAATAGTTTGATACTCTTGGATATTTAACTCCCAGTCGTGACCATCTTTTAACCATGTTTCAGTAATGGCCACTAAATCATAGTCATTTACGATGATTTGCGCCATCAACTCATTTACCTTATTCCGAATACTACGAGCATTCAGGTAAAGTACAGTTATGTTGGCTTTTTAACCTCTGTTTTGAAACTTAACACCTCAATCAGTAACCTCTACGAAGTTATATTTCCCCATAACATTGCTCCTAATTTTTCTTGTTGTTGAACTCATATCTTCATGTAACAACCTGCTGCGTCGCAACCATTCATGTTTTTACTTCCCGTTTTATTCCTTTCAGTATTACTGGGCCTATTCACTGAGCTCCCCCCAGTCACTGTACCTTGTACTGTCGCCTTTTTTGATTTTTGACTATGGCATCTCTGCCTTACACTTTCCCCCTTACTGCCTTTTGTTTCCGTCCAGCTTCCTGCATCGGTTCCAATCCCCCTGAACTGCTGCCTCGCTCTGAAAATGGGTACAGCTCCCTAATCCAGGATTAGTGAACTGCTGCCTCCCTCTGAGATTGGGTACAGCTCCCTACTCCAGGATGGGTGAACTGCTGCCTTGCTCTGAAATTGGGTACAGCTCCCTACTCCAGGATGGGTGAACTGCTGCCTTGCTCTGAGAATGGGTACAGCTCCCGAATCCAGGATTAGCGAACTGCTGCCTCGCTCTGAGATTGGGTACAGCTTCCTACGCCAGGATGGGTGAACTGCTGCCTGGCTCGGAGATTGGGTGCAGCTCCCTACTCCTAGATTAGCGAACTGCTGCCACACTCTGAGATTGGGTACAGCTTCCTACTCCAGGATGGGTGAACTGCTGCTTCGCCCTGGGATTCGATACAGCTCACTACTCCAGGATGGGTGAACTGCTGCCTCGCTCAGAGATTGGGTACAGCTCCGTACTCCAGGATGGGTGAAATGCTGCCTCGCTCTGCGATTGTGTACAGTTCCCAACTCTATGTCGGGTGAACTGCTGCATCACTAAGATTGGGCACAGCTCCCTAATCCAAGATGGGTGCACTGGTGCCTCGCTCTGAGCTCCCTAATCCAGGGTGGGTGCACTGCTGCTTCGCTGAGATTGGGTACAGCTCCCTACTCCAGGATGGGTGAACTGCTGCCTCGCTCTGCGATTGTGTACATTTCCCTACTCTATAGCCCATAGAACATTACAGCGTAGTACAGGCCCTTCGGCCCTTGATGTTGCGCCGACCTGGGACGGGTGAACTGCTGCATCACTAAGATTGGGTACAGCTCCCTTAATCCCAGATGGATAAACTACTGCCTCGCTCTGAGGTTGGTTTAAGGTCCCTTCTCCAGGAAGGGCGAACTGCTCCCACTGAGATTGGGTACCGCTCACCAATACATTGATGCAAGAACTGCTTCCTCGCTCTGAGATTGGATACATTTCCCTACTCCAGGATCGTTGAGATTGGGGACAGCTCCCAAGTCAAGGGTGGTTGAACTGCTGCCTCACTGAGATTGGGTACAGCTCCCTACTCCAGGATGGGTGAACTGCTGCCTCGCTCTGAGATTCGGCGCAGTTCCCTAATCAAGACTGGGTGAAAGCTGTCAGACTGAGATTGGATACAGCTCCTTCCTCCAGGATGGGTGAACTGCTGCCTCGCTCTGAGATTGGGTACAGCGCTCTACTTTAGGACGGGTGAACTGCTGGATCACTGAGATTGGGTACAGTTCCCTAATCCACGATGGGTGAACTGCTGCCTCGCTCTGAGAATGGGTACAGCTCCCTAATCCAGGATAGGTGAACTGCTGCCTCGCTCCGCGATTGGGTAAAGCTCCATAATTGGCAAACTGCTCCCATTCTGAGATTGGGTACCGCTCACCAATCCATGATGCAAGAACTGCTTCCTCGCTCTGAGATTGGGTACATTTCCCTATTCCAGGATCGTTGAACAGCTGCCTCGGTCTGAGATTGGGGACAGCTCCCAAGTCAATGGTGGGTGAACTGCTGCCTCACTGAGAATGGGTACAGCTCCATACTCCAGGATGGGTGAACTGCTGCCTCGCTCTGAGATTCGGCGCAGCTCCCTCATCAAGAATGGGTGAACTGCTGTCAGTCTGAGATTGGGTACAGCTCCCTACTTTAGGACGGGTGAACTGCTGGATCGCTGAGTTTGGGTACAGTTCCCTAATCCACAATGGGTGAACTGCTGCCTCGCTCAGAGATTGGGTGCAGCTTCCTACTCCAGAGTGAGTGAACTGCTGCCTCGCTCTGAGATTGGGTACAGCTCCCAACTCAAGGATGGGTGAAATGCTGCCTCGCTATCAGATTAGGTACAGCTCCCTAATCGAGGATGGATGAACTGCTGCCTTGCTCTGAGATTGGGTACTACTTCCGACTACAGAATGGGTGAACTGCTGACTCACTGAGATATTGTACAGCTCCCCAATCCAGGATGGATGAACTGCTACCTTGCTCTGAGATTGGGTATAGCTCCATAATCCAGGATGGGTGAATTGCTGCCTCGCTCTGAGAATGGGTACAGCTCCCTAATCCAGGATAGGTGAACTGCTGCCTCGCTCTTAGATAGGGTACAGCTCCCTAATCAAGGGTTAGGGAACTGCATCTCGCTCTGAGAATGGGTACAGCTCCCTACTACAGGATGGGTGAACTACTGCATCATTGAGATAGGGTACAGCTCCCCAATCCAGGATGGGTGAACTGCTGCCTCATTCTGAGATTGGGAGAAGCTCCCCAGTCGACGATGGGTGAACTGCTGCATCGTTCTGAGATTGGGTACAGCTCCTGACACCAGGGGCGAAATTCTCCGTTATCGCCGCAAAGTCCGCCGATCGGCGCAAAAAACGGCGCAAATCCGACTTGCGTCACGTCGGAAAAATGGGTTGAAGGTCTCCGGCCCGAAATGGGCTAGCAGCGACGTAACGGGATCCACGCTAGCGCACGTGGTTCATGCCGTGCAGCGTCATATGCGCTGCACGGCGTGACGGCTCATAAGGCCGCGCTGCTCCCCCCTCACCCGACCGGAACACCCGACTGGATGGCTGGCCGCCGCTCAGCCCCGAGGTTCGAGTCACGGGATATGGAGGCGCTCCTGGACGCAGTGGAGCAGAGGAGGGACGCCCTGTATCCCGGGCACGGCCGCAGAGTTACCCCACGCCACAGCCGGCGTCTGTGGAGGGAAGTGGCAGAGGCCGTCACCGCTGCGGCCCTGACACCACGGACAGGCACCCAGTGCCACAAGAAGGTGAACGACCTCGTCAGAGCAGGCAGGGTGAGCCTCCCCATATCCCCCCTCCCCCATATCCCCCCTCCCCCATATCCCCAAGTGAATCCAGCCCTAACCTTATCCTCTGCAATGCACGCGCAACCGATGGCGTGCATTCATATACCTGCCTAACAGTGTTGCCTTTTACCCCTGCCACCGCCGCCCCCCCCCCCACAGGAGAAGCGCGCACACAACAATAGGGAGCATGTGAGGACTGGAGGAGGCCCCGCTGATGAGGCCACTGACCGAACACAAGGAAAGGGCCCTGGAACTGGCTGGCGGACCTGACGACCGGGAGGTTGCTGATGCAGAGGTCGGGGGCGTACTAGCAAGTGAGCCACCGACAGCCCGTCCCCATATCCCCCCTCCTCTATATCCCCCTCCCCCATATCACCTGATCACTGCCTGCGTGTCTAACCATGCATGCTTCATTGTGTATCGCAGGAGCAAACGTCCAGGCACCCATCCCCGCAGATGCAGACCGCCCGCAGGATGCCCCTCGGAGGCCACGGGAGACGGAGAGACACGGACCCTCCAGCATGCGACGCCCGCAGGATGCCCCTCGGAGGCCACGGGAGACAGAGAGTCCCGGACCCGCCAGCATGCGACGCCCGCAGGATGCCCCTCGGAGGCACGGGAGACAGAGAGACCCGGACCCTCCAGCATGCGACGCCCGCAGGATGCCCCTCGGAGGCCAGGGGAGACAGAGAGACCCGGACCCTCCAGCATGCGACGCCCGTAGGATGCCCCTCACACACCACTGGAGACGGAGAGACCTGGAGCAACAGGGAGACGACACCCCCGTCACGTGCGGGAGCGACCACCCAGCGACGAGGGGGGCAGCCACAGGCCCCCGTCACATCCGAGCCAGGACACCACTACCCAGGACACCACTACCCAGGACACCACTACCCAGGACACCACTACCCAGGACACCACTACCCGGGACAGCACTGCCCAGGACACCCCTACCCGGGACAGCACTACCCAGGAAGACGAAATACCGGACAGTGACTCAGAGTGGATGGGTGGAGACGAACCCCCACCCCAAAGTGCCATGGACTCAGAGTGGGACGAAGAGCACGACACAACGCCACTGCTGTCACCAACACCCTCCACCATCGCAGAAACACTCACCTCGGTTGGGCACTTTAGTGATGAGGCGTCTGCTACACTCACTGGTGCGCACAACACAGCCGTCCCAGTACAGCAGGTGGAGGTAGGAGCAGCAGAGGGGCCGGGCAGTCGGAGGGCAGCCCAGCCCAAGCGAACATCTGCCGCCCAGATGGATCCCGGGTTCCTGGAGTTACCACACCCACACATAGATCCGATGCAACCACCGACCCGGAGACGAGCGAAGAGGGTGACGGCCGGCTTGCGGCGGCTGCAGTCGCAGGTGGAGGAGTCCACCCGCGTCCAGGAGCTGGAAGTGGTGCCGGTCATACGTGCCATCCAGGCCGACACCGCACCAGTTGCGTCCGCGGTGGAGGCAATGGGTGCGACGGTGTCAGACATAGGGAACGGTTTGTGAGGCCTGGGGCTTTCCGTGCAGGCGGCGTCTGTGGCCCAGGACATGGCTGCCCTCTCACAGGAGGCCATGAGCCAGTGCCAGCGCCAGATGGCAGAGGCGCTCAACACCATAGCCCAGTCTCAGCAGGCCATGGCCCAGTCTCTGCAGGCCATGGCCCAGTCTCTGCAGGCCATCGCTGAGGGCATCGGCGCCAGTGGCCATGTGCGAGCCGGCGTCGCACTGTCACAGACAGGGTTTGCCAACCCCCTGGGCCCCATGGCTGCAAACCTGCAGACCCCTGTCGATATCAGCACTGGCCTCCAGGACTGGCAGCGCCAGATGTCGGGGGGGCGTCGGATGGCCAGTCCGTTCGCATCCCCCACCCATGTAGAGGCCTGGGAGCCATCGGGCACCGCGAGGGAGGAGGAGGTGGTGTGGTCCGTCCCGGCTCCCCCTGTAGGGGAGGTCCCGGAACACCGCGACACCTTGGACTCCCCCCCTTCCGTCCCAGGTGCATCGGGTGGGCAACGGGCAGGACAGGCTGGCAGCTCGCCATCCCAGTCGCCCGGGCCGCAGCCTGGCCCATCTAGGCCAGGACGCCCCAGGAAACGGCCACCAAAGGGATCCAGTGTCAGAGGGCAGGAATCACAGGAGTCCACCTCCAGTTCTGCTGTACCGTCTGGGGAACCACGTAGACGTAGTCAAAGGGCCCGTAAGGCCAAACAATTAGACACTGAGTAAGTTGGCACGGGTGCAGGGCACAGATGAGTTTTAGGGGCTCGTTTGGTTATTAAAGTCAATGTTACACCTACAGAAGCTGCCTTTGTGCTCTGTCCAAAGCGTGCGGGGGTGTCATGTAGGTTGAGCGCAAGTGTGTGTGTGAGGGGTGGTGTTACCTCAGCCCCAGGTGAGTCTGCCCCGTTCCCCCTGGGCCGCCATCACATCCCCCCGGGCAGAGGACGGGATGTCACAGCCGCATGCAGGGATGGTCCGGGTGGATGGTGGTACTGTGGCCATGGGTCAGACATAGTCCAACGATGTGGAGCCAGGAGCTCACCGCAGGGCGGGTTGTCATCATCCTCCATGGCCTGCAATAGACATGCGTCCACCCGCAACGGTGAGAGCCCGGCCCGTTGTGCCGCAGGTGGATCGGCAATGGGGGGGGGGGCTGTGCATGCGGGTGGGGTGGGTGGGGTTGGGGAGGGGGGTGAGGGTGCTGGGTGGGTGGATGGGTGGGGGGTGTGGGTGGTCGGCTGTTGCCATGGTGTGCGGTCTGTGGCCATACTACCCGATTCCCACGCCCATCGAGTCAGTGAAGCGGGCGGCTATCAGTCTGTCCCGTGCCCGCTGGGCCAGCCGGTAACGGTGGACAGCCACCCGCCTGTGTCTACCCAGTCTGCCCTGACCATTACCCCCATCCCCCTCATCTGGGGAGGACTGCGCCTCTTCCTGCTGCTCCTCCACTCCGCCCTCCTCTGCCTGCGGCACATCGCCCCTCTGCTGGGCTATGTTGTGCAGGACGCAGCACACCACAATGATGCGGCCGACCCTATCTGACCGATACTGGAGGGCGCCCCCAAAGAGGTCCAGGCACCTGAAACGCAACTTCAGCACGCCAAAGCACCTCTCTAACACTCCCCTTGTCGCTACATGGGCATCATTGTAGCGGTTCTCCGCCTCATTGCGTGGCCTCTGTATAGGCGTCATCAGCCACGATCGCAATGGGTAGCCCCTGTCGCCCAGCAACCAGCCCCTCAGCCAGGGATGGCGTCCCTCGTACATGCCGGGGATGGATGACCGCGACAACACGTATGAGTCATGTACACTGCCTGGGTAACGGGCGCAGACGTGCAGGATCATCATGCGGTGGTCATCGAATAGGTCCCCTTCCTATTGGTGAACACGGCCCTGTTATCTGCAGGTGGCTGCACGGCGACGTGCATCCCATCAATCGCGTCCTGGACCATGGGGAACCCGGCCACGGCAGAGAAGCCCACGGGCCCGGTCATCTTGGCTGGCCCGGTCCACAGGGAAGCGGATGTAGCGGTGCACCATGGCATCTGTCACTGCCCGGATGCACCGATATCTGCGATATGCCGGACAGGTCCCCACTCGGTGCCTGGAATGACCCCATTGCATAAATGTTCAGGGCCACCGTAACCTTGACGGACACTGGGAGAGGGTGTCCCCCGCCAGTGCCACGCGGTGACAGGTGTGCCAGCAGGTGGCAGATGTGTGCCACGGTTTCCCGCCTCATCCGGAGTCTCCTCCTGCATTCCCGGTCCGTGAGGTCCTGGTATGACTGCCGGGGCGGTACACACGGGGCGCCCTCGGGTGCCTCCATTGCCGTGGGGCCGCGACGTCCTCCTCCCCCTCCTCGTCCTGTCGGTCAGGTGTCCCTCCAGCCTGGGCGGCTGCCGCCTGTCCCTCTGCGGCAGCCTGCGCCGCCTCTCTGGCACGCTCCTCCTCCTCCTCCTCCTCATCCAGGGCAACATAGACATTAGCGGCTGCCGCCACGGCGGCCAACATCGCTGGATGATCGGAAAACATGACGGCCTGGTGGGGGGGGAAGGGGAACGACGACATGTCATCATTGCCCATATCCCCTGCTCCCCCCAGCCAGGAGGCATGGACCGCATGGGTCCAACTGTTGGAGGCTGGCACCTGGCCAGGTGGACCAACTCACTTGCCCTCGCATCCCCCTCCCCGGCACGGACCCCCACCCAACCTCCTCCCCGGCACGGACCCCCCCCAACCTCCTCCCCGGCACGGACCCCAACCTCCTCCCCGGCACGGAACCCCCATCCCCCTCCCCGGCACGGACCCCAACCTCCTCCCCGGCACGGACCCCCCATCCCCCTCCCCGGCACGGACCCCCCGTCCCCGGCACGGACCCCCCAACCTCCTCCCCGGCACGGACCCCCCCAACCTCCTCCCCGGCACGGACCCCAACCTCCTCCCCGGCACGGACCCCCCCAACCTCCTCCCCGGCACGGACCCCCCCAACCTCCTCCCCGGCACGGACCCCAACCTCCTCCCCGGCACGGACCCCCCCAACCTCCTCCCCGTCACGGACCCCCCCCCCAACCTCCTCCCCAGCACGGACCCCAACCTCCTCCCCGGCACGGACCCCCCATCCCCCTCCCCGGCACGGACCCCCCCAACCTCCTCCCCGGCACGGACCCCAACCTCCTCCCCGGCACGGAACCCCCCCCAACCTCCTCCCCGGCACGGACCCCCCCAACCTCCTCCCCGGCACGGACCCCACATCCCCCTCCCCGGCAACCTCCTCCCCAGCACGGACCCCAACCTCCTCCCCAGCACGGACCGCCCATCCCCCCCCCCCCTCCCCGGCACGGACCACCCCCCAACCTCCTCCCCGGCACGGACCCCAACCTCCTCCCCGGCACGGACCCCCCATCCCCCTCCCAGGCACTGACCCCCCCAACCTCCTCCCCAGCACGGACCCCAACCTCCTCCCCGGCACGGACCCCCCATCCCCCTCCTCGGCACGGACCCCCCCAACCTCCTCCCCGGCACGGACCCCAACCTCCTCCCCGGCACAGACCCCCCCAACCTCCTCCCGGGCACGGACCCCCCCAACCTCCTCCCCGGCACGGACCCCACATCCCCCTTCCCGGCAACCTCCTCCCCGGCACGGACCCCAACCTCCTCCCCAGCACGGACCCCAACCTCCTCCCCGGCACGGACCGCCCACCCCCCTCCCCCTCCCCGGCACGGACCCCCCATCCCCCTCCCCGGCACGGACCCCCCATCCCCGGCACGGACCCCCCAACCTCCTCCCCGGCACGGACCCCCCATCCCCCTCCCCGGCACGGACCCCAACCTCCTCCCCGGCACGGACCCCCCCAACCTCCTCCCCGGCACGGACCACAACCTCCTCCCCGGCACGGACCCCCCCAACCTCCTCCCCGGCACGGACCCCCCCAACCTCCTCCCCGGCACGGACCCCAACCTCCTCCCCGGCACGGACCCCCCATCCCCCTCCCCGGCACGGACCCCCCCAACCTCCTCCCCGGCACGGACCCCAACCTCCTCCCCGGCACGGACCCCCCCCAACCTCCTCCCCGGCACGGACCCCCCCAACCTCCTCCCCGGCACGGACCCCACATCCCCCTCCCCGGCAACCTCCTCCCCAGCACGGACCCCAACCTCCTCCCCAGCACGGACCGCCCATCCCCCTCCCCCTCCCCGGCACGGACCCCCCCCCCAACCTCCTCCCCGGCACGGACCCCAACCTCCTCCCCGGCACGGACCCCCCATCCCCCTCCCAGGCACTGACCCCCCCCAACCTCCTCCCCGGCACGGACCCCATCCCCCTCCCCGGCACGGACCCCCCTCCCGGCACTCCCCCGGAGCCCAGCACACTCTAACCACCTCCCCACCCCCCCCCCCCCCCCCGCCGCACACACAACCCGAGACACACCTCTCCTCACACATTCAGACTGCGGCCACGCCATCGCCTGCCCAGACCCAAACCCCCAGGCCGTCACTCACCTCCACGCTGGTGAAAAGGAGGTTTAATTTACGTCGACGTGAACGGTCATCACGTCGACGGGACTTCGGCCCATCCGGAAGGGAGAATATCGGCAGGCCGAAAACCGGCTGCCTTGCGCAGACCCGTTCCATTCTCCGACGGCAGCGGCGCCATTAACGCCCCGCCGACTTTTCTCCCTTCGGAGGCTTCGGCAACCGGCGGGGGCGGGGTTCTCGGTGGCCAACGGCCATTCTGGAGGGTCGGAGAATGACGCCCCAGGATTGGTGAACTGCTGCCACTCAGAGGTTGGGTACAGCTCCCCAATCCAGGATGGATGAACTGCTGGCTGGCTCTGAAATTGAGTACAGCTCACTACTCCAGGAGGGGTGAACTGCTGCCTCGCTCTGAGATTGGGAGCATTTCCCTATTCCAGGATCGTTGAACAGCTGCCCCGGTCTGAGATTGGGGACAGCTCCCAAGTCAAGGGTGGGTGAACTGCTGCCTCACTGAGATTGGGGACAGCTCTCTACGCCAGGATGGGTGAACTGCTATCGCTTTGAGATTGGGTACAGCTCCTCACTCCTCGATTGGTGAACTGTTGTCTTGCTCTGAAATTAAGTATAGCTCCATAATCCAGGATGGGTGAACTGCTGCCTCGTTCTGAGATTGGGAGAAGCTCCCCAGTCCAGGGTGGGTGAACTGCTGGCTGGCTCTGAAATTGAGTACAACTTCCTACTCCAGGATCGGGGAACTGCTGCCTCGCTCCGAGATTCGGTCCAGCTCCCCAATCCAGGATGGATGAACTGCTGGCTGGCTCTGAAATTGAGTACAACTTCCTACTCCGGGATCGGGGAACTGCTGCCTCGCTCCGAGATTGGGTACAACTCCCTAATCCAGGATGAGTAAACTACTGCATCACTGAGATTGGGTACAGCTGCCTAATCCAGGATGGGTGAACTGCTGCCTCACTGAGATTGGGTACCGCTTCCTAGTCCAGGATGGGTGAACTGCTGCCTCGCTCTGAGAATACGTACAGCTCCCTAATCCAGGATTAGTGAACTGCTGCCTCGGTCTGAGATTGGGTACAGCTCCCGACTCCAGGATGGGTGAACTGCTCCCTCGTCTGAGAATGGGTACAGCTCCATAATCCAGGATGGGTGAACTGCTGCCTTGCTCTGAGAATGGGTACAGCTCCCTAATCAAGAATGGGTGAACTGCTGTCAGTCTCAGATTGGGTAAAGCTCCGTCCTCCAGGAGGGGGTGAACTGCTGCCTCGGTCTGAGTTTGAGTCCAGTTCCACAATCCAGGATGGGTGAACTGCTGCCTCTATCTGAGATTGGGTACAGCTCCCTACTTTAGGACGGGTGAACTGCTGGATCACTGAGATTGGGTACAGCTCCCTAATCCACGATGGGTGAAATGCTGCCTCATTCTGAGATTGGGTGCAGCTCCCTACTACAGGGTGGGTGAAGTGCTGTCTCTCTCTGAGATTGGGTACAGCTCCCAATTCCAGGATGGGTGAACTGCTGCCTCGCTCTGAGATTAGGTACAGCTCCCTAATCGAGGATGGCTGAACTGCTGCCTTGCTCTGAGATTGGGTACAACTCCCGACTACAGGATGGGTGAACGGCTGACTCACTGAGATTGGGTACAGCTCCCCAATCCAGGATGGATGAACTGCTTCCTTGCTCTGCGGTTGGGTACAGCTCCCTTAATCCAGGATGGGTGAACTGCTGCCTCGCTCTTAAGATTGGGTGCAGTTCCCTACTACAGAATCGGTGAACTGCTGCCTCGCTCCGCGATTGGGTACAGCTCCCTACTCAAGGATTAGTGAACTGCTGCCTCGCTCTCAGATTGGGTACTGTTCCCTAATCCACGATGGGTGAACTGCTGCCTCGCTCAGAGATTGGGCACAGCTCCTTACTCCTAGGTGAACTGTTATCTTGCTCTAAAATTAAGTACAGCTCCAAAATCCAGGACGTATGAACTGCTGCCTCGCTCTGAGATTCGGCGCAGCTCCCTAATCAAGAATGGGTGAACTGCTGTCAGTCTGAGATTGGGTACAGCTCCTTCCTCCAGGATAGATGAACTGCTGTCTCGCTCTGAGATTGGGTACAGCTCCCTACTTTAGGACGGGTGAATTGCTGGATCACTGAGATTGGGTACTGTTCCCTAATCCACGATGGGTGAACTGCTGCCTCGCTCTGAGATTGGGTGCAGCTCCCTACTCCAGGGTGGGTGAACTGCTGCCTCGCTCAGAGATTGGGTACAGCTTCCTACTGCAGGAAGTGAGAACTGCTGGCGCTCGTAGATTGGGTACAGCTCCCAACTCCAGGATGGGTGAACTGCTGCCTCGCTCTGAGATTAGGTACAGCTCCCTAATCGAGGATGGATGAACTGCTGCCTTGCTCTGAGATTGGGTACAACTTCCAACTACAGAATGGGTGAACTGCTGACTCATTGAGATAGGGTACATCTCCCCAAACCAGGATGGATGAACTGCTGCCTTGCTCTGAGCTTGGGTAGAGCTCCATAATCCAGGATGGGTGAACTGCTGCCTCGCTCTGAGATTGGGTACAGCTCCATAATCTAGGATGGGTGAACTGCTGCCTCGCTCTGAGATTGGGTACAGCTCCCGAATCCATGATAGGTGAACTGCTGCCTCGCTCTTAGATTGGGTACTGTTCCCTACTCCAGAATCGGTGAGCTGCTGCCTCGCTCCGCGATTGGGTAAAGCTCCATAATCCAGGATGGGTGAACTGCTGCCCCGCTCTGAGATTGGGTACAGCTCCCTAATCAAGGGTTAGGGAACTGCACCTCGCTCTGAGAATGGGTACAGCTCCCTACCACAGGATGGATGAACTGCTGCAACTCTGAGATATGGTACTGCTCCCCAATCCAGGATGGATGAACTGCTGCCTTGCTCTGAGATTGGCTACAGCTCCCTTAATCCAGGATGGGTGAACTGCTGCCTCGCTCTTAGATTCGGTCCAGTTCACTAATCCAGAATCGGTGAACTGCTGCCACGCTCCGCGATTGGGTACAGCTCCATAATCTAGGATGGATGTACTGCTGCCTCGCTCTTAGATTGGGTACAGTTCCCGACTCCAGAATCGGTGAACTGCTGCCTCGTTCCGTGATTGGGTAAAGCTCCATAATTCAGGATGGGTGAACTGCTGCCCCGCTCTGAGATTGGGTACAGCTCCCTAATCAAGGGTTAGGGAACTGCATCTCGCTCTGAGAATGGGTACAGCTCCCTACTGCAGGAAGGGTGAACTGCTGGCGCTCGTAGGTTGGGTACAGCTCCCAACTCCAGGATGGGTGAACTGCTGCCTCGCTCTGAGATTAGGTACAGCTCCCTAATCGAGGATGGATGAACTGCTGCCTTGCTCTGAGATTGGGTACAACTTCCTACTACAGAATGGGTGAACTGCTGACTCACGCAGCATGGATGAACTGCTGCCTTGCTCTGAGATTGGGTGCAACTCCGTACTACAGGATGTGTGAACTGCTGACTCACTGAGACTGGGTACAGCTCCCAATCTAGGATGGATGAACTGCTGCCTCGCTCTCAGATTGGGTACAGTTCCCTATTCCAGAATCGGTGAACTGCTGCCTCGCTCCGCGACTGGGTACAGCTCCATAATCCAGGATGGGTGAACTGCTGCCTCGCTCTGAGAATGGGTGTAGCTCCCTAATCCAGGATAGGTGAACTGCTGCCTCGTTCCGCGATTGGGTACAGCTCCCTACTCCAGGTGGCGTTAACTGCTGCCTCGCTCTGAGACTGGGTACAGCTCCATAATCCTGGATGGATGAACTGCTGCCTAGCTCTGAAATTGGGTACAGCTCCCTATTCCAGAAACGGTGAACTGCTGCCTCGCTCTTAGATTGGGTACAGCTTCCTACTCCAGTATGGGTGAACTGCTGCCTCGCTCTGAGATTGGGGACAGCTCCATAATCCTGGGTAAGTGAATAGCTGCCTCGCTCTGAGATTGGATACAGTTCCCTACTCCAGAATCGGTGAACTGCTGCCTCGCTCCGCGATTGAATACAATTCCATAATTAAAAGAGCTGACTCGCTCTTACAATGCGTACAGCTCCTAATCCTGGGTAAGTGAACAGCTGCCTCGCTCTGAGATTAGGTACTGTTCTCTGAGATTGGGTACTGTTCCCTAAACCATTATGGGTGGACTGCTGCCTCGCTCTGAGATTGGGTGCAGTTCCCTACTCCAGAATCGGTGAACTGCTGCCTCGCTCCGCGATTGGGTACAATTCCATAATCCAGGATGGGTGAACCGCTGCCTCACTCTGAGAATGGGTACAGCTCCCTAATCCAGGATTAGTGAACTGCTGCCTCGCTCTGAGATTAGGTACACTCCATAATCCAAGATGGGTGAACTGCTGCCTCGCTCCAAGAATGGGTACAGCTCCCTAATCCTGGGTTAGTGAACTGCTGCCTCGCTCTGAGATTCGGTACAGCTCCCTAATCAGGAATGGGTGAACTGCAGCCTGACTGAGATTGGGTGCAGTGCCCGAATCCTGGATGGGTGAACTGCTGCCATTCTGAGATTGGGTACAGCTCCATCCTCCAGGATGGATGAACTGCTGCCTTGGTCTGAGTTTGGGTCCAGTTCAATAATCCTGGATGGGTGAACTGCTGCCTCGCTCTGAAATTGGGTACAGCTCCCTACGCTAGGACTGGGAACTGCTGGATTCGTGAGATGGTGTACAGTTCCCTAATCCACAATGGGTGAACAACTGCCTCGGTCGGAGATTGGGTACAGGTCCATAATCCAGGATGGGTGTACTGCTGCCTCGCTCTGACAATGGGTACAGCTCCCTAATCCAGGGTGGGTGAACTGCTGCCTCGCTCTGAGAATGGGTACAGTTCCCAAATCCAGGATAGGTGAATAGCTGCCTCGCTCTGAGATTGGGCACAGCTCCCAAATCCTGGGTGGGTGAACTGCTACCTCACTGAGAATGGGTGCTGCTCCCTATCCTGGGTGAGCAAACGGCTGCCTCGCACTGACATTGGGTACAGTTCCCAAATCCAGGATAGGTGAATAGCTGCCTCGCTCTGAGATTGGGCACAGCTCCCTAATCCTGGGTGGGTGAACTGCTGCCTCACTGAGAATGGGTACAGTTCTGAAATCCAGGATGGGTGAGCTGCTGCCTCGCTCAGAGATTGGTTACAGCTTCCCAATCCAGGATGGGTGATCTATTGACTCGCACTGAGAATGGGTACAGCTCCCTACTCCAGGATGGGTGAACTGCTGCATCACTGAGATTGGGTACAGCACCTCATCCTGGGTGAGTGAACTGCTGCCTCGCTCTGAGATTGGGTACCGCTCCCTAATCCAGGATGGGCGAACTGCTGCCTCGCTCCGAGTTTCGGTCCAGCACTTAATCCTGGGTGACTGAACTGCTGCCTCGCTCTGCGATTGGGTACCGTTCCCTAAACCATTATGGGTGAACTGCTGACTTGCTCTCAGATTGGTGCAGTTCCCGAATCCTGGATGGGTGAACTGCTGCCACTCTGAGATTGGGTACTGCTCCCAACTCCAGGGTGGTTGAACTGCTGCCTCGCTCAGAGATTGGGAACAGCTCCCTCCTCCAGGATGGGTGAACTGCTGCCTCGTTCTGAGATTGGGGACAGCTCCATAATCCAGGATGGGTGATCTGCTGTCTCACTCTGAGAATGGGTACAGCTCCTAATCCTGGGTAAGTGAACAGCTGCCTCACTCTCAGATTGGGTACAGTTCCCTAAACCATTATGGGTGAACTGCTGCCTCCCTCTGAGATCGGGTACAGCTCCCTAATCCAGGATGGGTGAACTGCTGCATCACTGAGATTGGGTACAGCACCTCATCCTGGGTGAGTGAACTGCTGCCTCGCTCTGAGATTGGGTACCGCTCCCTAATCCAGGATGGGTGAACTGCTGCCTCGCTCCGAGATTCGGTCCAGCACTTAATCCTGGGTGACTGAACTGCTGCCTCGCTCTGAGATTGGGTACCGTTCCCTAAACCATTATGGGTGAACTGCTGACTTGCTCTCAGATTGGGTGCAGTTCCCGAATCCTGGATGGGTGAACTGCTGCCACTCTGAGATTGGGTACTGCTCCCAACTCCAGGGTGGTTGAACTGCGGCCTCACTCAGAGATTGGGAACAGCTCCCTACTCCAGGATGGGTGAACTGCTGCTGCTCAGAGATTGGGTACAGCTCCCTAATCTAGGATGGGTGAACTGCTGCCTTGATCTGAGATTGGGTACAGCTCCCTACTCCAGGAAGGGTGAACTGCTGCCTCGCTCTGAGATTGGGTACAACTCCCTACTACAGAGGGGTGAACAGCTGACTCAGTGAGATTGGGTCGAGCTCCCCAAATCCAGGATGGGTGAACTGATCCCTCACTCTTAGATTGGGTACAGTTCCCTACTCCAGAATCGGTGAACTGCTACCTCGCTCTGAGATTCGGCACAGCTTCCTACTTCAGGATGAGTGAACTGCTGCCTCGCTCTGAGATTAGGTACACTCCATAATCCAAGATGGGTGAACTACTGCCTCGCTCCAAGAATGGGTACAGCTCCCTAATCCTGGGTTAGTGAACTCCTGCCTCGCTCTGAGATTCGGTACAGCTCCCTAATCAGGAATGGGTGAACTGCAGCCTGACTGAGATTGGGTGCAGTGCCCGAATCCTGGATGGGTGAACTGCTGCCACTCTGAGATTGGGTTCAGCACCCAACTCCAGGGTGGATGAACTGCTGCCTCGGTCTGAGTTTGGGTCCAGTTCCATAATCCAGGATGAGTCAACTGCTGCGGCTCTCAGATTGGGTACAGCTCCCTAATGGAGGATGGGCGAACTGCTGCCATTCTGAGATTGGGTACAGCTCCATCCTCCAGGATGGATGAACTGCTGCCTTGGTCTGAGTTTGGGTCCAGTTCAATAATCCTGGATGGGTGAACTGCTGCCTCGCTCTGAAATTGGGTACAGCTCCCTACGCTAGGACTGGGAACTGCTGGATTTGTGAGATGGTGTACAGTTCCCTAATCCACAATGGGTGAACAACTGCCTCGGTCGGAGATTGGGTACAGGTCCATAATCCAGGATGGGTGTACTGCTGCCTCGCTCTGACAATGGGTACAGCTCCCTAATCCAGGGTGGGTGAACTGCTGCCTCGCTCTGAGAATGGGTACTGCTCCCTATCCTGGGTGAGCGAACTGCTGCCTCGCTCTGACATTGGGTACAGTTCCCAAATCCAGGATAGGTGAATAGCTGCCTCGCTCTGAGATTGGGCACAGCTCCCTAATCCTGGGTGGGTGAACTGCTGCCTCACTGAGAATGGGTACTGCTCCCTATCCTGGGTGAGCAAACGGCTGCCTCGCTCTGACATTGGGTACAGTTCCCAAATCCAGGATAGGTGAATAGCTGCCTCGCTCTGAGATTGGGCACAGCTCCCTAATCCTGGGTGGGTGAACTGCTGCCTTGCTCCGAGTTTCAGTCCAGCACTTAATCCTGGGTGACTGAACTGCTGCCTCGCTCTGAGATTGGGTACCGTTCCCTAAACCATTATGGGTGAACTGCTGACTTGCTCTCAGATTGGGTGCAGTTCCCGAATCCTGGATGGGTGAACTGCTGCCACTCTGAGATTGGGTACTGCTCCCAACTCCAGGGTGGTTGAACTGCTGCCTCGCTCAGAGATTGGGAACAGCTCCCTCCTCCAGGATGGGTGAACTGCTGCCTCGCTCTGAGATTGGGGACAGCTCCATAATCCAGGATGGGTGATCTGCTGTCTCACTCTGAGAATGGGTACAGCTCCTAATCCTGGGTAAGTGAACAGCTGCCTCACTCTCAGATTGGGTACAGTTCCCTAAACCATTATGGGTGAACTGCTGCCTCCCTCTGAGATCGGGTACAGCTCCCTAATCCAGGATGGGTGAACTGCTGCATCACTGAGATTGGGTACAGCACCTCATCCTGGGTGAGTGAACTGCTGCCTCGCTCTGAGATTGGGTACCGCTCCCTAATCCAGGATGGGTGAACTGCTGCCTCGCTCCGAGATTCGGTCCAGCACTTAATCCTGGGTGACTGTACTGCTGCCTCGCTCTGAGATTGGGTACCGTTCCCTAAACCATTATGGGTGAACTGCTGACTTGCTCTCAGATTGGGTGCAGTTCCCGAATCCTGGATGGGTGAACTGCTGCCACTCTGAGATTGGGTACTGCTCCCAACTCCAGGGTGGTTGAACTGCTGCCTCACTCAGAGATTGGGAACAGCTCCCTACTCCAGGATGGGTGAACTGCTGCTGCTCAGAGATTGAGTACAGCTCCCTACTCCAGGAAGGGTGAACTGCTGCTGCTGCCTCGCTCTGAGATTGGGTACAACTCCCTACGACAGAGGGGTGAACAGCTGACTCAGTGAGATTGGGTAGAGCTCCCCAATCCAGGATGGGTGTACTGCTGCCTCGCTCTTAGATTGGGTACAGCTTCCTACTCCAGTATGGGTGAACTGCTGCCTCGCTCTGAGATTGGGGACAGCTCCATAATCCTGGGTAAGTGAACAGCTGCCTCGCTCTGAGATTGGGTACAGTTCCCCAAACCATTATGGGTGAACTGCTGCCTCCCTCTGAGATTGGGTACAGCTCTCTAATCCAGGATGGGTGAACTGCTGCAGAACTGAGATAGGGTACAGCTCCCTAATCCAGGATGGGCGAACATCTGCCTCCCTCTGAGATTGGGTACAGCTCCCTCATCCAGGATGGGTGAACTGCTGCATCACTGAGATTGGGTACAGCTCCCTAATCCAGGATGGGTGAACTGCTGCCTCGCTAGAAGATTGGGTACAGCACCTAATTCTGGGTGAGTGAACTGCGGCCTCGCTCTGAGATTGGGTACAGTTCCCTAAAGCATTATGGGTGAACTGCTGACTTGCTCTCAGATTGGGTACAGCTCCCTTATCCAGGATGGATTAACTGCTGCATCACTGAGACTGGGTACAGCTCCCAAATCCACGATGGTTGAACTGCTACCGCTTTGAGATTGGGTACAGCTCCCTATCCTGGGTGAGCAAACGGCTGCCTCGCTCTGACATTGGGTACAGTTCCCAAATCCAGGACAGGTGAATAGCTGCCTCGCTCTGAGATTGGGCACAGCTCCCTAATATCCTGGGTGGGTGAACTGCTGCCTCGCTCCGAGTTTCGGTCCAGCACTTAATCCTGGGTGACTGAACTGCTGCCTCGCTCTGAGGTTGGGTACCGTTCCCTAAACC
This sequence comes from Scyliorhinus torazame, assembly GCF_047496885.1. Lineage (NCBI taxonomy): Eukaryota > Metazoa > Chordata > Chondrichthyes > Carcharhiniformes > Scyliorhinidae > Scyliorhinus > Scyliorhinus torazame. The sequence goes on from NC_092722.1 coordinate 90,013,971, forward strand.
ATTATGGGTGAACTGCTGACTTGCTCTCAGATTGGGTGCAGTTCCCGAATCCTGGATGGGTGAACTGCTGCCACTCTGAGATTGGGTACTGCTCCCAACTCCAGGGTGGTTGAACTGCTGCCTCGCTCAGAGTTTGGGAACAGCTCCCTCCTCCAGGATGGGTGAACTGCTGCCTCGCTCTGAGATTGGGGACAGCTCCATAATCCAGGATGGGTGATCTGCTGTCTCACTCTGAGAATGGGTACAGCTCCTAATCCTGGGTAAGTGAACAGCTGCCTCACTCTCAGATTGGGTACAGTTCCCTAAACCATTATGGGTGAACTGCTGCCTCCCTCTGAGATCGGGTACAGCTCCCTAATCCAGGATGGGTGAACTGCTGCATCACTGAGATTGGGTACAGCACCTCATCCTGGGTGAGTGAACTGCTGCCTCGCTCTGAGATTGGGTACCGCTCCCTAATCCAGGATGGGTGAACTGCTGCCTCGTTCCGAGATTCGGTCCAGCACTTAATCCTGGGTGACTGAACTGCTGCCTCGCTCTGAGATTGGGTACTGCTCCCAACTCCAGGGTGGTTGAACTGCTGCTGCTCAGAGATTGGGTACAGCTCCCTAATCTAGGATGGGTGAACTGCTGCCTTGATCTGAGATTGGGTACAGCTCCCTACTCCAGGAAGGGTGAACTGCTGCCTCGCTCTGAGATTGGGTACAACTCCCTACTACAGAGGGGTGAACAGCTGACTCAGTGAGATTGGGTAGAGCTCCCCAATCCAGGATGGGTGTACTGCTGCCTCGCTCTGAGATTGGGGACAGCTCCATAATCCTGGGTAAGTGAACAGCTGCCTCGCTCTGAGATTGGGTACAGTTCCCCAAACCATTATGGGTGAACTGCTGCCTCCCTCTGAGATTGGGTACAGCTCCCTAATCCAGGATGGGTGAACTGCTGCAGAACTGAGATTGGGTACAGCTCCCTAATCCAGGATGGGCGAACTTCTGCCTCCCTCTGAGATTGGGTACAGCTCCCTCATCCAGGATGGGTGAACTGCTGCATCACTGAGATTGGGTACAGCTCCCTAATCCAGGATGGGTGAACTGCTGCCTCGCTCTGAGATTGGGTACAGCACCTAATCCTGGGTGAGTGAACTGCGGCCTCGCTCTGAGATTGGGTACAGTTCCCTAAAGCATTATGGGTGAACTGCTGACTTGCTCTCAGATTGGGTACAGCTCCCTTATCCAGGATGGATTAACTGCTGCATCACTGAGACTGGGTACAGCTCCCAAATCCACGATGGGTGAACTGCTACCGCTTTGAGATTGGGTACAGCTCCTTACTCCTAGAAGGTGAACTGTTATCTTGCTCTAAAGGTAAGTACTGCTCCATTATCCAGGATGGGTGAACTGCTGCCTCGCTCTGAGATTGGGGACAGCTCCATAATCCAGGATGGGTGATCTGCTGTCTCACTCTGAGAATGGGTACAGCTCCTAATCCTGGGTAAGTGAACAGCTGCCTCACTCTCAGATTGGGTACAGTTCCCTAAACCATTATGGGTGAACTGCTGCCTCCCTCTGAGATTGGGTACAGCTCCCTAATCCAGGATGGGTGAACTGCTGCATAACTGAGATTGGGTGCAGCTCCCTAATCCAGGATGGGTGAACTGCTGCCGCGCTCTGAGATTGGGTACAGCACCTAATCCTGGGTGAGTGAACTGCGGCCTCGCTCTCAGATTGGGTACAGTTCCCGAAAGCATTATGGGTAAACTGCTGCCTCGCTCGTAGATTGGGTACAGTTCTCTACTCCAGAATCGGTGAACTGCTGCCTCGCACTTAGATTGGGGACAGCTCCATAATCCTGGGTAAGTGAACAGCTGCCTCGCGCTGAGATTGGGTACAGTTCCCTAAACCATTATGGGTGAACTGCTGCCTCCCTCTGAGATTGGGTACAGCTCCCTAATCCAGGATGGGTGAACTGCTGTCTGTCTGAAATTGGGTACAGCTCCTTCATCCAGGATGGGTGAACTGCTGACTCGCTCGGAGATTGGGTACAGCTCCCTACTACAGGACGGGTGAACTGCTGGATCTTTGAGATTGGGTACAGTTCCCTACTCCAGGGTGGGTTAACAGCTGCCACGTTCTGAGATTGGAGACAGCTCCCCAATCCTGGATGGATGAACTGCTGCCTCGCTCTGAGATTGGGTACAGCTCCCTTAATCCAGGATGGATGGCCTACTGCATCGCTCTTAGATTGGGTACAGTTCCCTCCTCCAGAATCGGTGAACTGCTGCATCGCTCCGCGATTGGATACAATTCCATAATTAAAAGAGCTGACTCGTTCTTACAATGCGTACAGCTCCTAATCCTGGGTAAGTGAACAGCTGCCTCGCTCTGAGATTAGGTACTGTTCTCTGAGATTGCGTACTGTTCCCTAAACCATTATGGGTGGACTGCTGCCTCGCTCTGAGATAGGGTACAGCTCCCTACTACAGATGGGTGAACAGCTGACTAACTGAGATTGGGTCGAGCTCCCCAAATCCAGGATGGGTGAACTGATGCCTCACTCTTAGATTGGGTACAGTTCCCTACTCCAGAATCGGTGAACTGCTGCCTCGCTCTGAGATTAGGTACACTCCATAATCCAAGATGGGTGAACTGCTGCCTCGCTCCAAGAATGGGTACAGCTCCCTAATCCTGGGTTAGTGAACTGCTGCCTCGCTCTGAGATTCGGTACAGCTCCCTAATCAGGAATGGGTGAACTGCAGCCTGACTGAGATTGGGTGCAGTGCCCGAATCCTGGATGGGTGAACTGCTGCCACTCTGAGATTGGGTTCAGCGCCCAACTCCAGGGTAGATGAACTGCTGCCTCGGTCTGAGTTTGGGTCCAGTTCCATAATCCAGGATGAGTGAGCTGCTGCGACTCACAGATTGGGTACAGCTCCTTAATCGAGGATGGGCGAACTGCTGCCATTCTGAGATTGGGTACAGCTCCATCCTCCAGGATGGATGAACTGCTGCCTTGGTCTGAGTTTGGGTCCAGTTCAATAATCCTGGATGGGTGAACTGCTGCCTCGCTCTGAAATTGGGTACAGCTCCCTCCGCTAGGACTGGGAACTGCTGGATTAGTGAGATGGTGTACAGTTCCCTAATCCACAATGGGTGAACAACTGCCTCAGTCGGAGATTGGGTTTAGCTCCCTAATCCAGGATTAGTGAACTGCTGCCTCGCTCTGAGATTGGGTACAGCTTCCTACTCCAGGATGGGTGAACTGCTGCCTCACTCTGACAATGGGTACTGCTCCCTAATCCAGGGTGGGTGAACTGCTGCCTCGCTCTGAGAATGGGTACTGCTCCCTATCCTGGGTGAGCGAACTGCTGCCTCGCTCTGACATTGGGTACAGTTCCCAAATCCAGGATAGGTGAATAGCTGCCTCGCTCTGAGATTGGGCACAGCTCCCTAATCCTGGGTGGGTGAACCGCTGCCTCACTGAGAATGGGTACTGCTCCCTATCCTGGGTGAGCAAACTGCTGCCTCGCTCTGACATTGGGTACAGTTCCCAAATCCAGGATAGGTGAATAGCTGCCTCGCTCTGAGATTGGGCACAGCTCCCTAATCCTGTGTGGGTGAACTGCTGCCTCACTGAGAATGGGTACAGTTCTGAAATCCAGGATGGGTGAGCTGCTGCCTCGCTCAGAGATTGGTTACACTTCCCAATCCAGGATGGGTGATCTATTGACTCGCACTGAGAATGGGTACAGCTCCCTACTCCAGGATGGGTGAACTGCTGCATCACTGAGATTGGGTACAGCACCTCATCCTGGGTGAGTGAACTGCTGCCTCGCTCTGAGATTGGGTACCGTTCCCTAAACCATTATGTGTGAACTGCTGACTTGCTCTCAGATTGGGTGCAGTTCCCGAATCCTGGATGGGTGAACTGCTGCCACTCTGAGATTGGGTACTGCTCCCAACTCCAGGGTGGTTGAACTGCTGCCTCGCTCAGAGATTGGGAACAGCTCCCTACTCCAGGATGGGGGAACTGCTGCCTCGCTCTGAGATTGGGGACAGCTCCATAATCCAGGATGGGTGATCTGCTGTCTCACTCTGAGAATGGGTACAGCTCCTAATCCTGGGTAAGTGAACAGCTGCCTCACTCTCAGATTGGGTACAGTTCCCTAAACCATTATGGGTGAACTGCTGCCTCCCTCTGAGATCGGGTACAGCGCCCTAATCCAGGATGGGTGAACTGCTGCATCACTGAGATTGGGTACAGCACCTCATCCTGGGTGAGTGAACTGCTGCCTCGCTCTGAGATTGGGTACCGCTCCCTAATCCAGGATGGGTGAACTGCTGCCTCGCTCCGAGATTCGGTCCAGCACTTAATCCTGGGTGACTGAACTGCTGCCTCGCTCTGAGATTGGGTACTGTTCCCTAAACCATTATGGGTGAACTGCTGCCTCCCTCTGAGATCGGGTACAGCTCCCTAATCCAGGATGGGTGAACTGCTGCATAACTGAGATTGGGTACAGCTCCCTAATCCAGGATGGGTGAACTGCTGCCGCGCTCTGAGATTGGGTACAGCACCTAATCCTGGGTGAGTGAACTGCAGCCTTGCTCTCAGATTGGGTACAGTTCCCGAAAGCATTATGGGTAAACTGCTGCTACCCTCTGAGATTGGGTACAGCTCCCTAATCCAGGATGGGTGAACTGCTGCCTCGCTCTGAGATTGGGTACAGCTCCCGAATCCAGGATGGGTGAACTGCTGCCTCGCTCGTAGATTGGTTACAGTTCTCTACTCCAGAATCGGTGAACTGCTGCCTTGCTCTGAGATTGGGGACAGCGCCATAATCCTGGGTAAGTGAACAGCTGCCTCGCGCTGAGATTGGGTACAGTTCCCTAAACCATTATGGGTGAACTGCTGCCTCCCTCTGAGATTGGGTACAGCTCCCTAATCCAGGATGGGTGAACTGCTGTCTGTCTGAAATTGGGTACAGCTCCTTCATCCAGGATGGGTGAACTGCTGACTCGCTCGGAGATTGGGTACAGTTCCCTACTCCAGGGTGGGTTAACAGCTGCCTCATTCTGAGATTGGAGACAGCTCCCCAATCCTGGATGGATGAACTGCTGCATCGCTCTGAGATTGGGTACAGCTCCCTTAATCCAGGATGGATGACCTACTGCATCGCTCTTAGATTGGGTACAGTTCCCTACTCCAGAATCGGTGAACTGCTGCCTCGCTCCGATTGGGTACAATTCCATAATTAAAAGAGCTGACTCGCTCTTACAATGCGTACAGCTCCTAATCCTGGGTAAGTGAACAGCTGCCTCGCTCTGAGATTAGGTACTGTTCTCTGAGATTGGGTACTGTTCCCTAAACCATTGTGGGTGGACTGCTGCCTCGCTCTGAGATAGGGTACAGCTCCCTACTACAGATGGGTGAACAGCTGACTAACTGAGACTGGGTCGAGCTCCCCAAATCCAGGATGGGTGAACTGCTGCCTCGCTCCGCGATTGGGTACAATTCCATAATCCAGGATGGGTGAACCGCTGCCTCGCTCTGAGAATGGGTACAGCTCCCTAATCCAGGATTAGTGAACTGCTACCTTGCTCTGAGATTCGGCACAGCTTCCTACTTCAGGATGAGTGAACTGCTGCCTCGCTCTGAGATTAGGTACACTCCATAATCCAAGATGGGTGAACTGCTGCCTCGCTCCAAGAATGGGTACAGCTCCCTAATCCTGGGTTAGTGAACTGCTGCCTCGCTCTGAGATTCGGTACAGCTCCCTAATCAGGAATGGGTGAACTGCAGCCTGACTGAGATTGGGTGCAGTGCCCGAATCCTGGATGGGTGAACTGCTGCCACTCTGAGATTGGGTTCAGCGCCCAACTCCAGGGTGGATGAACTGCTGCCTCGGTCTGAGTTTGGGTCCAGTTCCATAATCCAGGATGAGTCAACTGCTGCGACTCTCAGATTGGGTACAGCTCCCTAATCGAGGATGGGCGAACTGCTGCCATTCTGAGATTGGGTACAGCTCCATCCTCCAGGATGGGTCAACTGCTGCCTTGGTGTGAGTTTGGGTCCAGTTCAATAATCCTGGATGGGTGAACTGCTGCCTCGCTCTGAAATTGGGTACAGCTCCCTACGCTAGGACTGGGAACTGCTGGATTAGTGAGATGGTGTACAGTTCCCTAATCCACAATGGGTGAACAACTGCCTTGGTCGGAGATTGGGTTTAGCTCCCTAATCCAGGATTACTGAACTGCTGCCTCGCTCTGAGATTGGGAACAGCTTCCTACTCCAGGATGGGTGAACTGCTGCCTCACTCTGAGATTGGGTACAGGTCCATAATCCAGGATGGGTGTACTGCTGCCTCGCTCTGACAATGGGTACAGCTCCCTAATCCAGGGTGGGTGAACTGCTGCCTCGCTCTGAGAATGGGTACTGCTCCCTATCCTGGGTGAGCGAACTGCTGCCTCGCTCTGACATTGGGTACAGTTCCCAAATCCAGGATAGGTGAATAGCTGCCTCGCTCTGAGACTGGGCACAGCTCCCAACTCCGGGGTGGATTAACTGCTGCCTCGCTCGGAGGTTGAGTACAGCTCCCTACTCCGGGTTGGCCAAACTGCTGCCACTCTCAAGATTGGGTACAGCTCCCTAATCCAGGATGGGCGAACTGCTGCCTCGCCCTGAAATTGGGTACAGCTCCCTACTCTAGGACAGGTGATCTGCTGGATCACTGAGATTGGGTACAGTTCCCTAATCCACGATGGGTGAACCGCTGCCTCGCTCGGAGATTGCGTGCAGCTCCCTACTCCAGGGTGGGTAAACTGCTGCCTTGTTCTGAGAATGGATACAGCTCCCCAGTCCAGGATGGGTGAACTGCTGCCTTGCTCTGAGATTGGGTACAGCTCCCTACTCCAGGAAGGGTGAACTGCTGCCTCGCTCTGAGATTGGGTACAACTCCCTACTACAGATGGGTGAACAGCTGACTCAGTGAGATTGGGTAGAGCTCCCCAATCCAGGATGGGTGTACTGCTGCCTCGCTCTGTGATTGGTTACAGTTCCATAGTGCAGCATCGGTGAACTGCTGCCTCGCACTTAGATTGGGTACAGCTTCCTACTCCAGTATGGGTGAACTGCTGCCTCGCTCTGAGATTGGGGACAGCTCCATAATCCTGGGTAAGTGAACAGCTGCCTCGCTCTGAGATTGGGTACAGTTCCCCAAACCATTATGGGTGAACTGCTGCCTCCCTCTGAGATTGGGTACAGCTCCCTAATCCAGGATGGGTGAACTGCTGCAGAACTGAGATTGGGTACAGCTCCCTAATCCAGGATGGGCGAACTTCTGCCTCCCTCTGAGATTGGGTACAGCTCCCTCATCCAGGATGGGTGAACTGCTGCATCACTGAGATTGGGTACAGCTCCCTAATCCAGGATGGGTGAACTGCTGCCTCGCTCTGAGATTGGGTACAGCACCTAATCCTGGGTGAGTGAACTGCGGCCTCGCTCTGAGATTGGGTACAGTTCCCTAAAGCATTATGGGTGAACTGCTGACTTGCTCTCAGATTGGGTACAGCTCCCTTATCCAGGATGGATTAACTGCTGCATCACTGAGACTGGGTACAGCTCCCAAATCCACGATGGGTGAACTGCTACCGCTTTGAGATTGGGTACAGCTCCTTACTCCTAGAAGGTGAACTGTTATCTTGCTCTAAAGGTAAGTACTGCTCCATTATCCAGGATGGGTGAACTGCTGCCTCGCTCTGAGATTGGGGACAGCTCCATAATCCAGGATGGGTGATCTGCTGTCTCACTCTGAGAATGGGTACAGCTCCTAATCCTGGGTAAGTGAACAGCAGCCTCACTCTCACATTGGGTACAGTTCCCTAAACCATTATGGGTGAACTGCTGCCTCCCTCTGAGATTGGGTACAGCTCCCTAATCCAGGATGGGTGAACTGCTGCATAACTGAGATTGGGTGCAGCTCCCTAATCCAGGATGGGTGAACTGCTGCCGCGCTCTGAGATTGGGTACAGCACCTAATCCTGGGTGAGTGAACTGCGGCCTCGCTCTCAGATTGGGTACAGTTCCCGAAAGCATTATGGGTAAACTGCTGCCTCGCTCGTAGATTGGGTACAGTTCTCTACTCCAGAATCGGTGAACTGCTGCCTCGCACTTAGATTGGGGACAGCTCCATAATCCTGGGTAAGTGAACAGCTGCCTCGCGCTGAGATTGGGTACAGTTCCCTAAACCATTATGGGTGAACTGCTGCCTCCCTCTGAGATTGGGTACAGCTCCCTAATCCAGGATGGGTGAACTGCTGTCTGTCTGAAATTGGGTACAGCTCCTTCATCCAGGATGGGTGAACTGCTGACTCGCTCGGAGATTGGGTACAGCTCCCTACTACAGGACGGGTGAACTGCTGGATCGTTGAGATTGGGTACAGTTCCCTACTCCAGGGTGGGTTAACAGCTGCCACGTTCTGAGATTGGAGACAGCTCCCCAATCCTGGATGGATGAACTGCTGCCTCGCTCTGAGATTGGGTACAGCTCCCTTAATCCAGGATGGATGGCCTACTGCATCGCTCTTAGATTGGGTACAGTTCCCTCCTCCAGAATCGGTGAACTGCTGCATCGCTCCGCGATTGGATACAATTCCATAATTAAAAGAGCTGACTCGCTCTTACAATGCGTACAGCTCCTAATCCTGGGTAAGTGAACAGCTGCCTCGCTCTGAGATTAGGTACTGTTCTCTGAGATTGGGTACTGTTCCCTAAACCATTATGGGTGGACTGCTGCCTCGCTCTGAGATAGGGTACAGCTCCCTACTACAGATGGGTGAACAGCTGACTAACTGAGATTGGGTCGAGCTCCCCAAATCCAGGATGGGTGAACTGCTGCCTCGCTCCAAGAATGGGTACAGCTCCCTAATCCTGGGTTAGTGAACTGCTGCCTCGCTCTGAGATTCGGTACAGCTCCCTAATCAGGAATGGGTGAACTGCAGCCTGACTGAGATTGGGTGCAGTGCCCGAATCCTGGATGGGTGAACTGCTGCCACTCTGAGATTGGGTTCAGCGCCCAACTCCAGGGTAGATGAACTGCTGCCTCGGTCTGAGTTTGGGTCCAGTTCCATAATCCAGGATGAGTGAGCTGCTGCGACTCACAGATTGGGTACAGCTCCTTAATCGAGGATGGGCGAACTGCTGCCATTCTGAGATTGGGTACAGCTCCATCCTCCAGGATGGATGAACTGCTGCCTTGGTCTGAGTTTGGGTCCAGTTCAATAATCCTGGATGGGTGAACTGCTGCCTCGCTCTGAAATTGGGTACAGCTCCCTCCGCTAGGACTGGGAACTGCTGGATTAGTGAGATGGTGTACAGTTCCCTAATCCACAATGGGTGAACAACTGCCTCAGTCGGAGATTGGGTTTAGCTCCCTAATCCAGGATTAGTGAACTGCTGCCTCGCTCTGAGATTGGGTACAGCTTCCTACTCCAGGATGGGTGAACTGCTGCCTCACTCTGACAATGGGTACTGCTCCCTAATCCAGGGTGGGTGAACTGCTGCCTCGCTCTGAGAATGGGTACTGCTCCCTATCCTGGGTGAGCGAACTGCTGCCTCGCTCTGACATTGGGTACAGTTCCCAAATCCAGGATAGGTGAATAGCTGCCTCGCTCTGAGATTGGGCACAGCTCCCTAATCCTGGGTGGGTGAACCGCTGCCTCACTGAGAATGGGTACTGCTCCCTATCCTGGGTGAGCAAACTGCTGCCTCGCTCTGACATTGGGTACAGTTCCCAAATCCAGGATAGGTGAATAGCTGCCTCGCTCTGAGATTGGGCACAGCTCCCTAATCCTGGGTGGGTGAACTGCTGCCTCACTGAGAATGGGTACAGTTCTGAAATCCAGGATGGGTGAGCTGCTGCCTCGCTCAGAGATTGGTTACACTTCCCAATCCAGGATGGGTGATCTATTGACTCGCACTGAGAATGGGTACAGCTCCCTACTCCAGGATGGGTGAACTGCTGCATCACTGAGATTGGGTACAGCACCTCATCCTGGGTGAGTGAACTGCTGCCTCGCTCTGAGATTGGGTACCGTTCCCTAAACCATTATGTGTGAACTGCTGACTTGCTCTCAGATTGGGTGCAGTTCCCGAATCCTGGATGGGTGAACTGCTGCCACTCTGAGATTGGGTACTGCTCCCAACTCCAGGGTGGTTGAACTGCTGCCTCGCTCAGAGATTGGGAACAGCTCCCTACTCCAGGATGGGTGAACTGCTGCCTCGCTCTGAGATTGGGGACAGCTCCATAATCCAGGATGGGTGATCTGCTGTCTCACTCTGAGAATGGGTACAGCTCCTAATCCTGGGTAAGTGAACAGCTGCCTCACTCTCAGATTGGGTACAGTTCCCTAAACCATTATGGGTGAACTGCTGCCTCCCTCTGAGATCGGGTACAGCGCCCTAATCCAGGATGGGTGAACTGCTGCATCACTGAGATTGGGTACAGCACCTCATCCTGGGTGAGTGAACTGCTGCCTCGCTCTGAGATTGGGTACCGCTCCCTAATCCAGGATGGGTGAACTGCTGCCTCGCTCCGAGATTCGGTCCAGCACTTAATCCTGGGTGACTGAACTGCTGCCTCGCTCTGAGATTGGGTACTGTTCCCTAAACCATTATGGGTGAACTGCTGCCTCCCTCTGAGATCGGGTACAGCTCCCTAATCCAGGATGGGTGAACTGCTGCATAACTGAGATTGGGTACAGCTCCCTAATCCAGGATGGGTGAACTGCTGCCGCGCTCTGAGATTGGGTACAGCACCTAATCCTGGGTGAGTGAACTGCAGCCTTGCTCTCAGATTGGGTACAGTTCCCGAAAGCATTATGGGTAAACTGCTGCTACCCTCTGAGATTGGGTACAGCTCCCTAATCCAGGATGGGTGAACTGCTGCCTCGCTCTGAGATTGGGTACAGCTCCCGAATCCAGGATGGGTGAACTGCTGCCTCGCTCGTAGATTGGTTACAGTTCTCTACTCCAGAATCGGTGAACTGCTGCCTCGCTCTTAGATTGGGTACAGCTTCCTACTCCAGTATGGGTGAACTGCTGCCTCGCTCTGAGATTGGGGACAGCGCCATAATCCTGGGTAAGTGAACAGCTGCCTCGCGCTGAGATTGGGTACAGTTCCCTAAACCATTATGGGTGAACTGCTGCCTCCCTCTGAGATTGGGTACAGCTCCCTAATCCAGGATGGGTGAACTGCGGTCTGTCTGAAATTGGGTACAGCTCCTTCATCCAGGATGGGTGAACTGCTGACTCGCTCGGAGATTGGGTACAGTTCCCTACTCCAGGGTGGGTTAACAGCTGCCTCATTCTGAGATTGGAGACAGCTCCCCAATCCTGGATGGATGAACTGCTGCATCGCTCTGAGATTGGGTACAGCTCCCTTAATCCAGGATGGATGACCTACTGCATCGCTCTTAGATTGGGTACAGTTCCCTACTCCAGAATCGGTGAACTGCTGCCTCGCTCCGATTGGGTACAATTCCATAATTAAAAGAGCTGACTCGCTCTTACAATGCGTACAGCTCCTAATCCTGGGTAAGTGAACAGCTGCCTCGCTCTGAGATTAGGTACTGTTCTCTGAGATTGGGTACTGTTCCCTAAACCATTGTGGGTGGACTGCTGCCTCGCTCTGAGATAGGGTACAGCTCCCTACTACAGATGGGTGAACAGCTGACTAACTGAGACTGGGTCGAGCTCCCCAAATCCAGGATGGGTGAACTGCTGCCTCGCTCCGCGATTGGGTACAATTCCATAATCCAGGATGGGTGAACCGCTGCCTCGCTCTGAGAATGGGTACAGCTCCCTAATCCAGGATTAGTGAACTGCTACCTCGCTCTGAGATTCGGCACAGCTTCCTACTTCAGGATGAGTGAACTGCTGCCTCGCTCTGAGATTAGGTACACTCCATAATCCAAGATGGGTGAACTGCTGCCTCGCTCCAAGAATGGGTACAGCTCCCTAATCCTGGGTTAGTGAACTGCTGCCTCGCTCTGAGATTCGGTACAGCTCCCTAATCAGGAATGGGTGAACTGCAGCCTGACTGAGATTGGGTGCAGTGCCCGAATCCTGGATGGGTGAACTGCTGCCACTCTGAGATTGGGTTCAGCGCCCAACTCCAGGGTGGATGAACTGCTGCCTCGGTCTGAGTTTGGGTCCAGTTCCATAATCCAGGATGAGTCAACTGCTGCGACTCTCAGATTGGGTACAGCTCCCTAATCGAGGATGGGCGAACTGCTGCCATTCTGAGATTGGGTACAGCTCCATCCTCCAGGAGGGGTCAACTGCTGCCTTGGTGTGAGTTTGGGTCCAGTTCAATAATCCTGGATGGGTGAACTGCTGCCTCGCTCTGAAATTGGGTACAGCTCCCTACGCTAGGACTGGGAACTGCTGGATTAGTGAGATGGTGTACAGTTCCCTAATCCACAATGGGTGAACAACTGCCTTGGTCGGAGATTGGGTTTAGCTCCCTAATCCAGGATTACTGAACTGCTGCCTCGCTCTGAGATTGGGAACAGCTTCCTACTCCAGGATGGGTGAACTGCTGCCTCACTCTGAGATTGGGTACAGGTCCATAATCCAGGATGGGTGTACTGCTGCCTCGCTCTGACAATGGGTACAGCTCCCTAATCCAGGGTGGGTGAACTGCTGCCTCGCTCTGAGAATGGGTACTGCTCCCTATCCTGGGTGAGCGAACTGCTGCCTCGCTCTGACATTGGGTACAGTTCCCAAATCCAGGATAGGTGAATAGCTGCCTCGCTCTGAGACTGGGCACAGCTCCCAACTCCGGGGTGGATTAACTGCTGCCTCGCTCGGAGGTTGAGTACAGCTCCCTACTCCGGGTTGGCCAAACTGCTGCCACTCTCAAGATTGGGTACAGCTCCCTAATCCAGGATGGGCGAACTGCTGCCTCGCCCTGAAATTGGGTACAGCTCCCTACTCTAGGACAGGTGATCTGCTGGATCACTGAGATTGGGTACAGTTCCCTAATCCACGATGGGTGAACCGCTGCCTCGCTCGGAGATTGCGTGCAGCTCCCTACTCCAGGGTGGGTAAACTGCTGCCTTGTTCTGAGAATGGATACAGCTCCCCAGTCCAGGATGGGTGAACTGCTGCCTTGCTCTGAGATTGGGTACAGCTCCCTACTCCAGGAAGGGTGAACTGCTGCCTCGCTCTGAGATTGGGTACAACTCCCTACTACAGATGGGTGAACAGCTGACTCAGTGAGATTGGGTAGAGCTCCCCAATCCAGGATGGGTGTACTGCTGCCTCGCTCTGTGATTGGTTACAGTTCCATAGTGCAGCATCGGTGAACTGCTGCCTCGCACTTAGATTGGGTACAGCTTCCTACTCCAGTATGGGTGAACTGCTGCCTCGCTCTGAGATTGGGGACAGCTCCATAATCCTGGGTAAGTGAACAGCTGCCTCGCTCAGAGATTGGGTACAGCTCCCTAATCCAGGATGGGTGAACTGCTGCATAACTGAGATTGGGTACAGCTCCCTAATCCAGGATGGGTGAACTGCTGCCGCGCTCTGTGATTGGGTACAGCACCTAATCCTGGGTGAGTGAACTGCAGCCTCGCTCTGAGAATGGGTACAGTTCCCTAAAGCATTATGGGTAAACTGCTGCCTCACTCTGAGATTGGGTACAGCTCCCTAATCCAGGATGGGTGAACTGCTGCAGAACTGAGATTGGGTACAGCTCCCTAATCCAGGATGTGTGAACTGCTGCCTCCCTCTGAGATTGGGTACAGCTCCCTAATCCAGGATGGGTGAACTGCTGCATCACTGAGATTGGGTACAGCACCTAATCCTGGGTGAGTGAACTGCGGCCTCGCTCTGAGATTGGGTACAGTTCCCGAAAGCATTATGGGTGAACTGCTGACTTGCTCTCAGATTGGGTACAGCTCCCTTATCCAGGATGGGTTAACTGCAACGCTTTGAGATTGGGTACAGCTCCTTACTCCTAGAAGGTGAACTGTTATCTTGCTCTAAAGGAAAGCACTGCTCCATAATCCAGGATGGGTGAACTGCTGCCTCGCTCTGAGACTGGGGACAGCTCCATAATCCAGGATGGGTGATCTGCTGTCTCACTCTGAGAATGGGTACAGCTTCTAATCCTGGGTAAGTGAACAGCTGCCTCACTCTCAGATTGGGTACAGTTCCCTAAACCATTATGGGTGAACTGTTGCCTCGCTCAGAGATTGGGTACAGCTCCCGAATCCAGGATGGGTGAACTGCTGACTCGCTCTGAGATTGGGTACAGTACCTAATCCTGGGTGAGTGAACTGCTGACTAGCTCTCAGATTGGGTACAGCTCCCAACTCCAGGGTGGATGCACTGCGGCCTCACTCAGAGATTGGGAACAGCTCCGTACTCCACGATGGGCGAACGGCTGCCACTCTCAGATTGGGTACAGCTTCCTAATCCAGGATGGCCAAACTGCAGTTTGTCTGAAATTGGGTACAGCTCCTTCCTCCAGGATGGGTGAACATAGAACATAGAACGATACAGCGCAGTACTGGCCCTTCGGCCCACCATGTTGCACCGAAACAAAAGCCATCTAACCTACACCATTATTATCCATATGCTTATCCAATAAACTTTTAAATGCCCTCAATGTTGGTGAGTTCACTACTGTTGCAGGTAGGGCATTCCACGGCCTCACCACTCTTTGCGTAAAGAACCTACCTCTGACCTCTGTCCTATATCTATTACCCCTCAGTTTAAAGCTATGTCCCCTCGTGCCAGCCATTTCCATCTGCGGGAGAAGGCTCTCACTGTCCACCCTATCTAACCCCCTGATCATTTTGTATGCCTCTATTAAGTCTCCACTTAACCTTCTTCTCTCCAACGAAAACAACCTCAAGTCCATCAGCCTTTCCTCATAAGATTTTCCCTCCATACCAGGCAACATCCTGGTAAATCTCCTCTGCACCCGCTCCAAAGCCTCCACGTCCTTCCTATAATGCGGTGACCAGAACTGTACGCAATACTCCAAATGCGGCCGTACCAGAGTTTTGTACAGCTGCAACATGACCTCCTGACTCCGGAACTCAATCCCTCTACCAATAAAGGCCAACACTCCATAGGCCTTCTTCACAACGCTATCAACCTGGGTGGCAACTTTCAGGGATCTATGTACATGGCCACCTAGATCCCTCTGCTCATCCACACTTCCAAGAACTTTACCATTAGCCAAATATTCCGCATTCCTGTTTTTCCTTCCAAAGTGAATCACCTCACACATCTCTACATTAAACTCCATTTGCCACCTCTCAGCCCAGCTCTGCAGCTTATCTATGTCCCTCTATAACCTGCTACATCCTTCCACACTGTCGACAACACCACCGACTTTAGTGTCATCTGCAAATTTACTCACCCACCCTTCTGCGCCTTCCTCTAGGTCATTGATAAAAATGACAAACAGCAACGGCCCCAGAACAGATCCTTGTGGTACGCCACTTGTAACTGAACTCCATTCTGAACATTTCCCATCAACCACCACCCTCTGTCTTCTTTCAGCTAGCCAATTTCTGATCCACATCTCTAAATCACCCTCAATCCCCAGCCTCCGTATTTTCTGCAAGAGCCTACCATGGGGAACCTTATCAAACGCTTTACTGAAATCCATATACACCACATCAACTGCTCTACCCTCGTCTACCTGTTCAGTCACCTTCTCAAAGAACTCGATAAGGTTTGTGAGGCATGACCTACCCTTCACAAAGCCATGCTGACTATCCCTGATCATATTATTCCTATCGAGATGATAATAAATCTTGTCTCTTATAATCCCCTCCAAGACTTTACCCACTACAGACGTGAGGCTCACCCGTCTATAGTTGCCGGGGTTGTCTCTGCTCCCCTTTTTGAACAAAGGGACCACATTTGCTATCCTCCAGTCCTCTGGCACTCTTCCTGTAGCCAATGATGACATAAAAATCAAAGCCAAAGGTCCAGCTATCTCTTCCCTGGCCTCCCAGAGAATCATACGATAAATCCCATCAGGCCCCGGGGACTTATCTATTTTCAGCCTGTCCAGAATTGCCAACACCTCTTCCCTATGTACCTCAATGACATCTATTCTAATAGCCTGGGTCTCAGCATTCTCCTCCACAACATTATCTTTTTCCTGAGTGAATACTGATGAAAAATATTCATTTAGTATCTCGCCTATCTCTTCAGACTCCACACAAAACTTCCCATCCCTGTCCTTGACTGGTCCTACTCTTTCCCTAGTCATTCGCTTATTCCTGACATACCTATAGAAAGTTTTTGGGTTTTCCTTGATCCTACCTGCCAAATACTTCTCATGTCCCCTCCTTGCTCATCTTAGCTCTCTCTTTAGATCCTTCCTCGCTACCTTGTAACTATCCATCGCCCCAACTGAAACTTCACACCTCATCTTCACATAGGCCTCCTTCTTCCTCTTAACAAGAGATTCCACTTCTTTGGTAGACCACGGTTCCCTCGCTCTACGCCTTCCTCCCTGCCTGACACCGCGGTACGTACTTATCAAGAACACGCATTAGCTGATCCTTGAACAAGCTCCACTTTTCCAGTGTGCCCAACACTTGCAGCCCACTTCTCCAACCTATCCCCCCCAAGTCACGTCTAATGGCATCATAATTGCCCTTCCCCCAGCAATAACTCTTGCCCTGCGGTGTATACTTATCCCTTTCCATCACTAACGTAAACGTCACCGAATTGTGGTCACTGTCCCCAAAGTGCTCTCCTACCTCCAAATCCAACACCTGGCCTGGTTCATTACCCAAAACCAAATCCAACGTGGCCTCGCCTCTTGTTGGCCTGTCAACATATTGTGTCAGGAAACCCTCCTGCACACACTGTACAAAAAACGACCCATCTAATGTACTCGAACTATATCTTTTCCAGTCAATATTTGGAAAGTTAAAGTCTCCCATAATAACTACCTGGTTACTTTCGCTCTTATCCAGGATCATCCTCGCCATCCTTTCCTCTACATCCCTAGAACTATTTGGAGGCCTATAGAAAACTGAACTGCTGCCTCGGTCTGAGTTTGGGTGCAGTTCCATAATCCAGGATGGGTGACCTGCTGCCTCGATCTGAGATTGGGTACAGCGCCCTAATCGAGGATGGAGGAACTGCTGCCTCGCTCTGACATTGGGTACAGCTCCCTAATCCTGGGTGAGCGAACTGCTGCCTCGCTCTGACATTGGGCACAGCTCCCCAATCCTGGGTGGGTGAACTGCTGCTTTACTGACAATGGGTACAGTTCTGAAATCCACGATAGGTGAACTGCTGCCTCGCTCAGAGATTGGTTACAGCTCCCCAATCCAGGATGGGTGAATTGCTGCCTCACTGAAATTGGGTATAGTTCCCTTAATCCAGGATGGGTGAACTGCTGCCTCGCTCTGAGATTGGGTTCAGATCCCTTAATCCAGGATGGGTGAACTGCTTGCTCAGTCTGAGATTGTGTACAGCATCCTACTCCAGGATGGGTGAACAGCTGCCTCGCTCTGAGATTGGGCACAGCTCCCTAATCCAGGATGAGTGAACTGCTGCCTCGCTCCGAGATTGGGCACAGCTCCCTAATCCAGGATGAGTGAACTACTGCCTCACTCTGAGAATGGGTACAGCTCCCTAATCCTGGGTTAGTGAACTGCTGCCTCGCTCTGAGATTCGATACAGCTCCCTAATCAGGAATGGGTGAACTGCAGCCTGACTGAGATTGGGTGCAGTGCCCGAATCCTGGATGGGTGAACTGCTGCCTCGGTCTGAGTTTGGGTCCAGTTCCATAATCCAGGATGAGTGAACTGCTACTACTCTCAGATTGGGTACAGCTCCCTCATCCAGGATGGGCGAACAGCTGCCATTCTGAGATTGGGTACAGCTCCATCCTCTAGGATGGGTGAACTGCTGTCTCGGTCTGAGTTTTGGTCCAGTTCAATAATCCTGGATGGGTGAACTGCTGGCTCGCTCTGAAATTGGGTACAGCTCCCTACTCTAGGACTGTGAACTGCTGGATTAGTGAGATTGGGTACAGTTCCCGAATCCACGATGGGTGAACAACTGCCTTGGTCGGGGATTGGGTGCAGCTCCCTACTCCAGGGTGGATTAACTGCTGCCTCGATCTGAGATTGGGTACAGCTCCCAGTCCAGGATGGGTGAAATGCTGCCTCGCTCTGAGATTGGGTACAGCTCCCTAATCGAGGATGGATGAACTGCTGCCTCGCTCTGCGATTGGGTACACCCCATAATCCAGGATGGGTGAACTGCTGCCTCGCTCTGAGAATGGGTACAGCTCCCTAATCAAGGATTAGTGAACTGCTGCCTCGCTCTGAGATTGGGTACAGCTCCCTAATCCTGGGTGAGGTAACTACTGACTCGCTCTGAGATTGGGTACAGTTCCGAAGTCCAGGATGGGTGAACTGCTACCGCTTTGAGATTGTGTACAGCTCCTTACTCCAAGAAGGTGAAGTGCTATCTTGCTCGAAAATTAAGTATTGCTCCAAAATCCAGGACGGATGAAATGCTGCCTCGCTCTTAGATTCGGTACAGCTCCCTAATCAAGAATGGGTGAACTGCAGCCTGACTGAGATTGGGTACAGCTCCCAACTCCAGGGTGGATGAACTGCTGCCTCGCTCTGAAATTGGGTACAGCTCCCTACTCTGGGTTGGGCAAACTGCTGCCACTCTCAAGATTGGGTACAGCTCCCTAATCCAGGATGGGCGAACTGCTGCCTCGCTCTGAAATTGGGTACAGCTCCCTACTCTACGACGGGTGATCTGCTGGATCACTGAGATTGGGTACAGTTCCCTAATCCACGACGGGTGAACTGCTGCCTCGCTCGGAGATTGCGTGCAGCTCCCTACTCCATGGTGGGTAAACTGCTGCCTCGTTCTGAGAATGGGTACTGCTCCCTAATCCAGGGTGGGTGAACTGCTGCCTCGCTCAGAGATTGGTTACAGCTCCCCAATCCAGGATGGGTGAATTGCTGCCACACTGAAATTGGGTTCAGCTCCCTTAATCCAGGATGGGTGAACTGCTTGCTCACTCTGAGATTGTGTACAGCATCCTACTCCTGGATGGGTGAACAGCTGCCTCGCTCTGAGATTGGGCACAGCACCCTATTCCAGGATGAGTCACCTGCTGCCTCGCTCCGAGATTGGGCACAGCTCCCTAATCCAGGATGAGTGAACTGCTGCCTCACTCTGAGAATGGGTACAGCTCCCTAATCCTGGGTTAGTGAACTGCTGCCTCGCTCTGAGATTCGGTACAGCTCCCTAATCAGGAATGGGTGAACTGCAGCCTGACTGAGATTGGGTGCAGTGCCCGAATCCTGGATGGGTGAACTGCTGCCACTCTGAGATTGGGTTCAGCGCCCAACTCCAGGGTGGATGAACTGCTGCCTCGGTCTGAGTTTGGGTCCAGTTCCATAATCCAGGATGAGTGAACTGCTGCTACTCTCAGATTGGGTACAGCTCCCTCATCCAGGATGGGCGAACTGCTGCCATTCTGAGATTGGGTACAGCTTCCTACTCCAGGATGGGTGAACTACTGCCTCGCTCTGAGAATGCGTTTAGCTCCCTAATCCAGGATTTGTGAACTGCTGCCTCGCTCTTACAATGGGTACAGCTCCCGAATCCAGGGTGGGTGAACTGCTGCCTCGCTCAGAGATTGGTTACATCTTCCCAATCCAGGATGACTCGCATCTGTTGACTCGCACTGAGAATGGGTACAGCTTCCTACTCCAGGATGGGTGAACTGCTGCATCACTGAGATTGGGTACAGCACCTAATCCTGGGTGAGTGAACTGCTGCCTCGCTCTGAGATTGGGTACAGTTCCCTAAACCATTATGGGTGAACTGCTGCCTCGCTCTGAGATTGGATACCGCTCCTTAATCCAGGTTGGGCGAACTGCTGCCTCGCTCCGAGATTGGGTCCAGCACTTAATCCTGGGCGACTGAACTGCTGCCTCGCTCTGAGATTGGGTACCGTTCCCTAAACCATTTTGGGTGAACTGCTGACTTGCTCTCAGGTTGTGTGCAGTTCCCGAATCCTGGATGGGTGAACTGCTGCCACTCTGAGACTGGGTAATGCTCCCAACTCCAGGGTGGATGAACTGATGCCTCGCTCAGAGATTGGGAACAGCTCCCTACTCCACGATGGGCAAATGGCTGCCACTCTCAGCTTGCGTACAGTTCCCTCATCCAGGATGGGCGAACTACTGTCTGTCCGAAATTGGGTACAGCTCTTTCATCCAGGATGGGTGAACTGCTGCCTCGGTTTGTGTTTGGATCCAGTTCCATAATCCAAGATGGGTGAACTGCTGCCTCGCTCGGAGATTGAGTGCAGCTCCCTACTCTAGGACGGGTGAACTGCTGGATCACTGAGATTGGGTACAGTTCCCTACTCCCGGGTGGGTTAACAGCTGCCTCGTTCTGAGATCGGGTACAGCTCCCCAGTCCAGGATGGGTAAACTGCTGCCTCGTTCGGAGAATGGGTTTAGCTCCCTAATCCAGGAATAGTGAACTGGTGTCTCGCTCTGACATTGGGTACCGTTCCCAAATCCAGGATGGGTGAACAGCTGCCTCGCTCTGAGATTGGGTACAGCTTCCTACTCCAGGATGGGTGAACTACTGCCCCGCTCTGAGATTCGGTACAGCTCCCTAATCAAGAATGGGTGAACTGCAGCCTGACTGAGATTGGGTACAGCTCCCAACTCCAGGGTGGATGAACTGCTGCCTCGCTCGGAGGTTGGGTACAGCTCCCTACCCCGGTTTGGGCAAACTGCTGCCACTTTGAGATTGGGTACAGCTCCATCCTCCAGGATGGGTGAACTGCTGCCTCGGTCTGAAATTGGGTACAGCTCCCGACTCTAGGACGGGTGATCTGCTGGATTACTGAGATTGGGTACAGCTCCCTACTCCAGGGTGGGTAAACTGCTGCCTTGTTCTGAGAATGGGTACAGCTCCCCAGTCCAGGATGGGTGAACTGGTGCCTTGCTCTGAGATTGGGTACAGCTCCCTACTCCAGGAAGGGTGAACTGCTGCTGCTCAGAGATTGGGTACAGCTCCCTAATCGAGGATGGATGAACTGCTGCCTCGCTCTGTGATTGGTTACAGTTCCATAATCCTGGGTGAGTGAACTGCGGCCTCGCTCTGAGGTTGGGTACAGTTCCCTCAAGCATTATGGGTAAACTGCTGCCTCCCTCGGAGATTGGGTACAGCTCCCTAATCCAGGATGGGTGAACTGCTGCAGAACTGAGATTGGGTACAGCTCCCTAATCCAGGATGGGTGAACTACTGCCTCCCTCTGAGATTGGGTACAGCTCCCTAATCCAGGATGGGTGAACTGCTGCATCACTGAGATTGGGTACAGCACCTAATCCTGGGTGGGTGAACTGCGGCCTCGCTCTGAAATTGGGTACAGTTCCCTAAAGCATTATGTGTGAACTGCTGACTTGCCCTCAGATTGGGTACAGTTCCCTTATCCCGGATGGGTTAACTGCTGCATCACTGAGACTGGGTACAGCTCCCAAATCCACGATGGGTGAACTGCTACCACTTTGAGATTGGGTACAGCTCCTTACTCCTAGGATGGAAGCTCAGAACTAGAACAAACAGAGTTGTTATCTCTGGGTTGTTGCCCGTGCCACGTGATAGTGAGATGAGGAATAGGGAGAGAGAGCAATTAAACACGTGGCTACAGGGATGGTGCAGGCGGGAGGGATTCAGATTTCTGGGTAACTGGGGCTCTTTCTGGGGAAGGTGGGACCTCTACAGACAGGATGGTCTACATCTGAACCTGAGGGGCACAAGTATCCTGGGGGGGAGATTTGTTAGTGCTCTTTGGGGGGGTTTAAACTAATGCAGCAGGGGCATGGGAACCTGGATTGTAGTTTTAGGGCAAGGGAGAATGAGAGTATAGAGGTCAGGAGCTCAGATTTGACGTCGCAGGAGGGGGCCAGTGTTCAGGTAGGTGGTTTGAAGTGTGTCTACTTCAATGCCAGGAGTATACGAAATAAGGTAGGGGAACTGGCAGCATGGGTTGGTACCTGGGACTTCGATGTTGTGGCCATTTCGGAGACATGGATAGAGCAGGGACAGGAATGGATGTTGCAGGTTCCGGGGTTTAGGTGTTTTAGTAAGCTCAGAGAAGGAGGCAAAAGAGGGGGAGGTGTGGCGCTGCTAGTCAAGAGCAGTATTACGGTGGCGGAGAGGATGCTAAATGGGGACTCATCTTCCGAGGTAGTATGGGCTGAGGTTAGAAACATGAAAGGAGAGGTCACACTGTTGGGAGTCTTCTACAGGCCTCCAGTTGGTTCTAGGGATGTAGAGGAAAGGATGGCGAGGATGATCCTGGATAAGAGCGAAAGTAACAGGGTAGTTATTATGGGAGACTTTAACTTTCCAAATATTAACTGGAAAAGATATAGTTTGAGTACATTAGATGGGTCGTTTTTTGTACAGTGTGTGCAGGAGGGTTTCCTGACACACTATGTTGTCAGGCCAACAAGAGGCGAGGCCACGTTGGATTTGGTTTTGGGTAATGAACCAGGCCAGGTGTTGGATTTGGAGGTAGGAGAGCACTTTGGGGACAGTGACCACAATTCGGTGACGTTTACGTTAATGATGGAAAGGGATAAGTATACACCGCAGGGCAAGAGTTATAGCTGGGGGAAGGGCAATTATGATGCCATTAGACGTGACTTGGGGGGGGGGGGGAAATAAGGTGATAAGGTGGAGAAGTAGGCTGCAAGTGTTGGGCACACTGGATAAGTGGAGCTTGTTCAAGGATCAGCTACTGCGTGTTCTTGATAAGTATGTACCGGTCAGGCAGGGAGGAAGGCGTCGAGCGAGGGAACCGTGGTTTATCAAAGAAGTGGAATCTCTTGTTAAGAGGAAGAAGGAGGCCTATCTGAAGATGAGGTGTGAAGTTTCAGTTGGGGTGATGGATAGTTACAAGGTAGCAAGGAAGGATCTAAAGAGAGAGCTAAGACGAGCAAGGAGGGGACATGAGAAGTATTTGGCAGGTAGGATCAAGGAAAACCCAAAAGCTTTCTATAGGTATGTCAGGAATAAGCGAATGACTAGGGAAAGAGTAGGACCAGTCAAGGACAGGGATGGGAAGTTGTGTGTGGAGTCTGAAGAGATAGGCGAGATACTAAATGAATATTTTTCGTCAGTATTCACTCAGGAAAAAGAGAATGTTGTGGAGGAGAATGCTGAGACCCAGGCTAATAAAATAGATGGCATTGAGGTACGTAGGGAAGAGGTGTTGGCAATTCTGGACAGGCTGAAAATAGATAAGTCCCCGGGTCCTGATGGGATTTATCCTAGGATTCTCTGGGAGGCCAGGGAAGAGATTGCTGGACCTTTGACTTTGATTTTTATGCCATCATTGGCTACAGGAATAGTGCCAGAGGACTGGAGGATAGCAAATGTGGTCCCTTTGTTCAAAAAGGGAAGCAGAGACAACCCTGGCAAATATAGACGGGTGAGCCTCACGTCTGTAGTGGGTAAAGTCTTGGAGGGGATTATAAGAGACAAGATTTATAATCATCTAGATAGGAATAATATGATCAGGGATAGTCAGCATGGCTTTGTGAAGGGTAGGTCATGCCTCACAAACCTTATCGAGTTCTTTGAGAAGGTGACTGAACAGGTAGACGAGGGTAGAGCAGTTGATGTGGTGTATATGGATTTCAGCAAAGCGTTTGAGAAGGTTCCCCACGGTAGGCTATTGCAGAAAATACGGAGGCTGGGGATTGAGGGTGATTTAGAGATGTGGATCAGAAATTGGCTAGCTGAAAGAAGACAGAGGGTGGTGGTTGATGGGAAATGTTCAGAATGGAGTTCAGTTACAAGTGGAGTACCACAAGGATCTGTTCTGGGGCCGTTGCTGTTTGTCATTTTTATCAATGACCTAGAGGAAGGCGCAGAAGGGTGGGTGAGTAAATTTGCAGACGATACTAAAGTCGGTGGTGTTGTCGATAGTGTGGAAGGATGTAGCAGGTTACAGAGGGATATAGATAAGCTGCAGAGCTGGGCTGAGAGGTGGCAAATGGAGTTTAATGTAGAGAAGTGTCAGGTGATTCACTTTGGAAGGAATAACAGGAATGCGGAATATTTGGCTAATGGTAAAGTTCTTGGAAGTGTGGATGAGCAGAGGGATCTAGGTGTCCATGTACATAGATCCCTGAAAGTTGCCACCCAGGCTGATAGGGTTGTGAAGAAGGCCTATGGAGTGTTGGCCTTTATTG
The DNA here is from genome assembly GCF_047496885.1 of Scyliorhinus torazame. Taxonomy (NCBI): domain Eukaryota; kingdom Metazoa; phylum Chordata; class Chondrichthyes; order Carcharhiniformes; family Scyliorhinidae; genus Scyliorhinus; species Scyliorhinus torazame. Next base: position 90,038,270 of record NC_092722.1, read on the forward strand.
GTAGAGGGATTGAGTTCCGGAGTCAGGAGGTCATGTTGCAGCTGTACAGAACTCTGGTACGGCCACATTTGGAGTATTGCGTACAGTTCTGGTCACCGCATTATAGGAAGGACGTGGAGGCTTTGGAGCGGGTGCAGAGGAGATTTACCAGGATGTTGCCTGGTATGGAGGGAAAATCTTATGAGGAAAGGCTGATGGACTTGAGGTTGTTTTCGTTGGAGAGAAGAAGGTTAAGAGGAGACTTAATAGAGGCATACAAAATGATCAGGGGGTTGGATAGGGTGGACAGTGAGAGCATCGCCCGCGGATGGAAATGGCTGGCACGAGGGGACATAGCTTTAAACTGAGGGGTAATAGATATAGGACAGAGGTCAGAGGTAGGTTCTTTATGCAAAGAGTAGTGAGGCCGTGGAATGCCCTACCTGCTACAGTAGTGAACTCGCCAACATTGAGGGCATTTAAAAGTTTATTGGATAAACATATGGATGATAATGGCATAGTGTAGGTTAGATGGCTTTTGTTTCGGTGCAACATCGTGGGCCGAAGGGCCTGTACTGCGCTGTATCGTTCTATGTTCTATGTTCTAAGGTGAACTGTTATCTTGCTCTAAAGGTAAGGACTGCTCCAAAATCCAGGACGGATGAACTGCTGCCTCGCTCTGAGATTGGGTACAGCTCCGCCAATCGAGGATGGATGTACTGCTGCCTCGCTCTTAGATTGGTTACAGTTCCCTACTCCAGAATCGGTGAACGGCTGCCTCGCTCTTAGATTGGGTACAGCTTCCTACTCCAGTATGGGTGAACTGCTGCCTCGCTCTGAGATTGGGGACAGCTCCATAATCCTGGGTAAGTGAACAGCTGCCTCGCGCTGAGATTGGGTACAGTTCCCTAAACCATTCTGGGTGAACTGCTGCCTCGCTCTGAGATTGGGTCGAACTCCCCAATCCAGGATGGATGTAGTGCTGCCTCGCTTAGATTGGTTACAGTTCTCTACTCCAGAATCGGTGAACTGCTGCCTCGCTCTTAGATTGGGGACAGCTCCATAATCCTGGGTAAGCGAACAGTTGCCTCGCTCTGATATTTGGTACAGTTCCCTAAACCATTATGGGTGAACTGCTGCCTCCCTCTGAGATTGGGTACAGCTCCCTAATCCAGGATGGGTGAACTGCTGCATCACTGAGATTGGGTACAGCTCCCTAATCCAGGATGGGTGAACTGCTGCCTCGCTCTGAGATTGGGTACCACTCCCTAATCCAGGATGGGTGAACTGCTGCCTCGCTCTGAGATTGGGTACAGCACGTAATCCTGGGTGACTGAACTCCGGCCTCGCTCGGAGATTGGGTACAGCTCCCTTATCCAGGTTGGGTTAACTACTGCCTCACTGAGACTGGGTACAGCTCCCAAATCCACGATGGGTGAACTGCTACCGCTTTGAGTCTGGGTACAGCTCCTTACTCCTAGAAGGTGAACTGTTATCTTGCTCTAAAGGTAAGTACTGCTCCAAAATCCAGTACGGATGAACTGCTGCCTCGCTCTGAGATTCGGTACAGCTCCCTAATCAAGAATGGGTGAACAGCCTGACTGAGATTGGGTACATCTCCCAACTGCAGGGTGGATGAACTGCTCCCTCGCTCGGAGATTGGGTAGAGCGCCCTACTCCAGGTTGGGCAAACAGCGGCCACTCTCAGATTGGGTACAGCTCCCTAATCCAGGATGGGCGAACTGCTTGCTCACTCTGAGGTTGTGTACAGCATCCGACTCCAGGATGAGTGAACTGCTGACTCACTCTGAGATTGGGTACAGCTCCATAATCCAGGATGGGTGAACTCCTTACTCGCTCTGAGAATGGTTACAGCTCCCAAATCGAGGATGGATGAACTGCTGCCTTGCTCTGAGATTGTGTACAACTCCCTACTACAGGGTGTGTGAACTACTGACTCACTGAGATTGGGTACAGCTCCCAAATCCACGATGGGTGAACTGCTACCGCTTTGAGTCTGGGTACAGCTCCTTACTCCTAGAAGGTGAACAGTTATCTTGCTCTAAAGGTAAGTACTGCTCCAAAATCCAGTACGGATGAACTGCTGCCTCGCTCTGAGATTCGGTACAGCTCCCTAATCAAGAATGGGTGAACAGCCTGACTGAGATTGGGTACATCTCCCAACTGCAGGGTGGATGAACTGCTCCCTCGCTCGGAGATTGGGTAGAGCGCCCTACTCCAGGTTGGGCAAACAGCGGCCACTCTCAGATTGGGTACAGCTCCCTAATCCAGGATGGGCGAACTGCTTGCTCACTCTGAGATTGTGTACAGCATCCGACTCCAGGATGAGTGAACTGCTGACTCACTCTGAGATTGGGTACAGCTCCATAATCCAGGATGGGTGAACTCCTTACTCGCTCTGAGAATGGGTACAGCTCCCAAATCGAGGATGGATGAACTGCTGCCTTGCTCTGAGATTGTGTACAACTCCCTACTACAGGGTGTGTGAACTACTGACTCACTGAGATTGGGTACAGCTCCCCAATCCAGGATGGATGAACTGCTGCCTTGCTCTGAGATTGGGTACAGCTCCCTTAGTCCAGGATGGGTGAACTGCTGCCTCACTCTTAGATTGGGTGCAGTTCCGACTTCCGGGTGCGGCGATGACCAGCTGAGTCGCACGTTTCGGCAGCTCCCTGTGAAACGGACTTTTGGGCTCTTGATAGGAGCCCCAACGGCAATTTTGACGGCTAAAAACACTGTGCGGTAAACCAGAAGGGAATCCCCCCTGGATACGGATGGAAAAAGGAGGAGAAAGTGGCCAGATTGCAGTGGATCCTTTAGAACAGCGGCAAGGAAGGCAAGCAAAAACCAAGATGGCGTCGGAAGGTGGCAGTTTAACATGGGGCCCTGAACAACAAGAGTTCTTGAAATGCTGTGTGGACGAGATCAAAAAGGAAATGAAGAAAGAGCTGTTGGCCCCGATACTACAGGCGATCGAAGGGTTAAAGGAGGAACAAAAGACCCAGGAGCGGGAGCTTCGGGTCGTGAAGGCAAAGGCAGCTGAGAATGAGGACGACATACAGGGCCTGGTGGTGAAGACGGAGACGCAGGAGGCACATCAGAAACGATGTGTGGAAAGGTTGGAGGCACTGGAAAACAACGCAAGGAGGAACAACCTGAGGATTCTTGGTCTTCCTGAAGGTGTGGAGGGAGCGGACGTCGGGGCATATGTGAGCACGATGCTGCACTCGTTAATGGGAGCGGAGGCCCCGGCGGGCCCGTTGGAGGTGGAGGGAGCATACCGAGTGATGGCGCGAGGACCGAGAGCAGGAGAAATTCCCAGAGCCATAGTGGTGAGATTCCTCCGTTTTAAGGATAGAGAAATGGTCCTTAGATGGGCGAAGAAAACTCGGAGCAGTAAATGGGAGAACGCGGTGATCCGCGTTTATCAAGACTGGAGTGCGGAGGTGGCAAGAAGGAGGGCGAGCTTTAATCGGGCCAAGGCGGTGCTTCATAAAAAGAAGATAAAATTTGGAATGCTGCAACCGGCAAGACTGTGGGTCACATACCGAGGGAGGCACCACTACTTTGAGACGGCGGATGAAGCGTGAACTTTTATTGTGGAAGAAAAACTGGAATGAGCGGGTTATTAAAAAGAACGTTCGAACAAAGTGGTGGGGCGAATGTGGGGGGCAAAGAGGGGTTTTATGTACTAATCCTGCGATGTGGTAACTTTTCTCTCTCCCACAGGTGGTGATGTGGGGAGGAGGGGAGGTGGAGGAGATGGGGCGTTGGCCATTGGGGGCGGGGCCAAGGGAGAAGCGCGGGCTTGGTTCCCGCGCTATGATAATCATGGCGGGAGGGGGGAATTACTGGGTTGCTGCTGCTGGGGAGAGGGGGGTGCTGGTATGGGAGAGGATGGGCGGGGGGGCACCGCCTGGGGGAGATACAGCTGCGTGGGAACCGGGTGAGGAGCTGGAAAAAGGTGATGGCTAATCGACAAGGGGGGGGGGGGGTAGGAAGCCCCCCAACTCGGCAGATCACGTGGAACGTGAGAGGGCTGAATGGGCCGATAAAGAGGGCACGGGTACTCGCACACCTTAAGAAACGTAAGGCAGATGTGGTTATGTTACAGGAAACGCACCTGAAACTGATAGACCAGGTTAGGCTACGCAAAGGATGGGTGGGGCAGGTGTTCCATTCGGGGCTAGATGCGAAAAACAGGGGGGTGGCTATATTAGTGGGGAAGCGGGTAATGTTCGAGGCAAAGACTATAGTGGCGGATAACGGGGGCAGATACGTGATGGTGAGTGGCAAACTACAGGGGGAGACGGTGGTTTTGGTAAACGTATATGCCCCGAACTGGGATGATGCCAATTTTATGAGGCGGATGCTAGGACGCATTCCGGACCTAGAGATGGGAAAGCTGATAATGGGGGGAGATTTTAATATGGTGTTGGAACCAGGGCTGGATAGGTCGAAGTCCAGGACTGGAAGGAGGCCGGCAGCAGCCAAGGTACTTAAAGATTTTATGGAGCAGATGGGAGGTGTAGACCCGTGGAGATTTAGCAGACCTAGGAGTAAGGAGTTCTCGTTTTTCTCCTATGTCCATAAAGTCTACTCGCGAATAGACTTTTTTGTGCTGGGAAGGGCGTTGATCCCGAAGGTGAGGGGAACGGAGTATACGGCTATAGCCATTTCGGATCACGCTCCACACTGGGTAGACTTGGAGATAGGGGAGGAAACAGGAGGGCGCCCACCCCGGAGAATGGACATGGGACTAATAGCAGATGAGGGGGGGTGTCTAAGGGTGAGGGGGTGCATTGAAAAGTACTTGGAACTCAATGATAATGGGGAGGTCCAGGTGGGAGTGGTCTGGGAGGCGTTGAAGGCGGTGGTTAGAGGGGAGCTGATATCAATAAGGGCACATAAAGGGAAGCAGGAGAGTAAGGAACGGGAGCGGTTGCTGCAAGAACCTTTGAGGGTGGACAGACAATATGCGGAAGCACCGGAGGAGGGACTGTACAGGGAAAGGCAAAGGCTACATGTAGAATTTGACTTGCTGACTACAGGCACTGCAGAGGCACAATGGAGGAAGGCACAGGGTGTACAGTACGAATATGGGGAGAAGGCGAGCAGGTTGCTGGCACACCAATTGAGGAAAAGGGGAGCAGCGAGGGAAATAGGGGGAGTGAGGGATGAGGAAGGAGAGATGGAGCGGGGAGCGGAGAGAGTGAATGGAGTGTTCAAGACATTTTATAAAAAATTATATGAAGCTCAACCCCCGGATGGGAGGGAGAGAATGATAGGCTTCTTGGATCGGCTGGAATTTCCCAAGGTGGAAGAGCAGGAAAGGGTGGGACTGGGAGCACAGATCGAGGTAGAAGAAGTGGTGAAAGGAATTAGGAGCATGCAGGCGGGAAAGGCCCCGGGACCGGATGGATTCCCAGTCGAATTCTATAGAAAATATGTGGACTTGCTCGCCCCGGTACTGACGAGGACCTTTAATGAGGCAAAGGAAAGGGGACAACTGCCCCCGACTATGTCTGAAGCAACGATATCGCTTCTCTTAAAGAAGGAAAAGGACCCGCTACAATGCGGGTCCTATAGACCTATTTCCCTCCTAAATGTAGATGCCAAGGTAATGGTAATGAGAATAGAGGAATGTGTCCCGGGGGTGGTCCACGAGGACCAAACTGGGTTTGTGAAGGGGAGACAGCTGAACACGAATATACGGAGGTTGTTAGGGGTAATGATGATGGCCCCACCAGAGGGAGAAACGGAGATAGTAGTGGCGATGGATGCCGAGAAAGCATTTGATAGAGTGGAGTGGGATTATTTGTGGGAGGTGTTGAGGAGATTTGGATTTGGAGAGGGGTATGTTAGATGGGTGCAGTTGTTGTATAGGGCCCCAGTGGCGAGCGTGGTCACGAATGGACGGGGATCTGCATATTTTCGGCTCCATAGAGGGACAAGGCAGGGATGCCCTCTGTCCCCATTATTGTTTGCACTGGCGATTGAGCCCCTGGCGATAGCGTTGAGGGGTTCCAAGAAGTGGAGGGGAGTACTTAGGGGAGGAGAAGAACACCGGGTATCTTTGTATGCGGACGATTTGCTACTATACGTGGCGGACCCGGCGGAGGGGATGCCAGAAATAATGCGGATACTTGGGGAGTTTGGGGATTTTTCAGGGTATAAATTGAACATGGGGAAAAGTGAGTTGTTTGTGGTGCATCCAGGGGAGCAGAGTAGAGAAATAGAGGACCTACCGTTGAGGAAGGTAACAAGGGACTTTCGTTACCTGGGGATCCAGATAGCTAAGAATTGGGGCACATTGCATAGGTTAAATTTAACGCGGTTGGTGGAACAAATGGAGGAGGATTTCAAGAGATGGGATATGGTATCCCTGTCACTGGCAGGGAGGGTGCAGGCGGTTAAGATGGTGGTCCTCCCGAGATTCCTCTTTGTGTTTCAGTGCCTCCCGGTGGTGATCACGAAGGCTTTTTTTAAAAGGATTGAAAAGAGCATCATGGGTTTTGTGTGGGCCGGGAAGACCCCGAGAGTGAGGAAGGGATTCTTACAGCGTAGCAGGGATAGGGGGGGGCTGGCACTACCGAGCCTAAGTGAGTATTATTGGGCCGCTAATATTTCAATGGTGAGTAAGTGGATGGGAGAGGAGGAGGGAGCGGCGTGGAAGAGATTAGAGAGGGCGTCCTGTAGGGGGACTAGCCTACAGGCTATGGTGACAGCCCCATTGCCGTTCTCACCGAGGAACTACACCACAAGCCCGGTGGTGGTGGCTACACTGAAGATTTGGGGACAGTGGAGACGGCATAGGGGAAAGACTGGAGCCTTGGGGGGGTCCCCGATAAGAAACAATCATAGGTTTGCCCCGGGGGGAATGGATGGGGGCTATGGAATGTGGCAAAGAGCAGGAATAACGCAACTGAAAGATCTGTTTGTGGATGGGAAGTTCGCGAGTCTGGGAGCGCTGACCGAGAAATATGGGTTGCCCCAAGGGAATGCATTCAGGTATATGCAACTGAGGGCTTTTGCGAGGCAACAGGTGAGGGAATTCCCGCAGCTCCCGACACAAGAGGTGCAGGACAGAGTGATCTCAAAGGCATGGGTGGGGGATGGTAAGGTGTCAGATATATATAGGGAAATGAGGGACGAAGGGGAGACTATGGTAGATGAACTAAAAGGGAAATGGGAAGAAGAGCTGGGGGAGGAGATCGAGGAGGGGCAGTGGGCAGATGCCCTAAGCAGGGTAAACTCGTCGTCCTCGTGTGCCAGGCTAAGCCTGATTCAGTTTAAGGTATTACACAGGGCACATATGACTGGAGCACGGCTCAGTAAATTTTTTGGGGTGGAGGATAGGTGTGCGAGGTGCTCGAGAAGCCCAGCGAATCATACCCATATGTTTTGGTCATGCCCGGCACTACAGGGGTTTTGGATGGGGGTGACAAAGGTGCTTTCAAAAGTAGTAGGAGTCCGGGTCGAACCAAGCTGGGGGTTGGCTATATTTGGGGTTGCACAAGAGCTGGGAGTGCAGGAGGCGAGAGAGGCCGATGTTTTGGCCTTTGCGTCCCTAGTAGCCCGGCGCAGGATATTGCTAATGTGGAAAGAAGCCAAGCCCCCGGGGGTGGAGACCTGGATAAATGACATGGCGGGGTTTATAAAGCTAGAGCGGATTAAGTTCGTCCTGAGGGGGTCGGCTGAAGGGTTCACCAGGCGGTGGCAACCGTTCGTCGAATACCTCGCAGAAAGATAGACGGAATGGGAAAAAGAAGGCAGCAGCAGCAGCCCAGGATCGGGGGGGGGGGGGGGGGGGGGGGGAGGAGGAACCAGAAGGACTCTCAGGGTTGTTAATATATACTGTATAGTATGTATAGGTCGTTGCTACAGATAATTATATATTGGACTGTTAAGTTATATTTTTGGAGAGTGTTACTTGTGACAAGGCAGTTGCCAATTAGGGCTAGTTTTCATTTTTGTTATTTATTATTTATTCATTTTTTGTTTATAAAATAGGTCATTGTTATTTGTCTTGTTATAATATTGTGTAAAGGATGCACAATGTACTGTGTTGGTGACCAAAAATTTTCAATAAAATATTTAATTAAAAAAAAAAAGATTGGGTGCAGTTCCCTACTCCAGAATCGGTGAACTGCTGCCTCGCTCCGCGATTTGGTACACCCCATAATCCAGGATGGGTGAACTGCTGCCTCGCTCTGAGAATGGGTACAGCTCCCTAATCAAGGATGAGTGAACTGCTGCCTCGCTCTGAGATTGGGTACAGCTCCCTAATCCTGGGTGAGGTAACTACTGACTCGCTCTGAGATTGGGTACAGTTCCGAGATCCAGGGTGGGTGAACTGCTACCGCTTTGAGATTGTGTACATTCCTTACTCCAAGAAGGTGAAGTGCTATCTTGCTCGAAATTTAAGTATTGCTCCAAAATCCAGGACTGATTAACTGCTGCCTCGCTCTGAGATTCGGTACAGCTCCCTAATCAAGAATGGGTGAACTGCAGCCTGACTGAGATTGGGTACAGCTCCCAACTCCAGGGTGGATGAACTGCTACCTCGCTCGGAGGTTGGGTACAGCTCCCTACTCCGGGTTGGGCAAACTGCTGCCTCGTTCTGAGAATGGGTGCAGCTCCACAGTCCAGGATGGGTGAACTGCTGCCTTGCTCTGAGATTGGGTACAGCTCCCTACTCCAGGAAGGGTGAACTGCTGCTGCTCAGAGATTGGGTACAGCTCCCTAATCGAGGATGGATGAACTGCTGCCTCGCTCTAAGATTGGGTACACTCTCTACTACAGATGGGTGAACAGCTGACTCAGTGAGATTGGGTAGAGCTCCCCAATCCAGTATGGGGGAACTGCTGCCTCACTCTGAGATTGGGGACAACTCCATAATCCTGGGTAAGTGAACAGCTGCCTCGCTCTGAGATTGGGTACAGTCCCCCAAACCATTATGGGTGAACTGCTGCCTCCCTCTGAGATTGAGTACAGCTCCCTAATGCAGGATGGGTGAACTGATGCCGCGTTCTGAGATTGGGGACAGCACCTAATCCTGGGTGAGTGAACTGCGGCCTCGCTTTGAGATTGGGTACAGTTCCCTAAAGCATTATGGGTAAACTGCTGCCTCCCTCTGAGATTGGGTACAGCTCCCTAATCCAGGAAGGGTGAACTGCTGCATCACTGAGATTGGGTACAGCACCTATTCCTGGGTGGGTGAACTGCGGCCTCGCTCTGAGATTGGGTACAGTTCCGGAAAGCATTATGGATGAACTGCTGACTTGCTCTCAGATTGGGTACAGCTCCCTTATCCAGGATGGGTTAACTGCTGCATCACTGAGACTGGGTACAGCTCCCAAATCCACGAGGGGTGAACTGCTACCGCTTTGAGATTGGGTACAGCTCCTTACTCCTAGAAGGTGAACTGTTATCTTGCTCTAAAGGTAAGTACTGCTCCAAAATCCAGGACGGATGAACTGCTGCCTCGCTCTGAGATTGGGTACAGCTCCCGAATCCAGGATGGATGTACTGCTGCCTCGCTCTTAGATTGGTTACCATTCCCTACTCCAGAATCGGTGAACTGCTGCCTCGCTCTTAGATTGGGTACAGTTCCCTAAACCATTATGGGCGAACTGCTGCCATCCTCTGAGATTGGGTACAGTCCCCCAAACCATTATGGGTGAACTGCTGCCTCCCTCTGAGATTGAGTACAGCTCCCTAATCCAGGATGGGTGAACTGCTGTATAACTGGGATTGGTTACCGTTCCCTACTCCAGAATCGGTGAACTGCTGCCTCGCTCTTAGATTGGGGACAGCTCCATAACCCTGGGTAAGTGAACAGCTGCCTCGCTCTGAGATTGGGCACAGTTCCCTAAACCATTATGGGTGAACTGCTGCCATCCTCTGAGATTGGGTACAGCTCCCTAATCTAGGATGGGTGAACTGCTGCATCACTGAGATTGGGTACAGCTCCCTAATCCAGGATGGGTGAACTGCTGCCTCGCTCTGAGATTGGGTACCACTCCCTAATCCAGGATGGGTGAACTGCTGCCTCGCTCTGAGTTTGGGTACAGCACCTAATCCTGGGTGACTGAACTGCGGCCTCGCTCTGAGGTTGGGTACAGTTCCCTAAAGTATTATGGGTGAACTGCTGACTTGCTCGCAGATTGGGTACAGCTCCCTTATCCAGGTTGGGTTAACTACTGCCTCACTGAGACTGGGTACAGCTCCCAAATCCACGATGGGTGAACTGCTACCGCTTTGAGTCTGGGTACAGCTCCTTACTCCTAGAAGGTGAACTGTTATCTTGCTCTAAAGGTAAGTACTGCTCCAAAATCCAGGACGGGTGAACTGCTGCCTCGCTCTGAGATTCGGTACAGCTCCCTAATCAAGAATGGGTGAACAACAGCCTGACTGAGATTGGGTACATATCCCAACTCCAGGATGGATGAACTGCTGCCTCGCTTGGAGATTGGGTACAGCTCCCTATTCCAGGTTGGGCAAACAGCTGCCACTCTCAGATTGGGTACAGCTCCATCCTCCAGGACGGGTGAACTGCTGCCTCGCTCGGAGATTGGGTGCAGCTCCTGACTCGAGGGTGGGCCAACTGTTGCCTTGTTCTGAGATAGGGTACAGCTCCCTAATCGAGGATGGATGAACTGCTGCCTCGCTCTGGGATTGGATACAACTCCCTTAATCCAGGATGGGTGAACTGCTTGCTCACTCTGAGATTGTGTACAGCATCCTACACCTGGATGGGTGAACAGCTGCCTCGCTCTGAGATTGGGTACAGTTCCCTACTCCATGATGGGTGAACTGCTGCCTCGCTCCGAGATTGGGCACAGCTCCATAATCCAGGATGGGTGAACTCCTTACTCGCTCGGAGAATGGGTACAGCTCCCAAATCGAGGATGGATGAACTGCTGCCTTGCTCTGAGATTGTGTACAACTCCCTACTACAGGGTGTGTGAACTGCTAACTCACTGAGATTGGGTACAGCTCCCCAATCCAGGATGGATGAACCTTGCTCTGAGATTGGGTGCAGCTGCCTTAGTCCAGGATGGGTGAACTGCGGCCTCGCTCTTAGATTGGGTGCAGCTCCATAATTCAGGATGGGTGAACGGCTGCCTCGCTCTGAGAATGGGTACAGCTCCCTACTCTAGGACAGGTGAACTACTGGATCACTAAGATTGGGTACAGTTCCCTAATCCACGGTGAGTGAACTGCTGCCTCGCTGTGAGATTGGGTACAGCTCCTTACTCCTAGAAGGTGAACTGTTATCTGGCTCTAAAATTAAGTCCTGCACCAAAATCCAGGACGTATGAACTGCTGCCTCGCTCTGAGATTGGGCACAGCTTCCAACACCAGAATGAGTGAACTGCTGCCTCGCTCTGAGATTGGGTACAGCTCCATAATCGAGGATGGGTGAACTGCTGCATCACGGAGATTGGGTACCACTCCCTTATCCAGGATGGGTGAATTGCTGCCTCGCTCTGAGATAGGGTACAGCACCTAATCCTGGGTGAGTGAACTGCTACCTCGCTCTGAGATTGGGTACACCTCCCTCCTACAGATGATTGAACAGCTGACTTACTGAGATTGGGTAGAGTTCCCCAAATCCAGGATTGGTGATCTGCTGCCTCTCTCTGAGATTGGGTACAGCTCCATAATCGAGAATGGATGAACTGCTACATCGCTCTGAGAATGGGTACAGCTCCCCAAACCAGTATCGATGAACTGCTGCCTCGCTCCGAGATTGGGTACAGCTCCATAATCCAGGATGGGTGAACTGCTACCTCACTCGGAGATTGGGTCCAGTTCCATAATCCAGGATTGGTGATCTGCTGCATCTCTCTGAGATTGGGTACAGCTCCATAATCGAGAATGGATGAACTGCTGCATCGCTCTGAGAATGGGTACAGCTCCCCAAACCAGAATTGATGAACTACTGCCTCGCTCCGAGATTGGGTACAGCTCCATAATCCATGATGGGGGAACTGCTGCCTCGTTCTGAGATTGGGTAAAGCTCCCTACTCCAGGATGGGTGAACTGCTGCCTCACTCCAAGATTGGGAACAGCTCCCTAATGCGGGGTAAGTGAGCTGCTGCCTCGCTCTGAGATTGGGTACAGTACCCAAATCCATTATGGGTAAACTGCTGCCTCATTTTGAGGTTGGGTACAGCTCCCCAATCCTGGTTGGGTGAACTGCTGCTGCTCTGAGATTGGTACAGCTCATTACTCCAGGATGGGTGAACTCATGTCCTGCTCTGAGAATGGGTATAGCTCCCTAATCCAGGTTGGGTGAACTGCTGCCTCGCTCTGAGATTCGGTAGGGCTCCCTGATCCAGGATGGATGAACTGCTGCCTCACTGAGATTGGGTACAGTTCCCGAATCCAAGATGGGTGAACTGCTGCCTCGCTCAGAGATTGGTTACAGCTCCCGAATCCAGGATGGGTGAATTGCTGCCTCACTTTGAGATTAGGTACAGCTCCCTAATCCAGGACGGGTGAACTGCTGCATCGCTCTGAGATTCGGTAGGGTGCCCTAATCCAGGATGGATGAACTGCTGCCTCGCTGAGATTGGGTACAGCTCCCGTATCCAGGATGGGTGAACTGCTGCCTCACTGAGATTGGGTATAGTTCCCTACTCCAGGGCAGATGAACTGCTGCCTCGCTCTGAGATTGGGTGCAGCTCCCTGCTCCAGGGTGAATGAAATGCTGCCTCGCTCTGACATTGGGTACTGCTCCATAATCCAGGATGGGTGAACTGCTGCCTCGGTCTGAGATTGGGTAGAGCTCCCTAATACACGATGGGTGAACTGCTGCCTTGCTTTGAGATTGGTTACAACTCCCCAATATAGGATGGGTGAATTGCTGCCTTACTGAGATTGGGTATGGTTCCCGAAACCATCACTAGTCAACTGCTGCAACGCTCTGAGATTGGGTACAGTCCCCCAAACCATTATGGGCGAACTGCTGCCATCCTCTGAGATTGGGTACAGTCCCCCAAACCATTATGGGTGAACTGCTGCCTCCCTCTGAGATTGAGTACAGCTCCCTAATCCAGGATGGGTGAACTGCTGCATCATTGAGATTCGGTGCAGCTCCCTAATCCAGGATGGGTGAACTGCTGCCTCGCTCGGAGATTGGGTACAGCTCCTAATCCTGGGTGAGTGAACTGCTGCCTCGCTCTGAGATTGGGTACAGTTCCCTAAAACATTATGGGTGAACTTCTGCCTCGCTCTGAAATTGGGCACAGCTCACTAATCCAGGATGAGTGAAGTCCTGCCCCGCACTGAGATTAGGTACAGCTCCTAATCCTGGGTGAGTGAACTGCTGCATCACTGAGGTTGGCGGGAGCAGAGTGCAGGGGCCTGTCAGGGGGTGAGTTTTTGATTTAAAAACACTCACCTTACAGGAGCAGTCCTCAGAAACTCGGCGGGAGCAGAGTGCAGAGGCCTGTCGGGAGGTGAGTTTTTGATTTAAAAACACGTACCTTACAGCAGTCCTCAGAATCTCGGCGGGAGCAGAGGGCAGGGGCCTGTCGGGAGGTGAGTTTTGTTTTAAAATCACTTACCTTACAGGAGCAGTCCTCAGAATTTCAGCGGGAGCAGAGTGCAGGGGCCTGTCGGGAGGTGTGTTTTTGATTTAAAAACACTTACCTTACAGGAGCAGTCCTCAGAAGTTTTTGATTTAAAAACACTTACTTTACAGCAGCTGTCCTCAGAATTTCGGCGGGAGCAGAGTGCAGGGGCCTGTCGGTAGGTGAGTTTTTGATTTAAAAACACTTACTTTACAGCAGCAGTCCTCAGAATTTCGGCGGGAGCAGAGTGCAGGGGCCTGTCGGGAGGTGGGTTTTTGATTTAAAAACACATACCTTACAGGAGCAGTCCTCAGAATTTCGGTGGGAGCAGAGTGCAGGGGTCTATCGGGAGGTGAGTTTTTGATTTAAAAACACTTACCTTACAGGACCAGTCCTCAGAATTTTGGCGGGAGCACAGTGCAGGGGCCTGTCGGGAGGTGAGTTTTTGATTTAAAAACACTTACCTTACAGGAGCGGTCCTCAGAATTTCGGCGGGAGCACAGTGCAGGGGCCCGTCGGGAGGAGAATTCATGATTTTAAAACACTTACATTACAGGAGCAGTCCTCAGAATTTTGGCGTGAGCACAGTGCAGGGGCCTGTCGGGAGGTGAGTTTTTGATTTAAAAACACTTACCTTACAGGAGCGGTCCTCAGAATTTCGGCGGGAGCAGAGTGCAGGGGCCTGTCGGGAGGTGAGTTTTTGATTTAAAAACACTTACCTTACAGGAGCAGTCCTCAGAATTTCGGCGGGAGCAGAGTGCAGGGGCCTATCGGGAGGTGGGTTTTTGATCTAAAAACACTTACTTTACAGCAGCAGTCCTCAGAATTTCGGCGGGAGCAGAGTGCAGGGGCCTGTCGGTACGTGAGTTTTTGATTTAAAAACACTTACTTTACAGCAGCAGTCCTCAGAATTTCGGCGGGAGCAGAGTGCAGGGGCCTGTCGGGAGGTGAGTTTTTGATTTAAAAATATTTACCTTACAGGAGCAGTCCTCAGAATTTCGGCGGGAGCAGAGTACAGGGGTATGTCGGGTGGTGAGCTTTTGATTCAAAACCACTTACCTTGCAGGGACAGTCCTCAGAATTTCGGCGGGAGCAGAGTGCAGGGGCCTGTCGGGAGGTGAGCTATTGATTTAAAAACACTTACCTTACAGGAGCAGTCCTTAGAAGTTTTTGATTTAAAAACACTTACTTTACAGCAGCAGTCCTCAGAATTTCAGCAGGAGCTGAGTGCGGGGGCCTATCGGGAGGCGGGTTTTTGATCGCAAAACACTTACTTTACAGCAGCAGTCCTCAGAATTTCAGCAGGAGCAGAGTACAGGGCCCTGTCGGGAGATTGGTTTTTGATCTAAAAACACTTACTTTACAGCAGCAGTCCTCAGAATATTGGCGGGAGCAGAGAGCAGGGGCCTGTCGGGAGGTGAGTTTTTGATTTAAAAACACTTACTTTACAGCAGCAGTCCTCAGAATTTCGGCGGGAGCAGAGTGCAGGGGCCTGTCGGGAGGTGAGTTTTTGATTTAAAAACACTTACCTTACAGGAGCAGTCCTCAGAATTTCGGCGGGAGCAGAGTGCAGGGGCCTGTCGGGAGGTGAGTTTTTAATTTAAAAACACTTACCTTACAGGAGCAGTCCTCAGATTTCGGCTGGAGCAGAGTGAAGGGGCCTGTCGGGAGGTGAGCTTTTCATTTAAAAACACTTACCTTACAGGAGCAGTCCTCAGAATTTCGGCGGGAGCAGAGTGCAGGAACTGTCGGGAGGTGAGCTTTTGATTTAAAAACACTTAGCTTACAGGAGCAGTGCTCTGAATTTCGGCGGGAGCAGAGTGCAGGGGCCTGTCGGGAGGTGAGCTTTTGGTTCAAAAACACTTACCTTACAGAAGCAGTCCTCAGAATTTCAGCGGGAGCAGAGTGCAGGGGCCTGTCGGGAGGTGAGATTTGATTTAAAAACACATACCTTACAGGAGCAGTCCTCAGAATTTCAGCGGGAGCACATTGCAGGGGCCTGTCGGGAGGTGAGTTTTTAATTTAAAAACACTTACCTTACAGGAGCAGTCCTCAGAAGTTCGGCTGGAGCAGAGTGAAGGGGCCTGTCGGGAGGTGAGCTTTTCATTTAAAAACACTTACCTTACAGGAGCAGTCCTCAGAATTTCGGCGGGAGCAGAGCGCAGGAACTGTCGGGTGGTGAGCTTTTGATTTAAAAACACTTACCTTACAGGAGCAGTCCTCAGAATTTCGGCGGGAGCAGAGTGCAGGGGCCTGTCGGGAGGTGAGCTTTTGGTTCAAAAACACTTACCTTACAGAAGCAGTCCTCAGAATTTCAGCGGGAGCAGTGTGCAGGGAGGGGTATGTCGGGTGGAGAGCTTTTGATTTAAAAACACATACCTTACAGGAGCAGTCCTCAGAATTTCAGCGGGAGCAGAGTGCAGGGGCCTGTCGGGAGGTGAGATTTGATTTAAAAACACATACCTTACAGGAGCAGTCCTCAGAATTTCAGCGGGAGCACATTGCAGGGGCCTGTCGGGAGGTGAGTTTTTAATTTAAAAACACTTACCTTACAGGAGCAGTCCTCAGAAGTTCGGCTGGAGCAGGGTGAAGGGGCCTGTCGGGAGGTGAGCTTTTCATTTAAAAACACTTACCTTACAGGAGCAGTCCTCAGAATTTCGGCGGGAGTAGAGCGCAGGAACTGTCGGGTGGTGAGCTTTTGATTTAAAAACACTTACCTTACAGGAGCAGTCCTCAGAATTTCGGCGGGAGCAGAGTGCAGGGGCCTGTCGGGAGGTGAGCTTTTGGTTCAAAAACACTTACCTTACAGAAGCAGTCCTCAGAATTTCAGCGGGAGCAGTGTGCAGGGGTAAGTCGGGTGGAGAGCTTTTGATTTAAAAACACATACCTTACAGGAGCAGTCCTCAGAAGTTTTTGATTTAAAAACACTTACCTTACAGGAGCAGTCCTCAGAATGTCGGCGGGAGCAGAGTGCAGGGGCCTGTCGGTAGGTGAGTTTTTGATTTAAAAACACTTGCTTTACAGCAGCAGTCCTCAGAATTCCGGCGGGAGCAGAGTGCAGGGGCCTGTCAGGAGGTGGGTTTTTGATCTAAAAACACTAACCTTACAGGAGCAGTCCTCAGAATTTCGGCTGGAGCAGTGTGCAGGGGCCTGTCGGTAGGTGAGTTTTTGATTTAAAAACACTTGCTTTGCAGGAGCAGTCCTCAGAAAGTCGGCGGGAGCAGAGTGCAGCTGCCTGTCGGTCGGTGAGTTTTGATTTAAAAACACCTACTTACAGGGGCAGTCCTCAGAATTTCGGCGGGAGCAGAGTGCAGGGGCCTGTCGGGAGGTGAGTTTTTGATTTAAAAACACTTACCTTACAGGAGCAGTCCTCAGAATTTCGGCGGGAGCAGAGTGCAGGGGCCTGTCGGGAGGTGAGTTTTTAATTTAAAAACACTTACCTTACAGGAGCAGTCCTCAGAAGTTCGGCTGGAGCAAAGTGAAGGGGCCTGTCGGGAGGTGAGCTTTTCATTTAAAAACACTTACCTTACAGGAGCAGTCCTCAGAATTTCGGCGGGAGCAGAGCGCAGGGACTGTCGGGTGGTGAGCTTTTTGTTCAAAAACACTTACCTTACAGAAGCAGTCCTCAGAATTTCAGCGGGAGCAGAGTGCAGGGGCCTGTCGGGAGGTGAGCTATTGATTTAAAAACACTTACCTTACAGGAGCAGTCCTCAGAAGTTTTTGATTTAAAAACACTTACTTTACAGCAGCAGTGCTCATAATTTCAGCGGGAGCAGATTGCAGGGGCCTGTCGGGAGGTGAGTTTTGATTTAAAAACACATACCTTACAGGAGCAGTCCTCAGAATTTCAGCGGGAGCAGAGTGCAGGGGCCTGTCGGGAGGTGAGTTTTGATTTAAAAACACATACCTTACAGCAGCAGTCCTCAGAATTTCAGCGGGAGCAGAGTGCAGGGGCCTGTCGGGAGGTGAGTTTTTGATTTAAAAACACTTACCTTACAGGAGGAGTCCTCAATGTCGGCGGGAGCAGAGTGCAGGGGCCTGTCGGGAGGTGAGTTTATGATTTAAAAACACTTACCTTACAGGAGCAGTCCTCAGAATTTCGGCGGGAGCAGAGTGCAGCGGCCTGTCGGTAGGTGAGTTTTTGATTTAAAAACACTTACTTTACAGCAGCAGTCCTCAGAATTTCGGCGGGAGCAGAGTGCAGGGGCCTGTCGGGAGGTGAGTTTTTGATTTAAAAATATTTACCTTACAGGAGCAGTCCTCAGAAGTTCGGCTGGAGCAGAGTGCAGGGGCCTGTCGGGAGGTGAGCTTTTCATTTAAAAACACTTACCTTACAGGAGCAGTCCTCAGAATTTCGGCGGGAGCAGAGTACAGGGGTATGTCGGGTGGTGAGCTTTTGATTCAAAACCACTTACCTTGCAGGAACAGTCCTCAGAATTTCGGCGGGAGCAGAGTGCAGGGGCCTGTCGGGAGGTGAGCTATTGATTTAAAAACACTTACCTTACAGGAGCAGTCCTCAGAAGTTTTTGATTTAAAAACACTTACTTTACAGCAGCAGTCCTCAGAATTTCAGCAGGAGCAGAGTGCAGGGCCCTGTCGGGAGTTGAGTTTTGATTTAAAAACACATACCTTACAGGAGCAGTCCTCAGAACTTCGGCAGGAGCAGAGTGCAGGGGCCTGTCGGGAGGTGGGTTTTTGATCTAAAAACACTTACTTTACAGCAGCAGTCCTCAGAATTTTGGCGGGAGCAGAGTGCAGGGGCCTGTCGGGAGGTGAGTTTTTGATTTAAAAACACTTACTTTACAGCAGCAGTCCTCAGAATTTCGGCGGGAGCAGAGTGCAGGGGCCTGTCGGGAGGTGAGTTTTTGATTTAAAAACACTTACCTTACAGGAGCAGGCGTCAGAATTTCGGCGGGAGCAGAGTGCAGGGGCCTGTCGGGAGGTGAGTTTTTGATTTAAAAACACTTACCTTACAGGAGGAGTCCTCAATGTCGGCGGGAGCAGAGTGCAGGGGCCTGTCGGGAGGTGAGTTTATGATTTAAAAACACTTACCTTACAGGAGCAGTCCTCAGAATTTCGGCGGGAGCAGAGTGCAGCGGCCTGTCGGTAGGTGAGTTTTTGATTTAAAAACACTTACTTTACAGCAGCAGTCCTCAGAATTTCGGCGGGAGCAGAGTGCAGGGGCCTGTCGGGAGGTGAGTTTTTGATTTAAAAATATTTACCTTACAGGAGCAGTCCTCAGAAGTTCGGCTGGAGCAGAGTGCAGGGGCCTGTCGGGAGGTGAGCTTTTCATTTAAAAACACTTACCTTACAGGAGCAGTCCTCAGAATTTCGGCGGGAGCAGAGTACAGGGGTATGTCGGGTGGTGAGCTTTTGATTCAAAACCACTTACCTTGCAGGAACAGTCCTCAGAATTTCGGCGGGAGCAGAGTGCAGGGGCCTGTCGGGAGGTGAGCTATTGATTTAAAAACACTTACCTTACAGGAGCAGTCCTCAGAAGTTTTTGATTTAAAAACACTTACTTTACAGCAGCAGTCCTCAGAATTTCAGCAGGAGCAGAGTGCAGGGCCCTGTCGGGAGTTGAGTTTTGATTTAAAAACACATACCTTACAGGAGCAGTCCTCAGAACTTCGGCAGGAGCAGAGTGCAGGGGCCTGTCGGGAGGTGAGTTTTTGATTTAAAAACACTTACTTTACAGCAGCAGTCCTCAGAATTTCGGCGGGAGCAGAGTGCAGGGGCCTGTCGGGAGGTGAGTTTTTGATTTAAAAACACTTACCTTACAGGAGCAGTCCTCAGAATTTCGGCGGGAGCAGAGTGCAGGGGCCTGTCGGGAGGTGAGTTTTTAATTTAAAAACACTTACCTTACAGGAGCAGTCCTCAGATTTCGGCTGGAGCAGAGTGAAGGGGCCTGTCGGGAGGTGAGCTTTTCATTTAAAACCACTTATCTTACAGGAGCAGTCCTCAGAATTTCGGCGGGAGCAGAGTGCAGGAACTGTCGGGAGGTGAGCTTTTGATTTAAAAACACTTAGCTTACAGGAGCAGTGCTCTGAATTTCGGCGGGAGCAGAGTGCAGGGGCCTGTCGGGAGGTGAGCTTTTGGTTCAAAAACACTTACCTTACAGAAGCAGTCCTCAGAATTTCAGCGGGAGCAGAGTGCAGGGGCCTGTCGGGAGGTGAGATTTGATTTAAAAACACATACCTTACAGGAGCAGTCCTCAGAAGTTTTTGATTTAAAAACACTTACTTTACAGCAGCAGTCCTCAGAATTTCAGCAGGAGCAGAGTGCAGGGCCCTGTCGGGAGTTGAGTTTTGATTTAAAAACACATACCTTACAGGAGCAGTCCTCAGAACTTCGGCGGGAGCAGAGTGCAGCGGCCTGTCGGTAGGTGAGTTTTTGATTTAAAAACACTTACTTTACAGCAGCAGTCCTCAGAATTTCGGCGGGAGCAGAGTGCAGGGGCCTGTCGGGAGGTGAGTTTTTGATTTAAAAATATTTACCTTACAGGAGCAGTCCTCAGAAGTTCGGCTGGAGCAGAGTGCAGGGGCCTGTCGGGAGGTGAGCTTTTCATTTAAAAACACTTACCTTACAGGAGCAGTCCTCAGAATTTCGGCGGGAGCAGAGTACAGGGGTATGTCGGGTGGTGAGCTTTTGATTCAAAACCACTTACCTTGCAGGAACAGTCCTCAGAATTTCGGCGGGAGCAGAGTGCAGGGGCCTGTCGGGAGGTGAGCTATTGATTTAAAAACACTTACCTTACAGGAGCAGTCCTCAGAAGTTTTTGATTTAAAAACACTTACTTTACAGCAGCAGTCCTCAGAATTTCAGCAGGAGCAGAGTGCAGGGCCCTGTCGGGAGTTGAGTTTTGATTTAAAAACACATACCTTACAGGAGCAGTCCTCAGAACTTCGGCAGGAGCAGAGTGCAGGGGCCTGTCGGGAGGTGGGTTTTTGATCTAAAAACACTTACTTTACAGCAGCAGTCCTCAGAATTTTGGCGGGAGCAGAGTGCAGGGGCCTGTCGGGAGGTGAGTTTTTGATTTAAAAACACTTACTTTACAGCAGCAGTCCTCAGAATTTCGGCGGGAGCAGAGTGCAGGGGCCTGTCGGGAGGTGAGTTTTTGATTTAAAAACACTTACCTTACAGGAGCAGGCGTCAGAATTTCGGCGGGAGCAGAGTGCAGGGGCCTGTCGGGAGGTGAGTTTTTGATTTAAAAACACTTACCTTACAGGAGGAGTCCTCAATGTCGGCGGGAGCAGAGTGCAGGGGCCTGTCGGGAGGTGAGTTTATGATTTAAAAACACTTACCTTACAGGAGCAGTCCTCAGAATTTCGGCGGGAGCAGAGTGCAGCGGCCTGTCGGTAGGTGAGTTTTTGATTTAAAAACACTTACTTTACAGCAGCAGTCCTCAGAATTTCGGCGGGAGCAGAGTGCAGGGGCCTGTCGGGAGGTGAGTTTTTGATTTAAAAATATTTACCTTACAGGAGCAGTCCTCAGAAGTTCGGCTGGAGCAGAGTGCAGGGGCCTGTCGGGAGGTGAGCTTTTCATTTAAAAACACTTACCTTACAGGAGCAGTCCTCAGAATTTCGGCGGGAGCAGAGTACAGGGGTATGTCGGGTGGTGAGCTTTTGATTCAAAACCACTTACCTTGCAGGAACAGTCCTCAGAATTTCGGCGGGAGCAGAGTGCAGGGGCCTGTCGGGAGGTGAGCTATTGATTTAAAAACACTTACCTTACAGGAGCAGTCCTCAGAAGTTTTTGATTTAAAAACACTTACTTTACAGCAGCAGTCCTCAGAATTTCAGCAGGAGCAGAGTGCAGGGCCCTGTCGGGAGTTGAGTTTTGATTTAAAAACACATACCTTACAGGAGCAGTCCTCAGAACTTCGGCAGGAGCAGAGTGCAGGGGCCTGTCGGGAGGTGAGTTTTTGATTTAAAAACACTTACTTTACAGCAGCAGTCCTCAGAATTTCGGCGGGAGCAGAGTGCAGGGGCCTGTCGGGAGGTGAGTTTTTGATTTAAAAACACTTACCTTACAGGAGCAGTCCTCAGAATTTCGGCGGGAGCAGAGTGCAGGGGCCTGTCGGGAGGTGAGTTTTTAATTTAAAAACACTTACCTTACAGGAGCAGTCCTCAGATTTCGGCTGGAGCAGAGTGAAGGGGCCTGTCGGGAGGTGAGCTTTTCATTTAAAACCACTTATCTTACAGGAGCAGTCCTCAGAATTTCGGCGGGAGCAGAGTGCAGGAACTGTCGGGAGGTGAGCTTTTGATTTAAAAACACTTAGCTTACAGGAGCAGTGCTCTGAATTTCGGCGGGAGCAGAGTGCAGGGGCCTGTCGGGAGGTGAGCTTTTGGTTCAAAAACACTTACCTTACAGAAGCAGTCCTCAGAATTTCAGCGGGAGCAGAGTGCAGGGGCCTGTCGGGAGGTGAGATTTGATTTAAAAACACATACCTTACAGGAGCAGTCCTCAGAAGTTTTTGATTTAAAAACACTTACTTTACAGCAGCAGTCCTCAGAATTTCAGCGGGAGCAGTGTGCAGGGGTATGTCGGGTGGAGAGCTTTTGATTTAAAAACACATACCTTACAGGAGCAGACCTCAGAATTTCAGCGGGAGCAGAGTGCAGGGGCCTGTCGGGAGGTGAGATTTGATTTAAAAACACATACCTTACAGGAGCAATCCTCAGAATTTCAGCGGGAGCACATTGCAGGGGCCTGTCGGGAGGTGAGTTTTTAATTTAAAAACACTTACCTTACAGGAGCAGTCCTCAGAAGTTCGGCTGGAGCAGAGTGAAGGGGCCTGTCGGGAGGTGAGCTTTTCATTTAAAAACACTTACCTTACAGGAGCAGTCCTCAGAATTTCGGCGGGAGTAGAGCGCAGGAACTGTCGGGTGGTGAGCTTTTGATTTAAAAACACTTACCTTACAGGAGCAGTCCTCAGAATTTCGGCGGGAGCAGAGTGCAGGGGCCTGTCGGGAGGTGAGCTTTTGGTTCAAAAACACTTACCTTACAGAAGCAGTCCTCAGAATTTCAGCGGGAGCAGTGTGCAGGGGTAAGTCGGGTGGAGAGCTTTTGATTTAAAAACACATACCTTACAGGAGCAGTCCTCAGAAGTTTTTGATTAAAAACACTTACCTTACAGGAGCAGTCCTCAGAATGTCGGCGGGAGCAGAGTGCAGGGGCCTGTCGGTAGGTGAGTTTTTGATTTAAAAACACTTGCTTTACAGCAGCAGTCCTCAGAATTCCGGCGGGAGCAGAGTGCAGGGGCCTGTCAGGAGGTGGGTTTTTGATCTAAAAACACTAACCTTACAGGAGCAGTCCTCAGAATTTCGGCTGGAGCAGTGTGCAGGGGCCTGTCGGTAGGTGAGTTTTTGATTTAAAAACACTTGCTTTGCAGGAGCAGTCCTCAGAATGTCGGCGGGAGCAGAGTGCAGCTGCCTGTCGGTCGGTGAGTTTTGATTTAAAAACACCTACCTACAGGGGCAGTCCTCAGAATTTCGGCGGGAGCAGAGTGCAGGGGCCTGTCGGGAGGTGAGTTTTTGATTTAAAAACACTTACCTTACAGGAGCAGTCCTCAGACTTTCGGCGGGAGCAGAGTCCAGGGGCCTGTCGGGAGGTGAGTTTTTAATTTAAAAACACTTACCTTACAGGAGCAGTCCTCAGAAGTTCGGCTGGAGCAAAGTGAAGGGGCCTGTCGGGAGGTGAGCTTTTCATTTAAAAACACTTACCTTACAGGAGCAGTCCTCAGAATTTCGGCGGGAGCAGAGCGCAGGGACTGTCGGGTGGTGAACTTTTTGTTCAAAAACACTTACTTTACAGAAGCAGTCCTCAGAATTTCAGCGGGAGCAGAGTGCAGGGGCCTGTCGGGAGGTGAGCTATTGATTTAAAAACACTTACCTTACAGGAGCAGTCCTCAGAAGTTTTTGATTTAAAAACACTTACTTTACAGCAGCAGTGCTCATAATTTCGGCGGGAGCAGAGTGCAGGGGCCTGTCGGGAGGTGAGTTTTGATTTAAAAACACATACCTTACAGGAGCAGTCCTCAGAATTTCAGCGGGAGCAGAGTGCAGGGGCCTGTCGGGAGGTGAGTTTTGATTTAAAAACACATACCTTACAGCAGCAGTCCTCAGAATTTCAGCGGGAGCAGAGTGCAGGGGCCTGTCGGGAGGTGAGTTTTTGATTTAAAAACACTTACTTTACAGCAGCAGTCCTCAGAATTTCGGCGGGAGCAGAGTGCAGGGGCCTGTCGGGAGGTGAGTTTTTGATTTAAAAACACTTACCTTACAGGAGAAGTCCTCAGAATTTCGGCGGGAGCAGAGTGCAGGGGCCTGTCGGGAGGTGAGTTTTTAATTTAAAAACACTTACCTTACAGGAGCAGTCCTCAGATTTCGGCTGGAGCAGAGTGAAGGGGCCTGTCGGGAGGTGAGCTTTTCATTTAAAAACACTTACCTTACAGGAGCAGTCCTCAGAATTTCGGCGGGAGCAGAGTGCAGGAACTGTCGGGTGGTGAGCTTTTGATTTAAAAACACTTACCTTACAGGAGCAGTCCTCTGAATTTCGGCGGGAGCAGAGTGCAGGGGCCTGTCGGGAGGTGAGCTTTTGGTTCAAAAACACTTACCTTACAGAAGCAGTCCTCAGAATTTCAGCGGGAGCAGAGTGCAGGGGCCTGTCGGGAGGTGAGATTTGATTTAAAAACACATACCTTACAGGAGCAGTCCTCAGAATTTCAGCGGGAGCACATTGCAGGGGCCTGTCGGGAGGTTAGTTTTTAATTTAAAAACACTTACCTTACAGGAGCAGTCCTCAGAAGTTCGGCTGGAACAGAGTGAAGGGGCCTGTCGGGAGGTGAGCTTTTCATTTAAAAACACTTACCTTACAGGAGCAGTCCTCAGAATTTCGGCGGGAGCAGAGCGCAGGAACTGTCGGGTGGTGAGCTTTTGATTTAAAAACACTTACCTTACAGGAGCAGTCCTCAGAATTTCGGCGGGAGCAGAGTGCAGGGGCCTGTCGGGAGGTGAGCTTTTGGTTCAAAAACACTTACCTTACAGAAGCAGTCCTCAGAATTTCAGCGGGAGCAGTGTGCAGGGGCCTGTCGGGAGGTGAGTTTTGATTTAAAAACACATACCTTACAGGAGCAGTCCTCAGAAGTTTTTGATTTAAAAACACTTACTTTACAGCAGCAGTCCTCAGAATTTCAGCGGGAGCAGAGAGCAGGGGCCTGTCGGGAGATGAGTTTTGATTTAAAAACACATACCTTACAGGAGCAGTCCTCAGAATTTCAGCGGGAGCACAGTGCAGGGGCCTGTCGGGAGGTGAGTTTATGATTTAAAAACACTTACCTTACAGGAGCAGTCCTCAGAAGTTTTTGATTTAAAAACACTTACTTTACAGCAGCAGTCCTCAGAATTTCAGCAGGAGCAGAGTGCAGGGCCCTGTCGGGAGTTGAGTTTTGATTTAAAAACACATACCTTACAGGAGCAGTCCTCAGAACTTCGGCAGGAGCAGAGTGCAGGGGCCTGTCGGGAGGTGGGTTTTTGATCTAAAAACACTTACTTTACAGCAACAGTCCTCAGAATTTTGGCGGGAGCAGAGTGCAGGGGCCTGTCGGGAGGTGAGTTTTTGATTTAAAAACACTTACTTTACAGCAGCAGTCCTCAGAATTTCGGCGGGAGCAGAGTGAAGGGGCCTGTCGGGAGGTGAGCTTTTCATTTAAAAACACTTACCTTACAGGAGCAGTCCTCAGAATTTCGGCGGGAGCAGAGTGCAGGAACTGTCGGGTGGTGAGCTTTTGATTTAAAAACACTTACCTTACAGGAGCAGTCCTCTGAATTTCGGCGGGAGCAGAGTGCAGGGGCCTGTCGGGAGGTGAGCTTTTGGTTCAAAAACACTTACCTTACAGAAGCAGTCCTCAGAATTTCAGCGGGAGCAGTGTGCAGGGGCCTGTCGGGAGGTGAGTTTTGATTTAAAAACACATACCTTACAGGAGCAGTCCTCAGAATTTCAGCGGGAGGAGAGTGCAGGGGCCTGTCGGGAGGTGAGCTATTGATTTAAAAACACTTACCTTACAGGAGCAGTCCTCAGAAGTTTTTGATTTAAAAACACTTACTTTACAGCAGCAGTCCTCAGAATTTCAGCGGGAGCAGAGAGCAGGGGCCTGTCGGGAGGTGAGTTTTGATTTAAAAACACATACCTTACAGGAGCAGTCCTCAGAATTTCAGCGGGAGCACAGTGCAGGGGCCTGTCGGGAGGTGAGTTTATGATTTTAAAACACTTACCTTACAGGAGCAGTCCTCAGAATTTCGGCGGGAGCAGAGTGCAGGGGCCTGTCGGGAGGTGGGTTTTTGATTTAAAAACACTTACCTTACAGGAGCAGTCCTCAGAATTTCGGCGGAAGCAGAGTGCAAGGGACTGTCGGGAGGTGAGTTTTTGATTTAAAAACACTTACCTTACAGGAGCAGTCCTCAGAATTTCGGCGGGAGCAGAGTGCAGGGGCCTGTCGGGAGATGAGTTTATGATTTAAAAACACATACCTTACAGGAGGAGTCATCAGAATTTTGGCGGGGGCAGAGTGCAGGGGCCTTTCGGGAGATGAGTTTATGATTTAAAAACACATACCTTACAGGAGCAGTCCTTAGAATTTCGGCGGGAGCAGAGTGCAGGGGCCTGTCGGGAGGTGAGTTTTTGATTTAAAAACACTTACCTTACAGGAGCAGTCCTCAGAATTTCGGCGGGAGCAGAGTGCAGGGGCCTGTCGGGAGGTGAGCTTTTCATTTAAAAACACTTACCTTACAGGAGCAGTCCTCAGAATTTCGGCGGGAGCAGAGTGCAGGGCCTGTCGGGTGGTGAGCTTTTGATTTAAAAACACTTACCTTACAGGAGCAGTCCTCAGAATTTCGGCGGGAGCAGAGTGCAGGGGTATGTCGGGTGGAGAGCTTTTGATTCAAAACCACTTACCTTGCAGGAGCAGTCCTCAGAATTTCGGCGGGAGCAGAGTGCAGGGGCCTGTCGGGAGGTGAGCTATTGATTTAAAAACACATACCTTACAGGAGCAGTCCTCAGAAGTTTTTGATTTAAAAACACTTACCTTACAGGAGCAGTCCTCAGAATGTCGGCGGGAGCAGAGTGCAGGGGCCTGTCGGTAGGTGAGTTTTTTATTTAAAAATACTTGCTTTACAGCAGCAGTCCTCAGAATTCCGGCGGGAGCAGAGTGCAGGGGCCTGTCAGGAGGTGGGTTTTTGATCTAAAAACACTAACCTTACAGGAGCAGTCCTCAGAATTCCGGCTGGAGCAGTGTGCAGGGGCCTGTCGGGAGGTGAGTTTTTGATTTAAAAACACTTGCTTTACAGGAGCAGTCCTCAGAATGTCGGCGGGAGCAGAGTGCAGCTGCCTGTCGGTCGGTGAGTTTTGATTTAAAAACACCTACTTACAGCAGCAGTCCTCAGAATTTCGGCGGGAGCAGAGTGCAGGGGCCTGTCGGGAGGTGAGTTTTTGATTTAAAAACACTTACCTTACAGGAGCAGTCCTCAGAATGTCGGCGGGAGCAGAGTGCAGCTGCCTGTCGGGAGGTGAGATTTTGATGTAAAAACACTTACTTTACAGGAGCAGTCCTCAGAATTTCGGCGGGAGCAGAGTGCAGAGGCCTGTCGGGAGGTGAGCTTTTCAGTTAAAAACACTTACCTTACAGGAGCAGTCCTCAGAATTTTGGCGGGAGCAGAGCGCAGGGACTGTCGGGTGGTGAGCTTTTTGTTCAAAAACACTTACCTTACAGAAGCAGTCCTCAGAATTTCAGCGGGAGCAGAGTGCAGGGGCCTGTCGGGAGGTGAGCTATTTATTTAAAAACACTTACCTTACAGGAGCAGTGCTCAGAAGTTTTTGATTTAAAAACACTTACCTTACAGGAGCAGTCCTCAGAATTTCAGCGGGAGCAGAGTGCAGGGGCCTGTCGGGAGGTGAGTTTTGATTTAAAAACACATACCTTACAGCAGCAGTCCTCAGAATTTCAGCGGGAGCAGAGTGCAGGGGCCTGTCGGGAGGTGAGTTTTTGATTTAAAAACACTTACCTTACGGGAGCAGTCCTCAGAATGTCGGCGGGAGCAGAGTGCAGGGGCCTGTCGGGAGGTGAGTTTATGATTTAAAAACACTTACCTTACAGGAGCAGTCCTCAGAATTTCGGCGGGAGCAGAGTGCAGGGGCCTGTCGGGAGGTGATTTTTTGATTTAAAAACACTTACCTTACAGGAGCAGTCCTCAGAATTTCGGCGGAAGCAGAGTGCAAGGGCCTGTCGGGAGGTGAGTTTTTGATTTAAAAACACTTACCTTACAGGAGCAGTCCTCAGAATTTCGGCGGGGGCAGAGTGCAGGGGCCTGTCGGGATGTGGGTTTTTGATTTAAAAACACTTACCTTACAGGAGCAGTCCTCAGAATTTCGGCGGGAGCAGAGTGCAGGGGCCTGTCGGGAGGTGAGTTTTTGATTTAAAAACACTTACCTTACAGGAGCAGTCCTCAGAATTTCGGCTGGAGCAGAGTGCAGAGGCCTGTCGGGAGGTGAGCTTTTCATTTAAAAACACTTGCTTTACAGCAGCAGTCCTCAGAATTTCGGCGGGAGCAGAGTGCAGGGGCCTGTCGGGAGGTTAGTATTTGATTTAAAAACACTTACCTTACAGGAGCAGACCTCAGAATTTCGGAGGGAGCAGAGTGCAGGGCCTGTCGGGTGGTGAGCTTTTGATTTAAAAACACTTACCTTACAGGAGCAGTCCTCAGAATTTCGGCGGGGGCAGAGTGCAAGGGCCTTTCGGGAAGTGAGCTATTGATTTAAAAACACTTGCCTTACAGGAGCAGTCCTCAGAAGTTTTTGATTTTAAAACACTTACTTTACAGCAGCAGTCCTCAGAATTTCGGCGGGAGCAGATTCCAGGGGCCTGTCGGGAGGTGGGTTTATGATTTAAAAACACTTACCTTACAGGAGCAGTCCTCAGAATTTCGGTGGGAGCAGAGTGCAGGGGCCTGTCGGGAGGTGAGTTTTTGATTTTAAAACACTTCCCTTACAGGAGCAGTCCTCAGAATTTCGGCGGGAGCAGAGTGCAGGGGCCTGTCGGGAGGTGAGTTTTTCATTTATAAACACTTACCTTACAGGAGCAGTCCTCAGAATTTCGGCGGGAGCAGAGTGCAGGGGCCTGTCGGGACGTGAGTATTTGATTTAAAAACACTTGCCTTACAGGAGCAGTCCTCAGAATTTCGGCGGGAGCAGAGTGCAGGGGCCTGTCGGGAGGGGAGTTTTTGATTTAAAAACACTTACCTTACAGTAGCAGTCCTCAGAATTCCGGCGGGAGCAGAGTTCAGGGGCCTGTCGGGAGGTGAGTTTTGATTTAAAAACACTTACCTTACAGGAGCAGTCCTCAGAATTTCGGCGGGAGCAGAGTGCAGGGGCCTGTCGGGAGGTGAGTTTATGATTTAAAAACACTTACCTTACAGGAGCAGTCCTCAGAATTTCGGCGGGAGCAGAGTGCAGGGGCCTGTCGGGAGGTGAGTTTTTGAATTAAAGACACTTACCTTACAGGAGCAGTCCTCAGAATTTCGGCGGGAGCAGAGTGCAAGGGCCTGTCGGGAGGTGAGTTTTTGATTTAAAAACACTTACCTTACAGGTGCAGTCCTCAGAATTTCGGCGGGAGCAGAATGCAGGGGCCTGTCGGGAGGTGAGTTTTTGATTTAAAAACACTTACTTTACAGGAGCAGTCCTCAGAATTAAGGCTGGAGCAGAGTGCAGGGGCCTGTCGGGAGGTGAGCTTTTCATTTAAAAACACTTACCTTACAGGAGCAGTCCTCAGAATTTCGGCGGGAGCAGAGTGCCGGGCCTGTCGGGTGGTGAGCTTTATCCGGCCCGAACACCATCACCCTTCATCCCTTTATTCTTCAAAAAACTATCTATCTTTATCTTAAAAACATTTAATGAAGGAGCCTCTACTGCTTCACTGGGCAAGGAATTCCATAGATTCACAACCCTTTGGGTGAAGAAGTTCCTCCTAAACTCAGTCCTAAATCTACTTCCCCTTATTTTGAGACTATGCCCCCTAGTTCTGCTTTTACCCGCCAGTGGAAACAACCTGCCCGTATCTATCCTATCTATTCCCTTCATAATCTTATATGTTTCTATAAGATCCCCCCTCATCCTTCTAAATTCCAACGAGTACAGTCCCAGTCTACTCAACCTCTCCTCGTAATCCAACCCCTTCAGCTCTGGGATTAACCTAGTGAATCTCCTCTGCACACCCTCCAGTGCCAGTACCTCCTTTCTCAAGTAAGGAGACCAAAACTGAACACAATACTCCAGGTGTGGCCTCACTAACACCTTATACAATTGCAGCATAACCTCTCTAGTCTTAAACTCCATCCCTCTAGTAATGAAGGACAAAATTCCATTTGTCTTCTTAATCACCTGTTGCACCTGAAAACCAACTTTCTGCGACTCATGCACTAGCACACCCAGGTCTCTCTGCACAGCAGCATGTTTTAATATTTTATCATTTAAATAATAATCCCTTTTGCTGTTATTCCTACCAAAATGGATAACCTCACATTTGTCAACATTGTATTCCATCTGCCAGACCCTAGCCCATTCACTTAGCCTATCCAAATCCCTCTGCAGACTTCCAGTATCCTCTGCACTTTTTGCTTTACCACTTATCTTAGTGTCGTCTGCAGACTTGGACACATTGCCCTTGGTCCCCAACTCCAAATCATCTATGTAAATTGTGAACAGTTGTGGGCCCAACACTGATCCCTGAGGGACACCACTAGCTTCTGATCGCCAACCAGAGAAACACCCATTAATCCCCACTCTTTGCTTTCTATTAATTAACCAATCCTCGATCCATGCTACTACTTTCCCCTTAATGCCGTGCATCTTTATCTTATGCAACAACCTTTTGTGTGGCACCTTGTCAAAGACTTTCTGGAAATCCAGATATACCACATCCATTGGCTCCCCGTTATCTATCGCACTGTTAATGTCCTCAAAAAATTCCACTAAATTAGTTAGGCACGACCTGCCCTTTATGAACCCATGCTGCGTCTGTCCAATGGGACAATTTCCATCCAGATGCCTCGCTATTTCATCCTTGATGACAGATTCCAGCATCTTCCCTACTACCGAAGTTAAGCTCAGTGGCCTATAATTACCCACTTTCTGCCTACCTCCTTTTTCAAACAGTGGTGTCACGTTTGCTAATTTCCAATCCGCTGGGACCACCCCAGAGTCTAGTGAATTTTGGTAAATTATCACTAGTGCATTTGCAATTTCCCTAGCCATCTCTTTTCGCACTTTGGGATGCATTCCATCAGGGCCAGGAGACTTGTCTACCTTTAGCCCCATTAGCTTGCCCATCACTACCTCCTTGGTGATATCAATCCTCTCAAGGTCCTCACCTGTCATAGCCTCATTTCCATCAGTCACTGGCATTTTATTTGTGTCTTCCACTGTGAAGACCGACCCAAAAAACCTGTTCAGTTCCTCAGCCATTTCCTCATCTCCCATTATTAAATCTCCCTTCTCATCCTCTAAAGGACCAATATTTACCTTAGCCACTCTTTTTTGTTTTATGTATTTGTAGAAACTTTTACTATCTGTTTTTATATTCTGAGCAAGTTTACTCTCATAATCTATCTTACTCTTCTTTATAGCTTTTTTAGTAGCTTTCTGTTGCCCCCTAAAGATTTCCCAGTCCTCTAGTCTCCCACTAATCTTTGCTACTTTGTATGTTTATTTGTATATAAAAACACTTACCTTACAGGAGCAGTCCTCAGAATTTCGGCGGGAGCAGAGTGCAGGGGCCTGTTGGGAGGTGAGCGGGAGGTGAGTTTTTGATTTAAAAACACTTACCTTCCAGGAGCAGTGCTCAGAGTTTCGGCGGGAGCAGAGTGTAGGGGCCTGTCGGGAGGTGAGTTTTTGATTTAAAAACACTTACCTCACAGGAGCAGTCCTCAGAATTACGGCGGGAGCAGAGTGCAGGGGCCTGTCGGGAGGTGAGTTTTTGATTTAAAAACACTTACCTGGGGTGTCATTCTCCGACCCCCCAGCGGCCGTTGGCCGCCGTGAATCCCGTCCCCGCCGGTTGCCGAAGTCTCCGGTACCGGATATTCGGCGGGGGTGGGAAACGGGGCTCGCCGGTTGGCGGGCCCCCCCACTGGATTCTCCGGCCCGGATGGGCCGAAGTCCCGCCGATAAATTGCCTGTCCCGCCGACGTAAATTATAGTACCTATTTACCGGCGGGACAAGGCGGCGTGGGCGGGCTCCGGGGTCCTGGGGGGGGCGCGGGGCGATCTGACCCCGGCGGCTGCCCCCACGGTGGCCTGGCCCGCGATCGGGGCCCACCGATCCGCAGGGCGGGCCTGTGCCGTGGGGGCACTCTTTCCCTTCTGCCTCCGCCACGGTCTCCACCATGGCGGAGGCGGAAGAGACTCTCCCCACTGCGCATGCGCGGGAAACTGTCAGCAGCCGCTGACGCTCCCGCGTATGCGCCACCCCGACATGTCATTTCCGCGCCAGCTGGCGGGGCAACAAAGGCCGTTTCCGCCAGCTGGCGGGGCGGAAATCCCTCCGGCGTCGGCCTAGCCCCTCAATGTTGGGGCTCGGCCCCCAAAGATGCGGAGCATTCCGCACCTTTGGGGCGGCGCTATGCCCGTCTGATTGGCGCCGTTTTGGGCGCCAGTCGGCGGACATCGCGCCATTTGGGGAGAATTTCGCCCCTGGTCCCGATTCTGGGGCGAAATTATGTTCTATGGGTGAACTGCTGCATCATTGAGAAATCTCCGGGCGAGGCAGCAGTTCATCCACCCAGGATTCGGGAACCCAATCTCCGTCAGGGTGCAGTTCACCCATTCTTGATCAGGGAGCTGTGCCGAATCTCAGAGCGAGGCAGCTGTTCATCCGGCCTAGATTTTGGAGCAGTACTTAATTTTAGAACAAGATAACAGATCATCTTCCAGGAGTAAGGATATGTACCCAATCTCAAAGTGGTAGCAGTTCACCCATCCTGGATTTGGGAGCGGTACCCAATCTCAGTGCGAGGCAGCACTTCACTCATCCTGGATTAGTGAGCTGTGCCCAATTTCAGAGCGAGGCAGAAGTTCACCCATAATGTTTTAGGGAACTGTACCCAATCTCAGAGCGAGGCAGCAGTTCACTCACCCAGGATTAGTGAGCTGTGCCCAATTTCAGAGCGAGGCAGAAGTTCACCCATAATGTTTTAGGGAACTGTACCTAATCTCAGAGCGAGGCAGCAGTTCACTCATCCAGGATTAGGAGCTGTACCCAATCTCAGAGCAAGGCAGCAGTTCACCCATCCTGGATTAGGGAGATGTCTGCTGCCTCGCTCTGGGATTGGGTTCAGCTCCCTTAATACAGGGGCAGCACGGTAGCATAGTGGTTAGCACAATTGCTTCACAGCTCCAGGGTCCCAGGTTCGATTCCGGCTTGGGTCACTGTCTGTGCGGAGTCTGCACATCCTCCCCGTGTGTGCGTGGCTTTCCTCCGGGTGCTCCGGTTTCCTCCCGCAGTCCAAAGATGTGCAGGTTAGGTGGATTGGCCATGATAAATTGCCCTTAGTGTCCAAAATTGCCCTTCGTGTTGGGTGGGGTTACTGGGTTATGGGGATAGGGTGGAGGTGTTGACCTTGGGCGGGGTGCTCTTTCCAAGAGCCGGTGCAGACTCGATGGGCCGAATGGCCTCCTTCTGCACTGTAAATTCTATGATCTATGATCTATGATCTATGGGTGAACTGCTTGCTCACTCTGAGATTCAGTCCAGCTCCTTTAATCCAGGATGAGTGAACTGCTGCCTCGCTCTGAGATTGGGTACATCTCCCTAATTGAGAATGGGTGAACTGCTGCCTCGCTCTGAGAATGGGTACAACTCTCCACTCCAGGATGGGTGAACTGCTGCTCGCTCTGAGATTTGGTACAGCTCCCTACTCCAGGATCAGTGAACAGCTTCCTCGCTCCGAGATTGGGAACAGCTCCCTAATCCAGGATGATTGAACTGCTGCCTCGTTCTGAGTTTGGGTGCAGCTCCAAAAACCAGGATTGGTGAACTGCTGCCTCGCTCTGTGATTGGGTAGAGCTCCCTTATTCAGGATTGGTGAACTGCTGTCTCGCTCTCAGATTGGGCACAGCTCCGTACTCGAGGACGGGTGACCTGCTCGATCACCGAGATTGGGTACAGTTCCCTAATCCACGATGGGTGAACTGCTGCCTCGCTCAGAGATTGGGTACAACTCTCCAATCCAGGATGGTTGAACTGCTGCCTCGCTCAGAGATTGGGTGCAGCTCCCTTAATCCAGGATGGGTGAACTGATGCCTCGCTCAGAGTTTGGGTACAGCTTCCTACTCCAAGATGGGTGGACTGCTGCCTCGCTCTGCGAATGGGTACCGCTCCCTAATCCAGTATGGGTGAACTGCTGCATTACTGAGATTGGGTACAGCTCCCTAATCCAGGATGGGTGAACTGCTGTATCACTGAGATTGGGTACAGTTCCCTAATCCTGGGTTTGCGAACTGCCGCTGCTCTGAGATTGGGTACAGCTCCTAATCCTGGGTGAGTGAACTGCTGCGTCGCTCTGAGATTGGTATAGTTCCCAAAACCATTATGGGTGAACTGTTGCCTCGCTCTGAGATTGGTACAGCTACTTACTCCTTGCTCTAAAATTAAGTACTGCTCCAAAATCCAGGACGTATGAACTGCTGCTTCGCTCTGAGATTCGGTACAGCTCCCTAATCAAGAATGGGTGAACTGCAGCCCAACTGAGATTGGGTGCAGTTCCCGAATCCTGGATGGATGAACTGATGCCACTCTGAGATTGGGTACAGTTCCCCAGTCCTGGATGGGTGAACTGCTGCCTCGCTCAGAGATTGGGGAGAGCTCCCCAGTCCAGGATGGGTGAACTGCTGCCTCGCTCAGAGATTGGGTACAGCTTCATACTCGAGGGTGGTTGAACTGCTGCCTCATTCTGAGAATGGGTACAGCTCCATAATCCAGGATGAGTGAACTGCTGCCTCTTCTGAGATTGGGTACAGCTCCCTACTCCAGGATCGGTGAACAGCTGCCTAGCTGCAAGATTGGGAACAGCTCCCTAATCCAGGATGACTGAACTGCTGCCCCGCTCTGAAAATGGGTACAGCTACAAAATCCAGGATTGGTGAACTGCTGCCTCGCTCTGAGATTGGGCACAGCTCCGTACTCGAGGACGGGTGACCTGCTGGATCACCGAGATTGGGAAAAGTTCCGTAATCCACGATGGGTGAACTGCTGCCTCGATCGGAGATTGGGTACAGCTCCTAATCCTCGGTGAGTGAACTGCTGCCTCACTGTGAGATTGGGTTCAGCTTCCTGCTCCAGGATGGATGAACTGCTGCCTCTCTTTGAGATTAGTGCAGCTCCCTACTCCAGGATGGGTGAACTGCTGCCTCGCTCTGGGATTGGGTTCAGCTCCCTTAATCCAGGATGGGTGAACTGCTGCTGCCTCATTCTGAGATTGGGTACAGCTTCCAACTCCAGGATGGGTGGACTGCTGCCTCGTTCTGCGAATGGGTACAACTCCCTAATCCATTATGGGTGAACTGCTGCCTCGCTCTGAGATTGGGTACAGTTACCTACTCCAGTATGGGTGAACTGCTGCATTACTGAGATTGGGTACAGCTCGCTACTCCAGGATGGGTGAACTGCTGCATCACTGAGACTGGGTACAGTTCCTTATTCCAGGAAGGGTGAACTGATGTCTTGCTCTGAGATTGGGTATAGCTCCCTAAACCAGGACAGGTGAACTGCAGCCTCGCTCTGAGATTGGGTATAGTTCCCTGCTCCAGGATGGTTGAACTGCTAGCTCGCTCTGAGATTGGGTACAATTCCCTAATCCAATATGGGTGAACTGTTGCCTCGCTCTGAGATTGATTACAGTTCCCTGCTCCAGGTTGGTTGAACTGCTGCCTCGCTCTGAGATTGGGTATAACTCCCTAATCCATTCTGGCTGAACTGCTGCCTCGCTCTGAGATTGGTTATAGTTCCCTGCTCCAGGATGGATGAACTGCAGCCTCGCTCTGAGATTGGGTATAGTTCCCTGCTCCAGGATGGTTGAACTGCTACCTCGCTCTGAGATTGGGTACAACTGCCTAATGCAATATGGGTGAACTGCTGCCACACTCTGATATTGGATACAGCTCCCTACTCTAGGATGGGTGAACTGGTGCTCGCTCTGGGATTTGATACAGCTCGCTACTCCAGGATCGGTGAACTGCTGCCTCGCTCCTAGGTTGGATACAGCTTCCGACTCCAGGATGCGTGGACTGCTGCCTTGTTCTGCGAATGGGTACAACTCCCTAATCCATTATGGGTGAACTGCTGCCTCGCTCTGAGATTGGGTACAGTTACCTACTCCAGTATGGGTGAACTGCTGCATTACTGAGATTGGGTACAGCTCGCTACTCCAGGATGGGTGAACTGCTGCATCACTGAGACTGGGTACAGTTCCTTATTCCAGGAAGGGTGAACTGATGTCTTGCTCTGAGATTGGGTATAGCTCCCTAAACCAGGCCAGGTGAACTGCAGCCTCGCTCTGAGATTGGGTATAGTTCCCTGCTCCAGGATGGTTGAACTGCTAGCTCGCTCTGAGATTGGACATAACTCCCTAATCCATTCTGGGTGAACTGCTGCCTGGCTCTGAGATTGGTTATAGTTGCCTGCTCCAGGATGGATGAACTGCAGCCTCGCTCTGAGATTGGGTATAGTTCCCTGCTCCAGGATGGTTGAACTGCTGCCTCGCTCTGAGATTGGGTACAACTGCCTAATGCAATATGGGTGAACTGCTGCCACGCTCTGATATTGGATACAGCTCCCTACTCCATGATGGGTGAACTGGTGCTCGCTCTGGGATTTGGTACAGCTCGCTACTCCAGGATCGGTGAACTGCTGCCTCGCTCCGAGGTTGGGAACAGCTCCCTAATCCAGGATGACTGAAGTGCTGCCTCGTTTTGTGTTTCGGTACAGCTCCAAACTCCAGGATTGGTGAACTGCTGCCTCGCTCTCAGATTGGGTAGAGTTCCCTAATCCAGGATTGGTGAACTGCTGCCTCGCTCTGAGATTGTGTACAGCTCCTTACTCCTCGAAGGTGAACTGTTATCTTGCTCTAAAATTAAGTACTGCTCCAAAATCCAGGACGTATGAAATGCTGCCTCGCTCTGAGATTCGGTACAGCTCCCTAATCAAGAAAGGGTGAACTGCAGCCTGACTGAGATTGGGTGCAGTTCCCAAATCCTGGATGGATGAACTGCTGCCACTCTGAGATTGGGTACAGCTCCCCAGTCCAGGATGGATGAACTGCTGGCTCGTTCTGAGATTGGGTGCAGCTCACTTAATCGTCGATTTCAGCGGGAGCGGAGCAGGTTAGTCAATTTCAGCGGGAGCAGTGCGGAAGTGATTTCTGGAGATAAGTCTCTCCTTTAAAAACACTTGGCTTTGCAGGAGCAGGCCAGTCGATTTCAGCGGGAGCGGAGCAGGTTAGTCAATTTCAGCGGGAGCAGTGCGGAAGTGATTTCTGGGAGGGAAGTATCTCCTTTAATAATCACTTGTCTTTGCAGGAGCAGGCCAGTCGATTTCAGCGGGAGCGGAGCAGGCCAGTCGATTTCAGCGGGAGCGGTGCGCTAGTGATTTCTGGGAGACGTTCACAGGAGCAGGCTAGTCAATTTCAGCGGTAAACACTTACCTGGTCCCGTTTTCGGTCCCTCTTTGCTGTTTTTTTTAAAATTTTTAGTGTTTAAGGCGGGAACAGGAAGTTCGACCCGCCGATAAATTCTGGTGGAGAGGAAACCCGAGACACTACACGTGTAGTGTCTCCCACCCGCCCTCCTCCTCTAACCTAATAATAAAACCCATTGGTGTGAGGTAAGTACCATATTTTATTATTATTATTACTTTTTTAAAAATTTAATTTAGTTGTTAGCCAGATCTTGGTAGAAAGTTAGAGGGATGGCAGGGAAGGGAGTGCAATGTTCCTCCTGCAGGATGTTTGAGGTGAGGGATGCCATTAGTGTCCCTGCTGATTTTACCTGCAGGAAGTGCTGCCATCTCCAGCTCCTCCAAGATCGAGTTAGGGAACTGGAGCTGGAGTTGGAAGAACTTCGGATCATTCGGGAGGCAGAGGGGGTCATAGATAGCAGCTTCAGGGAATTAGTTACACCAAAGATTGGAGATAGATGGGTAACTGTAAGAGGGACTGGGAAAAAGCAGTCAGTGCAGGGATCCCCTGCGGTCGTTCCCCTGAGAAACAAGTATACCGCTTTGGATACTTGTGGGGGGGGGGACTTACCAGGGGTAAACCATGGGGTACGGGCCTCTGGCACGGGGTCTGTCCCTGTTGCTCAGAAGGGAAGGGAGGAGAGGAGCAGAGCATTAGTAATTGGAGACTCGATAGTCAGGGGCACAGATAGGAGATTTTGTGGGAGCGTGAGAGACTCACGTTTGGTATGTTGCCTCCTAGGTGCAAGGGTACGTGATGTCTCGGATCGTGTTTTCCGGGTCCTTAGGGGGGAGGGGGAGCAGCCACAAGTCGTGGTCCACATTGGCACTAACGACATAGGTAGGAAAGGGGACAAGGATGTCAGGCAGGCTTTCAGGGAGCTAGGATGGAAGCTCAGAACTAGGACAAACAGAGTTGTTATCTCTGGGTTGTTGCCCGTGCCACGTGATAGTGAGATGAGGAATAGGGAGAGAGAGCAATTAAACACGTGGCTACAGGGATGGTGCAGGCGGGAGGGATTCAGATTTCTGGATAACTGGGGCTCTTTCTGGGGAAGGTGGGACCTCTACAGACAGGATGGTCTACATCTGAACCTGAGGGGCACAAATATCCTGGGGGTGAGATTTGTTAGTGCTCTTTGGGGGGGGTTTAAACTAATGCAGCAGGGGCATGGGAACCTGGATTGTAGTTTTAGGGTAAGGGAGAATGAGAGTATAGAGGTCAGGAGCACAGATTTGACGTCGCAGGAGGGGGCCAGTGTTCAGGTAGGTGGTTTGAAGTGTGTCTACTTCAATGCCAGGAGTATACGAAATAAGGTAGGGGAACTGGCAGCATGGATTGGTACTGGGACTTCGATGTCGTGGCTATTTCGGAGACATGGATAGAGCAGGGACAGGAATGGATGTTGCAGGTTCCGGGGTTTAGGTGTTTTAGTAAGCTCAGAGAAGGAGGCAAAAGAGGGGGAGGTGTGGCGCTGCTAGTCAAGAGCAGTATTACGGTGGCGGAGAGGATGCTAGATGGGGACTCATCTTCCGAGGTAGTATGGGCTGAGGTTAGAAACATGAAAGGAGAGGTCACACTGTTGGGAGTCTTCTATAGGCCTCCAATTGGTTCTAGGGATGTAGAGGAAAGGATGGCGAGGATGATCCTGGATAAGAGCGAAAGTAACAGGGTAGTTATTATGGGAGACTTTAACTTTCCAAATATTGACTGGAAAAGATATAGTTTGAGTACATTAGATGGGTCGTTTTTTGTACAGTGTGTGCAGGAGGGTTTCCTGACACAATATGTTGTCAGGCCAACAAGAGGCGAGGCCACGTTGGATTTGGTTTTGGGTAATGAACCAGGCCAGGTGTTGGATTTGGAGGTAGGAGAGCACTTTGGGGACAGTGACCACAATTCGGTGACGTTTACGTTAAAGATGGAAAGGGATAAGTATACACCGCAGGGCAAGAGTTATAGCTGGGGGAAGGGCAATTATGATGCCATTAGACGTGACATGGGGGGGATAAGGTGGAGAAGTAGGCTGCAAGTGTTGGGCACACTGGATAAGTGGAGCTTGTTCAAGGATCAGCTACTGCGTGTTCTTGATAAGTATGTACCGGTCAGGCAGGGAGGATGGCGTCGAGCGAGGGAACCGTGGTTTACCAAAGAAGTGGAATCTCTTGTTAAGAGGAAGAAGGAGGCCTATGTGAAGATGAGGTGTGAAGTTTCAGTTGGGGCGATGGATAGTTACAAGGTAGCGAGGAAGGATCTAAAGAGAGAGCTAAGACGAGCAAGGAGGGGACATGAGAAGTATTGGGCAGGTAGGATCAATGAAAACCCAAAAGCTTTCTATAGGTATGTCAGGAATAAGCGAATGACTAGGGAAAGAGTAGGACCAGTCAAGGACAGGGATGGGAAGTTGTGTGTGGAGTCTGAAGAGATAGGCGAGATACTAAATGAATATTTTTCGTCAGTATTCACTCAGGAAAAAGAGAATGTTGTGGAGGAGAATGCTGAGACCCAGGCTAATAGAATAGATGGCATTGAGATACGTAGGGAAGGGGTGTTGGCAATTCTGGACAGGCTGAAAATAGATAAGTCCCCGGGTCCTGATGGGATTTATCCTAGGATTCTCTGGGAGGCCAGGGAAGAGATTGCTGGACCTTTGGCGTTGATTTTTATGTCATCATTGGCTACAGGAATAGTGCCAGAGGACTGGAGGATAGCAAATGTGGTCCCTTTGTTCAAAAAGGGGAGCAGAGACAACCCCGGCAACTATAGCCCGGTGAGCCTCACGCCTGTAGTGGGTAAAGTCTTGGAGGGGATTATAAGAGACAAGATTTATAATCATCTAGATAGGAATAATATGATCAGGGATAGTCAGCATGGCTTTGTGAAGGGTAGGTCATGCCTCACAAACCTTATCGAGTTCTTTGAGAAGGTGACTGAACAGGTAGACGAGGGTAGAGCAGTTGATGTGGTGTATATGGATTTCAGCAAAGCGTTTGATAAGGTTCCCCACGGTAGGCTATTGCAGAAAATACGGAGCCTGGGGATTGAGGGTGATTTAGAGATGTGGATCAGAAATTGGCTAGCTGAAAGAAGACAGAGGGTGGTGGTTGATGGGAAATGTTCAGAATGGAGTTCAGTTACAAGTGGAGTACCACAAGGATCTGTTCTGGGGCCGTTGCTGTTTGTCATTTTTATCAATGACCTCGAGGAAGGCGCAGAAGGGTGGGTGAGTAAATTTGCAGACGATACTAAAGTCGGTGGTGTTGTCGATAGTGTGGAAGGATGTAGCAGGTTACAGAGGGATATAGAAAAGCTGCAGAGCTGGGCTGAGAGGTGGCAAAGGGAGTTTAATGTAGAGAAGTGTGAGGTGATTCACTTTGGAAGGAATAACAGGAATGCGGAATATTTGGCTCATGGTAAAGTTCTTGGAAGTGTGGATGAGCAGAGGGATCTAGGTGTCCATGTACATAGATCCCTGAAAGTTGCCACCCAGGTTGATAGGGTTGTGAAGAAGGCCTATGGAGTGTTGGCCTTTATTGGTAGAGGGATTGAGTTCCGGAGTCATGAGGTAATTTTGCAGCTGTACAAAACTCTGGTACGGCCGCATTTGGAGTATTGCGTACAGTTCTGGTACCCACATTATCGGAAGGACGTGGAGGCTTTGTAGAGGGTGCAGAGGAGATTTACCAGGATGTTGCCTGGTATGGAGGGAAAATCTTATGAGGAAAGGCTGATGGACTTGAGGTTGTTTTCGTTGGAGAGAAGAAGGTTAAGAGGAGACTTAATCGAGGCATACAAAATGATCAGGGGGTTGGATAGGGTGGACAGTGAGAGCCTTCTCCCGCGGATGGAAATGGCTGGCACGAGGGGACATAGCTTTAAACTGAGGGGTAATAGATATAGGACAGAGGTCAGAGGTAGGTTCTTTAGGCAAAGAGTAGTGAGGCCGTGGAATGCCCTACCTGCTACAGTAGTGAACTCGCCAACATTGAGGGCATTTAAAAGTTTATTGGATAAACATATGGATGATAATGGCATAGTGTAGGTTAGATGGCTTTTGTTTCGGTGCAACATCGTGGGCCGAAGGGCATGTACTGCGCCGTATCGTTCTATGTTCTATCAGGGATGGGTGAACTGCTGCCTCGCTCACAGATTGGGTAGAGCTTCCTACTCCAGGATGGTTGAACTGCTGCCTCGCTCTGAGATTGGGTACAGCCTCCTACTCCAGGATGGGTGAACTGCTGTCTCGCTCTGAGATTGGGTATAGCTCCCTAAATCAGGACAGGTGAACTGCAGCCTCGCTCTGAGATTGGGTATAGTTCCCTGCTCCAGGTTCAATGAACTGCTGCCTCACTTGGAAATTGTGTTCAGCTCCCTGCACCAGGATGGATGAACTGCTGCCTCGCTCT
Source organism: Scyliorhinus torazame (assembly GCF_047496885.1). NCBI lineage: Eukaryota > Metazoa > Chordata > Chondrichthyes > Carcharhiniformes > Scyliorhinidae > Scyliorhinus > Scyliorhinus torazame. The sequence goes on from NC_092722.1 coordinate 90,080,042, forward strand.
GAGATTGGGTTCAGCTCCCTTAATACAGGATGGGTGAACTGCTTGCTCAACTCTGAGATTCGGTCCAGCTCCTTTAATCCAGGATGAGTGAACTGCTGCCTCGCTCTGAGATTGGGTACATCTCCCGAATTGAGCATGGGTGAACTGCTGCCTCGCTCTCAGAATGGGTACAACTCTCCAATCCAGGATGGTTGAACTTCTGCCTCGCTCTGAGATTGGGTGCAGCTTCCTTAATCCAGGATGGATGAACTGCTGCCTCGCTCAGATATTGGGTACAGCTTCCTACTCCAGGATGGGTGGACTGCTGCCTCGCTCTGCGAATGGGTACCGCTCCCTAATCCAGGATGGGTGAACTGCTGCCTCGCTCAGAGAATGGGTACAGCTCCCTAATCCTGGGTGAGTGAACTGCTGCCTCGCTCTGAGATTGGGTCCTGTTACCTACTCCAGTATGGGTGAACTGCTGCATTACTGAGATTGGGTACAGCTCCCGAATCCAGGATTGGTGAAATACTGTATCACTGAGATTGGGTACAGTTCCCTAATCCTGGGTTTGCGAACTGCTGCTGCTCTGAGATTGGGAACAGCTCTTTACTCCAGGATGGGTGAACTGCTGCCTCGCTCTGAGATTGGGTTCAGCTCCTTTAATCCAGGATGAGTGAACTGCTGCCTCGCTCTGAGATTGGGTACAGCTTCCTACACCACAATGGGTGAACTGCTGCCTCGTTCTGAGATTGGTTACAGCTCCCTACTCCAGGATGGGTGAACTGCTGCTCGCTCTGAGATTTGGTACAGCTCCCTACTCCAGGATCAGTGAACAGCTTCCTCGCTCCGAGATTGGGAACAGCTCCCTAATCCAGGATGACTGAACTGCTGCCTCGTTCTGAGTTTGGGTGCAGCTCCAAAAACCAGGATTGGTGAACTGCTGCCTCGCTCTGTGATTGGGTAGAGCTCCCTTATTCAGGATTGGTGAACTGCTGCCTCGCTCTGAGATTGGGCACAGCTCCGTACTCGAGGACGGGTGACCTGCTCGATCACCGAGATTGGGTACAGTTCCATAATCCACGATGGGTGAACTACTGCCTCGCTCAGAGATTGGGTACAACTCTCCAATCCAGGAAGGTTGAACTGCTGCCTCGCTCAGAGATTGGGTACAGCTTCCTACTCCAGGATGGGTGGACTGCTGCCTCGCTCTGCGAATGGGTACTGCTCCCTAATCCAGGGTGGGTGAACTGCTGCCTCGCTCTGAGAATGGGTGCAGCTCCCTAATCCTGGGTGAGTGAACTGCTGCCTCGCTCTGAGATTGGGTACAGTTACCTACTCCAGTATGGGTGAACTGCTGCATTACTGAGATTGGGTACAGCTCCCTAATCCAGGATGGGTGAACTGCTGTATCACTGAGATTGGGTTCAGTTCCCTAATCATGGGTTTGCGAACTGCTGCTGCTCTGAGATTGGGGACAGCTCCTTACTCCAGGATGGGTGAACTGCTGCCTCGCTCTGAGATTGGGTACAGCTTCCTACACCACGATGGGTGAACTGCTGTCTCTTTCTGAGATTGGGTACAGCTCCCTACTCCAGGATCCGTGAACAGCTTCCTCGCTCTGAGATTGGGTACAACTCCCGAATCCATTATGGGTGAACTGCTGCCTCGCTCTGAGATTGGGTACAGTTACCTACTCCAGTATGGGTGAACTGCTGCATTACTGAGATTGGGTACAGCTCCCTACTCCAGGATGGGTGAACTGCTGCATCACTGAGACTGGGTACAGTTCCTTATTCCAGGAAGGGTGAACTGATGTCTTGCTCTGAGATTGGGTATAGCTCCCTAAACCAGGGCGGGTGAACTTTTGCCTAGCTCTGAGACTGAGGAGAGTTACCTGCTCCAGGATTGTTGAACTGCTGCCTCGCTCTGAAATTGGGTTCAGCTCCCTGCTCCAGGATGGATGAACTGCTGCCTCGCTGTGAGATTAGTGCGGCTCCCTACCCCAGGATGGGTGAACTGCTGCTTCGCTCTGGGATTGGGTTAGGCTCCCTTAATCCAGGATGGGTGAACTGCTTGCTCGCTCTGAGATTCGGTCCACCTCCTTTAATCCAGGATGAGTGAACTGCTGCCTTGCTCTGAGATTGGTTATAGTTCCCTGCTCCAGGTTCGATGAACTGTTGCCTCGCTCTGAGATTGGGTTCAGCTCCGTGCTCCAGGATGGTTGAACTGCTGCCTTGCTCTGAGATTGGGTACAACTCCCTAATCCATTATAGGTGAACTGCTGCCTCGCTCTGAGATTGGGTACAACTGCCGAATGCAATAGGGGTGAACTGCTGCCTCGCTCTGAGATTGATTACAGTTCCCTGCTCCAGGATGGGTGAACTGCTTCCTCACTCTGAGATTCGGTCCAGCTCCTTTAATCCAGGATGAGTGAACTGCAGCCTCGCTCTGATATTGGGTACAGCTCCCTACACCACAATGAGTGAACTGCTGCCTCGTTCTGAGATTGGATACAGCTCCCTACTCCAGGATGGGTGAACTGGTGCTCGCTCTGAGATTTGGTACAGCTTGCTACTCCAGGTTCGGTGAATTGCTGCCTCGCTCCGAGGTTGGGAACAGCTCCCTAATTCAGGATGACTGAACTGCTGCCTCGTTCTGTGTTTCGATACAGCTCCAAAATCCAGGATTGGTGAACTGCTGCCTCGCTCTGAGATTGGGTAGAGCTCCCTAATCAAGAATGGGTGAACTGCAGCCCGACTGAGATTGGGTGCAGTTCCCGAATCCTGGATGGATGCCACCCTGAGATTGCGTACAGCTCCCCAGTCCAGGATGGATGAACTCCTGCCTCGCTCTGAGATTGGGTGCAGCTCCCTCAATCCAGGATGGGTGAACTGCTGCCTCGCTCAGAGATTGGGTACAGCTTCCTACTCCAGAATCGGTGAACTGCTGCCTCGCTCCGAGATTGGGTACAGCTCCATAATCCAGGATGAGTGAACTGCTGCCTCGTTCTGAGATTGGGTACAGCTCCATAATCCAGGATGGGTGAACTGCTGCCTCGCTCTGAGATTGGGTACAGCTTCCTACTCCAGAATCGGTGAACTGCTGCCTCGCTCCGAGATTGGGTACAGCTCCATAAACCAGGATGGGTGAACTGCTGCCTCACTCTGAGATTGGGTACAGCTCCCTATTCCAGCGTGGGTGAACTGCTGCATCACTGAGATTGGGTACAGCTCCCAAATCCTGGGTGGGTGAGCTGCTGCCTCGCTCTGAGAATGGGTACAGTTCCCTAATGGTGGGTGAGTGAACTGATGCCTCGCTCTGAGATTTGGTTCTGTTCCCTAATTTAATATGGGTGAACTGCTGCATTACTGAGATTGGGTACAGATCCCTACTCCGGGATGGGTGAACTGCTGCATCACTGAGACTGGGTACAGTTCCTTATTCCAGGAAAGGTGAACTGCTGTCTCGCTCTGAGATTGGGTATAGCTCCCTAAATCAGGACAGGTGAACTGCAGCCTCGCTCTGAGATTGGGTACATCTCCCTAATTGAGAATGGGTGAACTGCTGCCTAGCTCTGAGAATGGGTACAACTCTCCAATCCAGGATGGCTGAACTGCTGCCTCGCTCTGAGATTGGGTGCAGCTTCCTTAATCCAGGATGGGTGAACTGTTGCCTCGCTCAGAGATTGGGTACAGCTTCCTACTCCAGGATGGGTGGACTGCTGCCTCGCTCTGCGTATGGGTACCGCTCCCTAATCCAGGATGGGTGAACTGCTGCCTCGCTCTGAGAATGGGTTCAGCTCCCTAATCCTGGGTGAGTGAACTGCTGCCTCGCTCTGAGATTGGGTACAGTTACCTACTCCAGTATGGGTGAACTGCTGCATTCCTGAGATTGGGTACAGCTCCTTACTCCAGGATGGGTGAACTGCTGCCTCGCTCTGAGATTGGGTTCAGCTCCTTTAATCTTGGATGAGTGAACTGCTGCCTCGCTCTGAGATTGGGTACAGCTTCCAACTCCAGGATGGGTGGACTGATGCCTCGCTCTGCGAATGGGTACAGCTCCTAATCCTGGGTGAGTGAACTGCTGCCTCGTTCTGAGATTGTGTACAGCTCTTTGCTCCTCGAAGGTGAACTGTTATCTTGCTCTAAAATTAAGTACTGCTTCAAAATCCAGGACGTATGAAATGCTGCCTCGCTCTGAGATTCGGTACAGCTCCCTAATCAAGAAAGAGTGAACTGCAGCCTGACTGAGATTGGGTGTAGTTCCCAAATCCTAGATGGATGAACTGCTGCCACTCTGAGATTGGGTACAGCTCCCTAGTCCAGGATGGATGAACTGCTGGTTCGTTCTGAGATTGGGTGCAGCTCACTTAATCAGGGATGGGTGAACTGCTTCCTCGCTCTGAGATTGGGTACAGCCACCTACTCCAGGATGGGTGAACCTCTGTCTCGCTCTGAGATTGGGTACAGCTCCCTAATCAAGAAAGAGTGAACTGCAGCCTGACTGAGATTGGGTGTAGTTCCCAAATCCTGGATGGATGAACTGCTGCCACTCTGAAATTGTGTTCAGCTCCCTGCACCAGGATGGATGAACTGCTGCCTCGCTCTGAGATTAGTGCGGCTCCCTACTCCAGGATGGGTGAACTGCAGCCTCGCTCTGGGTTTGGGTTCAGCTCCCTTAATACAGGATGGGTGAACTGCTTGCATACTCTGAGATTCGGTCCAGCTCCATTAATCTGGGATGAGTGAACTGCTGCCTCGCTCTGAGATTGGGTACATCTCCTAATCCTGGGTGAGTGAACTGCTGCGTCGCTCTGAGATTGGGTACAGTTCCCTCAACCATTCTGGGTGAACTGCTGCCTCGCTCTGAGATTGGGTACAGCTACTTACTCCTCGAAGGTGAACTGTTATCTTGTTCTAAAATGAAGTACTGCTCCAAAATCCAGGACGTATGAACTGCTGCTTCGCTCTGAGATTCGGTACAGCTCCCTAATCAAGAATGGGTGAACTGCAGCCCGACTGAGATTGGGTGCAGTTCCCGAATCCTGGATGGATGAACTGATGCCACCCTGAAATTGGGTACAGCTCCTTAGTCCAGGATGGATGAACTCCTGCCTCGCTCTGAGATTGGGTGCATCTCCCTTAATCCAGGATGGGTGAACTGCTGTCTTGATCTGAGATTGGGTATAGTTCTCTACTACAGAATCGGTGAACAGCTGCCAGGCTCCGAGATTGGGAAAAACTCCCTAATCCAGGATGAGTGAGCTGCGGCCTCGTTCTGAGTTTGGGTACAGCTCCATAATCCAGGATGGGTGAACTGCTGTCTCCCTCTGAGATTGGGTACAGTAACCTACTCTAGTGTGGGTCAACTGCTGCACCACTGAGATTGGGTACAGCTCCCAAATCCTGGGTGGGTGAGCTGCTGCCTCGCTCTGAGAATGGGTACAGTTCCCTAATGGTGGGTGAGTGAACTGATGCCTCGCTCTGAGATTTGGTTCTGTTCCCTAATTTAATATGGGTGAACTGCTGCCTCGCTTTGAGATTGGGTACAGGTCCCTAATTCAGGATGGGTGAACAGCTGCCTCGCTCTGAGATTGCGTACTGCTCCCTACTCCAGAGTCGGTGAACTGCTGCCTCGCTCCGAGATTGGGTACAGCTTCCTACTCCAGGGCGGATGAACTGCTGCCTCGCTCTGAGATTCGGTACATCTCCCTAATCAAGAATGGGTGAACTGCTGCCTTGCTCTCAGACTGGGCACAGCTCCCGACTCTAGGACGGGTGAACTGCTGGATTGGGTACGGTTCCCTAATCCACGATCGGTGAACTGCTGCCTCGCTCTGAGGTTGGGTGCAGCTCCCTACTCCAGAGTGGGTTAACTGCTGCCTTGTTCTGAGATTGGGTACAGCTTCCCAGTCCAGGATGGGTGAACTGCTGCCTCGCACTGAGATCGGGTGCAGCTCCCTTAATCAAGGATGGGTGAACTGCTACCTCGCTCAGAGGTTGGGTACAGCTTCCTACTCCAGGATGGGTGAACTGCTGCCTCGCTCCGAGATTGGGTACAGCTCCATATTCCAGGATGGGTGAACTGCCGCCTCGTTCTGAGAATGAGAAGAGCTCCCTAATCCAGGATTAGTGCAGCTCCCTACTCCAGAGTGGGTTAACTGCTGCCTTGTTCTGAGATTGGGTACAGCTTCCCAGTCCAGGATGGGTGAACTGCTGTCTCGCACTGAGATTGGGTAAAGTTACCGACTCCAGAATCGGTGATCTGCTGCCTCGCTCCGAGATTGGGTACAGCTCCATAATCCAGGATGGGTGAACTGTCGCCTCGTTCTGAGAATTGGTATAGCTCCCTAATCAAGGATTAGAGAACTCCTGCCTCGCCCTGAGATTGGGTGCAGCTCCCTTAATCAAGGATGGGTGAACTGCTGCCTCGCTCAGAGGTTGGGTACAGCTTCCTACTCAAGGATGGGTGAACTGCTGCCTCACTCGGAGATTGGGTACAGCTTCCTACTCCAGGATGGGTTAACTACTGCCTCGCTCTGAGATTGTGTACAGTTACCTACTCCAGAATCGGTGATCTGCTGCCTCGCTCCGAGATTGGGTACAGCTTCCTACTCCAGGATGGGTGAACTGCTGCCTCGTTCTGAGATTGGGTACAGCTCCCTACTCCAGGATGGGTAAACTGCTGCCTCGCTCTGAGATTGGGTACAGCTTCCGAATCCTGGATGGGTGAACTGCTGCCTCGCTGAGATTGGGTACAGCTTCCGAATCCAGGATGGGTGAACTGCTGCCTCGCTCTGGGATTGGGTGCTGTTCCCTACTCCAGGATGGAGGAACTGCTGCCTTGCTCTGAGATTGGGAACAGCTCCCTAATCCTGGATGAATGAACTGATGCCTCGCTCTGAGATTGGGTACAGTTCCCTAATCCAGGATGGGTTAACTGCTGCCTCGCTCTGAGAATGGGTACAGCTCTTACACCAGGATGGGTGAATTGATGTCTTGCTCTGAGATTGGGTATAGCTCCCTAATCCAGGACAGGTGAACTGCAGCCTCGCTCTGAGTTTGTGTATAGTTCCCTGCTCCAGGATGGATGAACTGCTGCCTCGCTCTGAGATTGGGAACAACTCTCTAATACAGGATGGGTGAACTGCTGCCTCGCTCTTAGTTTGGTTATACTTCCCTGCTCCAGGATGGATGAACTGCTGCCCCACTCTGAGATTGGGTACAGCTCCCTGCTCCAGGATGGATGAACTGCTGCCTCGCTCTGAGATTGGTACGGCTCCCTATTCCAGGAAGGGTGAACTGCTGCCTCACTCTGGGATTGGGTTCAGCTCCCTTAATCCAGGATGGGTGAACTGCTTGCTCACTCTGAGATTCGGTCCAGGATCTTAGTAAGAATTGAGCACGTGAAGCAGACACAGCCTGAGTGAGTGAGACACAGACAGAGTGAGAGTTTGAAACTTGGTAATTTGGTGCAGTGAGGTAACCAGGAAAGGTAAGTGATAAATCTAATTCTGCTGTTTTTCAGTTAAAGGTGCAGTGTAGATTAGTGTCTGATTGGCTGAAGCTGCCCCCACCCTATTTGCTGAGAGGCAGTTATCTGGCAGTGACCTGAGGCCTGTTTAGGGGCACAAAGGTACACATTGTATCCTTCTCTTTGAAGTTTTAGTGTGAGTCATCCTAAAGTCTGTATAAAAGACAGACAGAAAGCGCACTTAGTAAGCGTTGCGCAGGTGAAGCAGACACAGCCTGAGTGAGTGAGGCACAGACAGAGTGAGAGTTTGAAACTTGGTAATTTTGTGAATGAGGTAATTCGGTGCAGAGTGGGAGAAGGTGCTTTTTCCGTACTGTTTTGTCCTCTCTCTTTCTTCTGGCCTTTAACTTTTAATCAGCAGGGAGAGAACCTGAGAACATCTGAGACCCTCAATAGGTCAGTAAGTGATTTTTACTAATTTTTACTTTTCTTACCTTTTCAAATTGGGGGCGAAACTGAAGTGACATCACAGAAAAGCTGTGACCTGAGTGGCTGGTTGGGAATCTACACTAAATTTTAAAAATTAAGCATTGGTAACTAATTAAACATAATTACTTAATTATAATTTAGAGGGGTATCTAAGTCAGAGATCGGAGAGTACTATATTTAGCTTTCACATTTATAGTAGAAATCTAGTGCTAAGAAACAGATAATTAACAGTAACTTTTTAATTTTTAAAAAAACTTTTAACTTTAATTTACTAATTAATTGACGCAATGTCAGTTAGAGGGATGCAGTGCTCTGACTGTGAGATCTGGCAGGTCCGGGAGGCTTCCAGCGTCCCGGATGGCTTCATCTGCAGAAAGTGCACCCAACTGGAGTTCCTCACAGACCGCATGGTTCGGTTGGAGCAGCAATTGGATGCACTTAGGAGCATGCAGGTGGCGGAAAGCGTCAGAGAGAGCAGTTATATAAATGTGGTCACACCCAAGGTGCAGGCAGAGAAATGGGTGACCACCAGAAAGGGCAGTCAGTCAGTGCAGGAATACCCTGTGGTTGTCCCCCTCTTGAACAGGTATACCCCTTTGGATACTGTCGGGGGGGGGGGATAGCCTATCAGGGGAAAACAGCAGCAGCCAGAGCAGTGGCACCACGGCTGGCTCTGATGTTCAGAAGGGAGGGTCAAAGCGCAGAAGAGCAATAGTAATAGGGGACTCTATAGTCAGGGGCACAGATAGGCGCTTCTGTGGACGTGAAAGAGACTTCAGGATGGTATGTTGCCTCCCTGGTGCCAGGGTCCAGGATGTCACCGAACGGGTAGAGGGCACCCTGAAGGGGGAGGGCAAACAGGCAGAGGTCGTTGTACATATTGGTACTAACGACATAGGCAGGAAGGGGCATGAGGTCCTGCAGCAGGAGTTCAGGGAGCTAGGCAGAAAGTTAAAAGACAGGACCTCTAGGGTTGTAATCTCGGGATTACTCCCTGTGCCACGTGCCAGTGAGGCTAGAAATTGGAAGATAGAGCAGCTAAACACGTGGCTAAACAGCTGCTGTATGAGGGAGGGTTTCCATTATCTGAACCACTGGGAGCTCTTCCGGGGTAGGTGTGACCGATATAAGAAGGACGGGTTGCATCTAAACTGGAGAGGCATAAATATCCTGGCCGCGAGGTTTGCTAGTGTCACACGGGAGGGTTTAAACTAGTATGGCGGGGGGGTGCACCGGAGCAATAGGCCAGAAGGAGAGAGCATTGAGGGAGAACTAGGGAATAGGGACAGTGTGGCTCTGAGGCAGAGCAGACAGGGAGAAGTTGCTGAACACAGCGGGTCTGGTGGCCTGAAGTGCATATGTTTTAATGCAAGAAGTATCACGGGTAAGGCAGATGAACTTAGAGCTTGGATTAGTACTTGGAACTATGATGTTGTTGCCATTACAGAGACCTGGTTGAGGGAAGGGCAGGATTGGCAGCTAAACGTACCAGGATTTAGATGTTTCAGGCGGGATAGAGGGGGATGTAAAAGGGGTGGCGGAGTTGCGCTACTGGTTAGGGAGGATATCACAGCTGTACTACGGGAGGACACCTCAGAGGGCAGTGAGGCTATATGGGTAGAGATCAGGAATAAGAAGGGTGCAGTCACAATGTTGGGGGTTTACTACAGGCCTCCCAACAGCCAGCGGGAGATAGAGGAGCAGATAGTTAGACAGATTTTGGAAAAGAGTAAAAACAACAGGGTTGTGGTGATGGGAGACTTCAACTTCCCCAATATTGACTGGGACTCACTTACTGCCAGGGGCTTAGACAGGGCAGAGTTTGTAAGGAGCATCCAGGAGGGCTTCTTAAAACAATATGTAGACAGTCCAACTAGGGAAGGGGCGGTACTGGTATTGGGGAATGAGCCCGGCCAGGGTAGAAGTTTCAGTAGGGGAGCATTTCGGGAACAGTGACCACAATTCAGTAAGTTTTAAAATGCTGGTGGACAAGGATAAGAGTGGTCCTAGGGTAAATGTGCTAAATTGGGGGAAGGCTAATTATAACAATATTAGGCGGGAACTGAAGAACATAGATTGGGGGCTGATGTTTGAGGGCAAATCAACATCTGACATGTGGGAGGCTTTCAAGTGTTAGTTGAAAGGAATTCAGGACCGGCATGTTCCTGTGAGGAAGAAGGATAAATACGCCAATTTTCGAGAACCTTGGATAACGAGAGATATTGTAGGCCTCGTCAAAAAGAAAAAGGAGGCATTTGTCAGGGCTAAAAGGCTGGGAACAGACGAAGCCTGTGTGGAATATAAGGAAAGTAGGAAGGAACTTAAGCAAGGAGACAGGAGGGCTAGAAGGGGTCACAAAAAGTCATTGGCAAATAGGGTTAAGGAAAATCCCAAGGCTTTTTACACGTACATAAAAAGCAAGATGGTTGCCAGGGAAAGGGTTGGCTCACTGAAGGATAGGCAAGGGAATCTATGTCTGGAGCCAGAGGAAATGGGTGAGGTACTAAATGAATACTTTGCATCAGTATTCACCAAAGAGAAGGAATTGGTAGATGTTGAGTCTGGAGAAGGGTGTGTAGATAGCCTGGGTCACATTGAGATCCAAAAAGACGAGGTGTTGGGAGTCTTAAAAAATATTAGGGTAGATAAGTCCCCAGGGTCTGATGGGATCTACCCCAGAATACTGAAGGAGGCTGGAGAGGAAATTGCTGAGGCCTTGACAGAAATCTTTGGATCCTCACTGTCTTCAGGGGATGTCCCGGAGGACTGGAGAATAGCCAATGTTGTTCCTCTGTTTAAGAAGGGTAGCAAGGATAATCCCGGGAACTACAGGCCGGTGAACCTTACTTCAGTGGTAGGGAAATTACTGGAGAGAATTCTTCGAGACAGGATCCACTCCCATTTGGAAGCAAATGGACGTATTAGTGAGAGGCAGCATGGTTTTGTGAAGGGGAGGTCATGCTCACTAACTTGATAGAGTTTTTCGAGGAGGTCACAAAGATGATTGATGCAGGTAGGGCAATGGATGTTGTCTATATGGACTTCAGTAAGGCCTTTGACAAGGTCCCTCATGGTAGACTCGTACAAAAGGTGAAGTCACACGGGATCAGGGGTGAGCTGGCATGGTGGATACAGAACTGGCTAGGTCATCGAAGGCTGAGAGTAGCAATGGAAGGATGCTTTTCTAATTGGAGGGCTGTGACCAGTGGTGTTCCGCAGGGATCAGTGCTGGGACCTTTGCTGCTTGTAGTATATATAAATGATTTGGAGGAAAATGTAACTGGTCTGATTAGTAAGTTTGCAGACGACACAAAGGTTAGTGGAATTGCGGATAGCGCTGAGGACTGTCAGTGGATACAGCAGGATTTAGATTGTTTGGAGACTTGGGCGGAGAGATGGCAGATGGAGTTATAATCCGGACAAATGTGAGGTAATGCATTTTGGAAGGTCTAATGCAGGTCGGGAATATACAGTGAATGGTAGAACCCTCAAGAGCATTGAAAGTCAGAGAGATGTAGGTGTACAGGTCCACAGGTCACTGAAAGGGGCAACACAGGTGGAGAAGGTGGTCAAGAAGGCATACGGCATGCTTGCCTTCATTGGCCGGGGCATTGAGTATAAGAATTGACAGGTCATGTTGCAGCTGTATACAACCCTAGTTAGGCCACACTTGGAGTATAGTGTTCAATTCTGGTCGCCACACTACCAGAAGAATGTGGAGGCTTTAGAGAGGGTGCAGAAGAGATTTACCAGAATGTTGCCTGGTATGGAGGGCATTAGCTATGAGGAGCGGTTGAATAAACTCGGTTTGTTCTCACTGGAACGACGGAGGTTGAGGGGCGACCTGTTAGAGGTCTACAAAATTATGAGGGGCATAGACAGAGTGGATAGTCAGAGGCTTTTCCCCAGGGCAGAGGGGTCAATTACTAGGGGGCATAGATTTAAAGTGAGAGGGGCAAGGTTTAGAGTAGATGTACGAGGCAAGTTTTTTTACACAGAGGGTAGTGGGTGCCTGGAACTCGCTACCGGAGGAGGTGGTGGAAGCAGGGACGATAGTGACATTTAAGGGGCATCTTGACAAATACATGAATAGGATGGGAATAGAGGGATACGGACCCAGGAAGTGTAGAAGATTGTTGTTTAGTCGGGCAGCATGGTCGGCATGGGCTTGGAGGGCCGAAGGGCCTGTTCCTGTGCTGTACATTTCTTTGTTCTTTGTTCTATGAGTGAACTGCTGCCTCCCTCTCAGATTGGGTACAGCTTCCTACACCACGATGGGTGAACTGCTGCCTCGCTCCGAGATTAGGAACAGCTCCCTAATCCAGGATTGGTGAACTGCTGCCTCGCTCTGAGATTGGGCACAGCTCCCTACTCTGGGACGGGTGACCTGCTGGATCACTGGGTGAGTGAACTGTTGCCTCGCTCTGAGATTGGTCCAGTTCCCTAAACCATTATGGGTGAACTACTGCCTCGCTCTGAGATTGGATACAGCTCCATACTCCTAGGTGAACTGTTATCTTGCTCTAAAATTAAGTACTGCTCCAAAATTAAGTACTGCTCCAAGTTCTGAAATGTTGGCGGCTGCCGGAGCCTGAAGGGCAGTCGGGACAGCGCAAGGACGGGAGGTAGCGGCTGTCTGAGCAGCAGCTCCGGCTGGGACATGTATAATATCGAGCTGGCGGAGCTGGTGTGGGGGAAGCGCCCGAAAAGCGCCCTGTCCGATCCCGTCTTCCGCAGATGGACCCAAGGATTTGTTTTAAGTCAATCAGAATGGACAGCCTTGGAACAATTTGAAGGGGGTCCCTGTGCAGTAATTGCAGCTGTTCAGGCCTATCTTCTAAAGAATTTCCTGTTCAAATCTGACAAACCAAATTGGCGAGATTGTGCAGATGAAGAAGATAAGAATCTTTTCTGCCTCACTCTGAGTGAAATTCTAGAAACTGTTTGGTAATGTTGGCAAAAGAAAAATCATCAGAGGAACATGCCAGTATTTCTGAAAATGAACCAGAGTCCAGTCAGGAGACTGAAGAGGAACAGCTCTGTAAGAAACCACCGTTTTGGATAAATAATAATATATGATGGTGAATATTTCATTCCTTTTTAAAAAGAAGAGATTTTGCTTGCCTAATGTATGCAGTTTGCATGTCTTCTCAAATCCTTAAAAAATAATAATAGGACTGTTCTGTATTTGTGATTTGCAGAAAGGAAATATTTAATCTTTCAAATGTAAATGTTCCAGAGAAAATATGATGGATCCAGGTTTTGAGAATCAATATTTTTGCTTTGATGTTTGTCATTTAAGTGTAACTTCTTGTGAGATTATAGGGCAGTCCATCTGTGCAATGTTTTGCACTGCCAGGAAAATCTGAAGACCTGAGGAGGGTAGTTTTTGAACACAGACTGATTCAGTGTCATAGAACATAGAACGATACAGCGCAGTACAGGCCCTTCGGCCCACGATGTTGCACCGAAACAAAAGCCATCTAACCTACACTATCCCATTATCATCCATATGCTTATCCAATAAACTTTTAAATGCCCTCAATGTTGGCGAGTTCACTACTGTTGCAGGTAGGGCATTCCACGGCCTCACCACTCTTTGCGTAAAGAACCTACCTCTGAGACTTCCGGGTGCGGCGATGACCAGCTAAGTCGCACGTTTCGGCAGCTCCCGGGGGAACGGACTTTTGGGCTCTTAATAGGAGCCCCAACGACAATTTTAACGGCTAAAAACACTGTGCGGTAAAACAGAAGGGAATCCCTCCTGGATACGGATGGAAAAAGCGGCCGGATTGCGGAGGATCCTCTAGAGCAGCGGCAAGGAAGGCAAGCACAAAGCAAGATGGCGTCGGAAGGTGGCCGTCTAGTATGGGGCCCTGTGAGTTCCTGCAAGAGTTCCTGCGGCGCTGTGTGGAAGAACTGAAAAAGGAGATGAAGGAGGAGCTGCTAGCCCCGATATTACAGGCGATTGAAGGGCTAAAGGAGGAGCAAAAGACCCAGGAGCAGGAGCTTCGGGTCGTGAAGGCAAAGGCCGCTGAAAATGAAGACGAAATACAGGGCCTGGTGGTGAAGACAGAGATGCACGAGGCACAACACAAAAGGTGTGTGGAAAGGCTGGAGGTGCTGGAGAATAATGCGAGGAGGAAGAATTTAAGGATTCTTGGTCTTCCCGAAGGCGCAGAAGGGGTGGACGTCGGGGCATATGTGAGCACGATGCTTCACTCGTTAATGGGATCGGAGGCCCCAACAGGCCCGTTGGAGGTGGAGGGAGCTTTTCGAGTTATGGCGCGAAGACCGCGGGCTGGAGAAATACCTCGAGCCATAGTGGTGAGATTTCTCCGCTATAATGACAGAGAGATGGTCCTCAGATGGGCGAAGAAAACTCGGAGCAGTAGGTGGGAGAACGCGGTGATCCGCGTATATCAAGATTGGAGTGCGGAGGTGGCGAGAAGGAGGGCAAGTTTTAATCGGGCTAAGGCGGTGCTTCACAAAAGGAAGGTCAAATTCGGAATGTTGCAGCCGGCAAGATTGTGGGTCACACACCAAGGGAAGCACCACTACTTTGAGACGGCAGAAGAGGCGTGGACATTTATTGTGGATGAGAAGCTGGAATAGGCGGGCAAGAAAAAGAACGTTTGGGACAAAGTGTTAGGGTGATTACGTAGGGTGAAGGGGGGAAAAAAGGGGGAAGGGGATGATTTTTCAAATTGTTAATCTTGCGACCCTGTAACTTTTCTCTCTTCCCCAAGTTGTGGGGGAGGGGGGGGAGGAACTGTGGGCGCCGGTCATTAGGGGCGGGGTCAAGTGGGAAACGCGGGCTTTGTTCCCGCGCTATGGTAATCATGGCGGAAACAGGGAAGCAGGAAGGAGGGGGCCTCGCACAGTGGGGGGAAGCCGAGGTCAGCCAGAGTTTGCTGACTTCTGGGAGCAACATGGGGGGTGCAACTACGCTAGAAAGGGATCTAGCGGGGGGGGGGTTAACTGGGTTGCTGCTGCTGGGGAGAAGGGGGAGCTGGTACGGGGTGGGGTGGTGGAGGCGGGAGGGCGCCGTCGGGGGGTATTACGGGTACGTGGGAACCGGGTGAGGAGCTGGATTAAAAAAGGGGATGGCTAGTCGACAAGGGGGGGGGGGGGGGGGGTGTAAAGAGCCCCCCAACCCGGCTGATCACGTGGAATGTGAGAGGGCTGAACGGGCCGATTAAAAGGGCACGGGTACTCGCACACCTAAAGAAATTAAAGGCAGATTTGGTTATGTTGCAGGAGACGCATTTGAAACTGATAGACCAGGTCAGACTACGCAAAGGATGGGTGGGGCAGGTGTTTCATTCGGGGTTAGATGCAAAGAACAGGGGGGTGGCTATATTAGTGGGGAAACGGGTACTGTTTGAGGCAAAGACCATAATGGCGGATAGTGGGGGTAGATACGTGATGGTGAGTGGTAGATTGCAAGGGGAGGCGGTGGTTCTAGTGAACGTATATGCCCCGAACTGGGATGATGCAAATTTTATGAGGCGTATGTTGGGACGTATCCCGGGCCTCGAGGCGGGAAAGTTGGTAATGGGGGGAGACTTCAATACGGTGCTGGACCCAGGGCTGGACAGATCGAGGTCCAGGACCGGGAGGAGGCCGGCTGCAGCTAGGGTGCTCAAGGACTTCATGGAGCAGATGGGAGGAGTAGACCCCTGGAGATTTAGCAGGCCTAGGAGTAAGGAGTTCTCGTTTTTCTCCTATGTTCATAAAGTATATTCACGGATTAGACTCTTTTGTTTTGGGAAGGGCATTGATCCCAAAGGTGACAGGGACGGAGTACACGGCCATAGCTATCTCGGACCACGGTCCACATTGGGTGGACCTGGAGATAGGAGAGGAAAAAGAACAGCACCCACCCTGGAGAATGGACAGGGGATTATTGGCGGATGAGGGGGTATGTTTAAGGGTGAGGGGGTGTATTGAAAGGTACTTGGAGCTTAATGACAATGGGGAGGTTCAGGTGGGAGTGGTCTGGGAGGCGTTGAAGGCAGTGGTTAGAGGGGAGCTGATATCTATCAGGGCACATAAAGGAAAGCAGGAGGGTAGGGAAAGGGAGAGGTTGCTGAAAGAACTTTTGAGGGTGGACAGACAATATGTGGAGGCACCGGAGGAGGGACTGTACAGGGAAAGACAAAGGCTACATGTAGAATTTGACTTGTTGACTACGGGTAATGCAGAAGCACAATGGAGGAGGGCACAGGGTGTACAGTACGAATATGGAGAGAAGGCGAGCCGGTTGCTGGCCCACCAACTGAGGAAGAGGGGAGCAGCGAGGGAGATAGGGGGGGGTGAGAGATGAGGAGGGAGAGATGGAGCGGGGAGCGGAGAGAGTGAATGGGGTGTTGAAGGCATTCTACGAAAGATTATATAAAGCTCAGCCCCCGGAAGGGAAGGAGAGAATGATGTGCTTTCTGGATCAGCTGGAATTCCCTAAGGTGGAGGAACAGGAGAGGGCAGGACTGGGAGCACAGATTGAGATGGAGGAGGTAGTGAAAGGGATTGGGAGCATGCAGGCGGGGAAGGCCCCGGGACCAGACGGATTCCCGGTGGAATTTTATAGGAAGTATATGGATTTGCTGGCCCCGCTTCTGACGAGAATCTTTAATGAGGCTAGGGAAAGGGGGCAGCTGCCCCCGACTATGTCAGAGGCAACGATATCGCTCCTCTTAAAGAAGGAAAAAGACCCGCTGCAATGCGGGTCCTATAGGCCCACTTCCCTTTTAAACGTGGATGCTAAGATTCTGGCCAAGGTGATGGCGGCGAGGATAGAGGACTGTGTCCCGGGGGTGGACCATGAGGACCAAACCAGGTTTGTGAGGGGGAGACAGCTGAACACGAACATACGGAGGTTGCTAGGGGTAATGATGATGCCCCCGCGAGAGGGGGAAGCGGAGATAATGGTGGCGATGGATGCCGAGAAAGCATTCGACAGAGTGGAGTAGGATCATCTGTGGGAGGTGCTGAGGAGATTTGGCTTTGGAGATGGGTATATCGGATGGGTACAGTTGCTGTATAGGGCCCCGATGGCGAGTGTGGTCACGAATGGACGGAGGTCTGATTATTTCCGGCTTCACAGAGGGACGAGGCAGGGGTATCCCCTGTCTCCGTTATTGTTTGCATTGGCGATTGAGCCCCTGGCCATAGCACTGAGGGGTTCCAGGAAGTGGAGGGGAGTGTTTAGGGGAGGAGAAGAACACCGGGTATCTTTGTATGCGGATGATTTGTTGTTGTATGTTGCGGACCCAGTGGAGGGGATGCCAGAGATAATGCGGATACTTGGGGAGTTTGGGGATTTTTCGGGGTACAAATTGAACATGGGGAAAAGTGAGTTGTTTGTGGTGCATCCGGGGGAGCAGAGCAGGGAAATAGGGGATTTACCGCTGAGGAAGGTAACAAGAGACTTCCGGTACTTAGGGATTCAGATAGCCAAGAATTGGGGAACTTTACACCGGCTTAATTTAACACGATTGGTGGAACAGATGGAGGAGGATTTCAAGAGATGGGACATGGTGTCCCTGTCACTAGCAGGTAGGGTGCAGGCGGTTAAAATGGTGGTTCTCCCGAGATTCCTCTTTGTGTTTCAGTGCCTCCCGGTGATGGTCACGAAGGCTTTTTTTAAGAGAATTGAGAAAAGTATTATGAGTTTTGTGTGGGCCGGGAAGACCCCGAGAGTGAGGAGGGGGTTCTTGCAGCGTAGTAGAGATAGGGGGGGTAGCACTACCGAGCCCAAACGATTATTACTGGGCCGCCAATATCTCAATGGTGTGTAAGTGGATGGGAGAAGGGGAGGGAGCGGCGTGGAAGAGATTGGAGAGGGCGTCCTGCAAGGGGACCAGCCTACAAGCAATGGTGATGGCACCGTTGCCGTTCTCACCGAAGAAATACACCACAAGCCCAGTGGTGGTGGCAACACTAAAAATTTGGAGGCAGTGGAGACGGCATAGGGGAAGGACGGGAGCCTCGGTGCGGTCCCCGATAAGAAATAACCATGGGTTTGTTCCGGGGAGAATGGATGGGGGATTTGGAGTATGGCAAAGAGCTGGGGTAGTACAACTGAGAGATCTGTTCCTGGATGGGACGTTTGCAAGTATGGGAGCGCTGACGGAAAAGTATGGGTTGCCCCAAGGGAATGCGTTTAGGTATATGCAACTGAGGGCGTTTGCGAGGCAACAGGTGAGGGAATTCCCGCAGCTTCCGACGCAGGAGGTGCAAGATAGAGTGATCTCAGAGACACGGGTGGGGGATGGTAGGGTGTCGGATATATATAGGGAAATGAGGGACGAGGGGGAGATCATGATAGATGAGCTGAAAGGGAAATGGGAGGAAGAGTTGGGGGAAGAGATCGAAGAGGGGCTATGGGCTGATGCCCTACGTAGGGTAAACTCGTCGTCCTCGTGTGCCAGGCTAAACTTGATACAATTTAAGGTTTTACACAGGGCGCATATGACTGGAACACGGCTCAGTAAATTTTTCTGGGTAGAGGATAGGTGTGGGAGATGCTCGAGAAGCCCAGCGAATCACACCCACATGTTCTGGTTATGTCCGGCACTACAGGGGTTCTGGGTGGGGGTGGCGAAGGTGCTTTCGAAGGTGGGGGGGTCTGGGTTGAGCCAAGCTGGGGGTTGGCTATATTCGGGGTCGCAGAAGAGCCGGGAGTACAGGAGGCGAGAGAGGCTGATGTTTTGGCCTTTGCGTCCCTAGTAGCCCGGTGCAGGATATTGCTGATGTGGAAGGAAGCCAAACCCCCGGGCGTGGAGACCTGGATAAACGACATGTCAGGGTTTATAAAGTTAGAACGGATCAAGTTCGTATTAAGGGGTTCGGCTCAAGGGTTCACCAGGCGGTGGCAACCGTTCGTCAACTGCCTCACAGAACGATAGAGGGAATGGAAAAGAAAGAAGGCAACAGCAGCAACCCAGGGGGGGGGGGGGGGGAGAGAGGCGGGGGGGGGGGGGGGGGGGGAAGAGACCCGGGCGGGCTCTCAGGGATGTCATTGTATATGTAGAGGCATTTGTTTTAGGTAATGTATATTGGACTGTTGGATTGTATCTTTGGAAAGTAACTATTTTTGATAAGGCAGTTGCCATTTAGTTTTTGTTTATATATTATTTATTTATTTAAAACTGGCCACTGTTATTTATATTGTTTTATTGTTGTTAAAAAGAAAAACTGTGTACTGTTATGTTTGGCCAAAAAATCTTGAATAAAATATATTTTTAAAAAAAGAACCTACCTCTGACCTATATCTATTACCCCTCAGTTTAAAGCTATGTCCCCTCGTGCCAGCCATTTCCATCCGCGGGAGAAGGCTCTCACTGTCCACCCTATCCAACCCCCTGATCATTTTGTGTGCCTCGATTAAGTCTCCTCTTAACCTTCTTCTCTCCAACGAAAACAACCTCAAGTCCATCAGCCTTTCCTCATAAGATTTTCCCTCCATACCAGGCAACATCCTGGTAAATCTCCTCTGCACCCTCTCCAAAGCCTCCACGTCCTTCCGATAATGTGGTGACCAGAACTGTACGCAATACTCCAAATGCGGCCGTACCAGAGTTTTGTACAGCTGCAAAATGACCTCATGACTACGGAACTCAATCCCTCTACCAATAAAGGCCAACACTCCATAGGCCTTCTTCACAACCCTATCAACCTGGGTGGCAACTTTCAGGGATCTATGTACATGGACACCTAGATCCCTCTGCTCATCCACACTTCCAAGAACTTTACCATTAGCCAAATATTCCGCATTCCTGTTATTCCTTCCAAAGTGAATCACCTCACACTTCTCTACATTTTACTCCATTTGCCACCTCTCAGCCCAGCTCTGCAGCTTATCTATGTCCCTCTGTAACCTGCTACTTCCTTCCACACGGTCGACAACACCACCGACTTTAGTGTCGTCTGCAAATTTACTCACCCACCCTTCTGCGCCCTCCTCTAGGTCATTTATAAAAATGACAAACAGCAACGGCCCCAGAACAGATCCTTGTGGTACGCCACTTGTTACTGAACTCCATTCTGAACATTTCCCATCAACCACCACCCTCTGTCTTCTTTCAGCTAGCCAATTTCTGATCCACATCTCTAAATCACCCTCAATCCCCAGCCTCCGTATTTTCTGCAATAGCCTACCGTGGGGAACCTTATCAAATGCTTTGCTGAAATCCATATACACATCAACTGCTCTACCCTCGTCTACCTGTTCAGTCGCCTTCTCAAAGAACTCGATAAGGTTTGTGAGGCATGACCTACCCTTCACAAAGCCATGCTGACTATCCCTGATCATATTATTCCTATCTAGATGATTATAAATCTTGTCTCTTATAATCCCCTCCAAGACTTTATCCACTACAGACGTGAGGCTCACCGGTCTATAGTTGCTGGGGTTGTCTCTACTCCCCTTTTTGAACAAAGGGACCACATTTGCTATCCTCCAGTCCTCTGGCACTATTCCTGTAGCCAATGATGACGTAAAAATCAAAGCCAAAGGCCCGGCAATCTCTTCCCTGGCCTCCCAGAGAATCCTAGGATAAATCCCATCAGGCCCCGGGGACTTATCTATTTTCAGCCTGTCCAGAATTGCCAACACCTCTTCCCTACGTACCTCAATGCCATCGATTCTAATAGCCTGGGTCTCAGCATTCTCCTCCACAACATTATCTTTTTCCTGAGTGAATACTGATGAAAAATATTCATTTAGTATCTCGCCTATCTCTTCAGACTCCACACACAACTTCCCATCCCTGTCCTTGACTGGCCCTACTCTTACCCTAGTCATTCGCTTATTCCTGACTTACCGATAGAAAGCTTTTGGATTTTCCTTGATCCTACCTGCCAAATACTTCTCATGTCCCCTCCTTGCTCGTCTTAGCTCTCTCTTTAGATCCTTCTTCGCTACCTTGTAACTATCCATCGCCCCAACTGAAACTTCACACCTCATCTTCACATAGGCCTCCTTCTTCTTCTTAACAAGAGATTCCACTTCTTTGGTAAACCATGGTTCCCACGCTCTACGCCTTCCTCCCTGCCTGACCTGTACGTACTTATCAAGAACACGCAGTAGCTGTTCCTTGAACAAGCTCCACTTATCCAGTGTGCACAACACTTGCAGCCTACTTCTCCACCTTATCCCCCCCAAGTCACGTCTAATGGCATCATAATTGCCCTTCCCCCAGCTATAACTCTTGCCCTGCGGTGTATCCCTTTCCATCACTAACGTAAACGTCACCGAATTGTGGTCACTGTCCCCAAAGTGCTCTCCTACCTCCAAATCTAACACCTGGCCTGGTTCATTACACAAAACCAAATCCAACGTGGCCTCGCCTCTTGTTGGCCTGTCAACATATTGTGTCAGGAAACCCTCCTGCACACATTGTACAAAAAACGACCCATCTAATGTACTCGCACTATATCTTTTCCAGTCAATATTTGGAAAGTTAAAGTCTCCCATAATAACTACCCTGTTACTTTCGCTCTTATCCAGGATCATCCTCGCCATCCTTTCCTCTACATCCCTAGAACTATTTGGAGGCCTATAGAAAACTCCCAACAGGGTGACCTCTCCTTTCCTGTTTCTAACCTCAGCCCATACTACCTCGGAAGATGAGTCCCCATCTAGCATCCTCTCCGCCACCGTAATACTGCTCTTGACTAGCAGCGCCACACCTCCCCCTCTTTTGCCTCCTTTTCTGAGCTTACTAAAGCACCTAAACCCCGAAACATGCAACATCCATTCCTGTCCCTGCTCTGTCCATGTCTCCGAAATGGCCACAACATCGAAGTCCCAGTTACCAACCCATGGTGCCAGTTCCCCTACCTTATTTCGTATACTCCTGGCATTGAAGTTGACACACCTGAACACTGGGCCCCTCCTGTCATACCAAAAACTTGTGGAAATCATTTAAATGGTTTACAAACAGTTTGTTTTCATCAAGGGTGGAATCCAAGCATCAATGTCATGTATAACTTAAGTTATTGTTAGGTCTTGATCCCTTTTTAGGATAGCGTGAACTTGTGTGCTACTATGTTGCACTAAGCAGTTGTTTGGAAGATAATTTATTGGCGTGTTCCTTTGGCAAGAATATTGTAAAACAAGGAAACATGAGGGTTATCTACATATTCTGTTGAGTAGACAGTGGATTTAATTTCAAGTTGTGGATGCTCTTTTTTGTAGTGATATGATCTTGATGGATTTGGGTAATTTTATTCTCCATTTCATACCTTGCATTGTGAAATAAGGTTGGCAGTTGTCTTTCAATGGCTGCGGTGACCAAAATCACCTGTAATCATGGCAATACAGTGATTACCTTGCCTTCTAATATGCATTATCACAGATTGGGCAGCACTGTAGCCTTGTGGATAGCACAATTGCTTCACAGCTCCAGGGTCCCAGGTTCAATTCCGGCTTGGGTCTGTGCGGAGTCTGCACATCCTCCCCGTGTGTGCGTGGGTTTCCTCCGGGTGCTCCGGTTTCCTCCCACAGTCCAAAGATGTGCAGGTTAGGTGGGTTGGCCATGATAAATTGCCCTTAGTGTCCAAAATTGCCCTTAGTGTTGGGTGGGGTTACTGGGTTATGGGGATAGAGTGTTGACCTCGGGTAGGGTGCTCTTTCCAAGAGCCGGTGCAGACTCGATGGGCCGAATGGCCTCCTTCTGCACTGTAAATTCTATGCTGAAAATCCAGTACGAATGAACTGCTGCCCCGCTCGGAGATCCCTAATCAAGAATGGGTGAACTGCAGCCTGACTGAGTGATGCACGATCAATTACTGCAAAGACGAGGTTAAAGCATAACTGAAGGCATTAATAGACTAGAACAACAGCAACTCAGGTACAGCATGAGGGCTGCTGGGACGGCACCGACTCTTATACCCCGCCAATCTGGGCGGCACAACATACCATACAGCCATTGGTAAACCCCCAGATTTGACCAATGGAACTTAAGCCTCTCGGGTGCTGCAATACCTGACAATACCACACTGAGATTGGTTGCAGTACCCGATCCTGGATGGATGAACTGCTGCCACTCTGAAATTGGGTACAGCTCCCTAATCGAGGATGGATAAACTGCTGACTCACTGAGATTGGGTGCAGCTCCCTGAATCCAGGATGGGTGAACTGCTGCCTCGCTCAGAGATTGGGTACAGTTCCCTACTCCAGAATCGGTGAACTGCTGCCTCCCTCCGAGATTGGGTACAGCTCCATAATCCAGGATGGGTGAACTGTTGCCTCGCTCTGAGATTGGGTACAGCACCCTAATCCAGGATGGGTGAACTGCTGCCTCGCTCTAAGATTGGGTGCAACTCCCTAGTCCAGGATGGGTGAAATGCTGCCTCGCTCTCAGATTGAGTACAGCTTCCTACTCCAGGATAGATGAACTGCTGCCTCCCTCCGTGATTGGGTGAACTGCAGCCTCGTTCTGGGATCGGGTGCAGTTCCCTACTCCAGGATAGATGAACTACTGCCTCGCTCTGAGATTGGGTACAGCTCCCTACACCAGGATGGATGAACTGCTGCCTGGCTCCGAGATTGGGAACAGCTCCCTAATCCAGGATGAGTGAACTGCTGCCTCGCTCTGAGATTGGGTACAACTCCCTAATCCAGGATGAGTGAACTGCTGCCTCGTTCTGAGATTGGGTACAGCTCCCTACTCCAGGGTAAATGAAATGCTGCCTCACTCTGAGATTGGGTACAGCTTCCTACTCCAGGATGGGTGAAGTGCTGCCTCGCTCTGAGATTAAGTCCAGCTCCCTAATCCTGGGTGAGTGAACTGCTGCCTCGCTCCGAGATTGGGTACAGTTCCCTAAACTATTATGGGTGAACTGCTGACTCGTTCTGAAATTGGGCACAGCTCCAAGTCCAGAATGGGTGAACTGCTACCGCTTTGAGATTGGGTACAGATCCTTACTCCGAGAATATGAACTGTTATCTTGCTCTAAAAGTAAGTACTGCACTAAAATCCCGGACGTATGAACTGCTGCATCGCTCTGAGATTCGGTACAGCTCCCTAATCAAGAATGGATGAACTGCAGCCTGACTGAGATTGGGTGCAGTTCCTGAATCCTGGATGGGTGAACTGCAGCCACTCTGAGATTGTGTACAGCTCCCAACTCCAGGGTGGATGAACTGCTGCCTCACTCGGGGATTGGGTATAGCTCCTACACCAGGATGGGTGAACTGCTGCCTCGGTGTGAGTTTGGTCCAGTTCCATAATCCAGGATGGGTGAACTGCTGCCTAGCTCTGAGATTGGGTACAGCTCCCTACTCTAGGACGGGTGAACTGCTGGATCACTGAGATTGGGTACAGTTCCCTACTCCAGAATCGGTGAACAGCTGCCTCGCTCTGAGATTGGGTGCAGCTCCCTACTCCAGGGTGGGTTAACTGCTGCCTCGTTCTGAGATTGGGTGCAGCTCCCAAACCCAGAATTAGTGAACTGCCCCCTCACTGAGATTGGGTACAGTTCCCGAATCCAGGATGGGTGAATTGCTGCCTCACTGAGATTTGGAATAGTTTCCTACTCCAGAGTAGATGAACTGCTGCCTCGCTCTGAGATTGGGTACAGCTCCCTCCCACAGAATGGGTGACCGGCTGACTCCCTGAGATTGGGGACAGCTCACCAATCCAGGATGAATGAACTACTGCATCGCTCTGAGATTGGGTATAGCTCCCTTAATCCAGGATGGGTGAACTGCTTGCTCACTCTGAGATTGGGTACAGCTCCCTGCTCCAGGATGAGTGAACTGCTGCCTCACTCTGAGATTGGGTACAGCTCCCTCCTCCAGGATGGGTGAACTGCTGCCTCGCTCTGAGATTGGGTACAGCTTCCGAATCCAGGATTGGGTACAGCTCTCTAACTCCAGATTGGGTGAACAGCTGCCTCGCTCTGAGATTGGGTACAGCTTCCGAATCCAGGATGGGTGAACTGCTGACTCGCTCTGACATTGGATACAGCTCCCTAATCCAGGATTGGTGAACTGCTGCCTCGCTCTGAGATTGGGTACAGTTCCCTACTCCAGGATGGGTGAACTGCTGCCTCGATCTGAGATTGGGTACAGTTCTCTACTCCAGATTGGGTGAACACTGCCTCGCTCTGAGATTGGGTACAGCTTCCGAATCCAGGATGGGTGAACTGCTGACCCGCTCTGACATTAGATACAGCTCCCTAATCCAGGATTGGTGAACTGCTGCCTCGCTCTGAGATTGGGTACAGTTCCCTACTCCAGGATGGGTAAACTGCTGCCTGGTTCTGAGATTGGGTACAGTTCCCTACTCCAGGATCGGTGAACTGCTGCCTCGATCCGAGATTGGGTACAGCTCCCTAATCCAGGTTGAGTGAACTGCTGCCTCGCTCTGAGATTGGATACAGCTCCCTACTCCAGGATGGGTGAACTGCTGCCTCGCTCTGAGATTGGGTACAGCTCCCTACTCCAGATTGGGTGAACTGCTGCCTCGCTCTGAGATTGGGTACAGCTCCTAATCCTGGGTGAGTGAACTGCTGCATCACTGAGATTGGGTATACCTCCCTAATCCTGGGTGGATGAACTGTTGCTGCTCTGAGATTGGGTCTAGCTCCCTTATCCAGGATGAGTAAACTGCTGCCTCGCTCTGAGATTGGGTACAGCTCCCAACTCCAGGGTGGAGGAACTGCTGCCTCGCTGAGAGATTGGGTACAGCTCCCAACCCCAGGATGGGCGAACTGCTGCCTCGGTCTGAGTTTGGGTCCATATCATAATCCAGGATGGGTGAACTGCTGCCTCGCTCTGAGATTGGGTACGGCTCCCTACTCTAGGACCGGTGACCTGCTGGCTCACTGAGATCGGGTACAGTTCCCTAACCAAGATGGGTGAACTGCTGCCTCGCTTGGAGATTGGGTGCAGCTCCCTACTCCAGGGTGGGTTAACTGCTGCCTCGTTCTGAGACAGGGTACAGCTCCCCAGTCCAGGATCGATGAACTGCTGCCTCGCTCTGAGATTGGTTGAGCTCCCTAATCCAGGGTGGGTGACCTGCCGCCTCGCTTTGAGATTGGTTACAGCTCCCCAATCCAGGATGGGTGAACTGCTGCCTCACTGAGATTGGGTATAGTTCCCTTCGCCCGGGTAGATGAACTGCTGCCTCGCTCTGAGATTGGGTACAGCTCCCTATTCCTGGGTGAGTGAACTGCTGGCTCGCTCTGAGAATGGGTACAGTTCCCTAAACCATTATGGATGAACTGCTGACTCGCTCTGAAATTGGGCACAGCTCCCAAGTCCAGGATGGGTGAACTGCTACCGCTTTGAGATTGGGTACAGATCCTTACTCCGAGAAGATGAACGGTTATCTTGCTCAAAAGGTAAGTACTGCACCAAAATCCCAGACGTATGAACTGCTGCATCGCTCTGAGATTCGGTACAGCTCCCTAATCAAGAATGGGTGAACTGCAGCCTGACTGAGATTGGGTGCAGTTCCCGAATCCTGGATGTGTGAACTGCTGCCACTCTGAGATTGGGTACAGCTCCCAACTCCAGGGTGGATGAACTGCTGCCTCATTCGGAGATTGGGTACAGCTCCTTACTCCACGATGGGCGAACTGCTGCCACTCAGAGATTGGGTACAGCTCCTACACCAGGATGGGTGAACTGCTGCCTGGGTGTGAGTTTGGGTCCAGTTCCATAATCCAGGATGGGTGAACTGCAGCCTAGCTCTGAGAATGGGTACAGCTCCCTACTCCAGAATCGGTGAACAGCTGCCTCGCTTTGAGATTGGGTGCAGGTCCCTACTCCAGGGTGGGTGAACTGCAGCTTCGCTCTGAGATTGGGTACACCTTCCGACTCCAGGATGGGTGAACCGCTACCTCACTCTGAGATTGGGTACAGCTTCCTACTCCAGGATAGGTGAACTACTGCCTCGATCTGAGATTGGGTACAGTTCCCTACTCCAGAATCGGTGAACTGCTGCCTCGCTCCGAGACTGGGTACAGCTCCATAATCCAGGATGGGTAAACTGCTGCCTCGCTCTGAGATTGGGTACAGCCTCCTACTCCAGAATCGGTGAACTGCTGCCTCACTCTGAGAATGGGTTCAGCTTCCTACTCCAGAATCGGTGAACTGCTGCCTCACTCTGAGAAAGGGTGCAGCTCCCTAATCCAGGATGGGTGAACTGCTGCCTTTCTCTGAGATTCGGTAGAGCTCCCTAATCCAGGATGCATGAACTGCTGCCTTGCTCTGAGATTGGGTACAGTTCCCGAATCCAGGATGGGTGAACTGCTGCCTCGCTCAGAGATTGGTTACAGCTCCCCATCCAGGATGGGTGAATTGCTGCCTCACTGAGATTGGGTATAGTTCCCTACTCCAGGGTAGATGAACTGCTGCATCGCTCTGAGATTGGGTACAGCTCCCTGCTCCGGGGGGAATGAAATGCTGCCTCGCTCTGAGATTGGGTACTGCTCCCTATTCCTGGGTGAGTGAACTGCTGCCTCGCTCCGAGATTGGGTACAGCTCCATAATCCAGGATGGGTGGACTGCTACCTCGCTCTGAGAATGTGTACAGCTCCCTAATCCAGGATGGGTGAACTGCTGCCTCGCTCTGAGATTGGGTACAGCTCCCTACTCTAGGATGGGTGAATTGCTGCATCACTGAGATTGGGTACAGTTCCCTACTCCAGGATGGGTGAACTGCTGCATCATTGAGATTGGGTATACCTCCCTAATCCTGGGTGGATGAACTGCTGCTGCTCTGAGATTGTGTATAGCTCCCTAATCCAGGATGAGTGAACTGCTGCCTCGCTTTGAGATTGGGTACAGCTCCCTACTCTAGGACCGGTGACCTGCTGGATCACTGAGATCGGATACAGTTCCCTAACCAAGATGGGTGAACTGCTGCCTTGCTCTGAGATTGGTTGAGCTCCCCAATCCAGGATGGGTGAACTGCTGCCTCACTGAGATTGGGTATAGTTCCCGCATCCAGGATGGGTGAACTGCTGCCTTGCTCAGAGATTGGTTACAGCTCCCCATCCAGGATGGGTGAATTGCTGCCTCACTGAGATTGGGTATAGTTCCCTACTCCAGGGTAGATGAACTGCTGCCTCGCTCTGAGATTGGGTACAGCTCCCTGCTCCAGGGTAAATGAAATGCTGCCTCACTCTGAGATTGGGTACAGCTCCCTAATCCTGGGTGAGTGAACTGCTGCCTCGCTCCGAGATTGGGTACAGTTCCCTAAACCATTATGGGTGAACTGCTGACTCGTTCTGAAATTGGGCACAGCTCCAAGTCCAGGATGGGTGAACTGCTACCGCTTTGAGATTGGGTACAGATCCTTACTCCGAGAATATGAACTGTTATCTTGCTCTAAAAGTAAGTACTGCACTAAAATCCCGGACGTATGAACTGCTGCATCGCTCTGAGATTCGGTACAGCTCCCTAATCAAGAATGGATGAACTGCAGCCTGACTGAGAT
The DNA here is from genome assembly GCF_047496885.1 of Scyliorhinus torazame. Classification (NCBI taxonomy): domain Eukaryota; kingdom Metazoa; phylum Chordata; class Chondrichthyes; order Carcharhiniformes; family Scyliorhinidae; genus Scyliorhinus; species Scyliorhinus torazame. The sequence goes on from NC_092722.1 coordinate 90,108,445, forward strand.
TGGGTGCAGTTCCCGAATCCTGGATGGGTGAACTGCAGCCACTCTGAGATTGTGTACAGCTCCCAACTCCAGGGTGGATGAACTGCTGCCTCACTCGGGGATTGGGTATAGCTCCTACACCAGGATGGGTGAACTGCTGCCTCGGTGTGAGTTTGGTCCAGTTCCATAATCCAGGATGGGTGAACTGCTGCCTAGCTCTGAGATTGGGTACAGCTCCCTACTCTAGGACGGGTGAACTGCTGGATCACTGAGATTGGGTACAGTTCCCTACTCCAGAATCGGTGAACAGCTGCCTCGCTCTGAGATTGGGTGCAGCTCCCTACTCCAGGGTGGGTTAACTGCTGCCTCATTCTGAGATTGGGTGCAGCTCCCAAACCCAGAATTAGTGAACTGCTCCCTCACTGAGATTGGGTACAGTTCCCGAATCCAGGATGGATGAATTGCTGCCTCACTGAGATTTGGAATAGTTTCCTACTCCAGAGTAGATGAACTGCTGCCTCGCTCTGAGATTGGGTACAGCTCCCTCCCACAGAATGGGTGACCGGCTGACTCCCTGAGATTGGGTACAGCTTCCGAATCCAGGATGGGTGAACTGCTGACTCGCTCTGACATTGGATACAGCTCCCTAATCCAGGATTGGGTACAGCTCTCTAACTCCAGATTGGGTGAACAGCTGCCTCGCTCTGAGATTGGGTACAGCTTCCGAATCCAGGATGGGTGAACTGCTGCCTCGCTCTGAGATTGGGTACAGTTCCCTACTCCAGGATGGGTGAACTGCTGCCTCGATCTGAGATTGGGTACAGTTCTCTACTCCAGATTGGGTGAACACTGCCTCGCTCTGAGATTGGGGACAGCTTCCGAATCCAGGATGGGTGAACTGCTGACTCGCTCTGACATTAGATACAGCTCCCTAATCCAGGATTGGTGAACTGCTGCCTCGCTCTGAGATTGGGTACAGTTCCCTACTCCAGGATGGGTAAACTGCTGCCTCGTTCTGAGATTGGGTACAGTTCCCTACTCCAGGATCGGTGAACTGCTGCCTTGCTCCGAGATTGGGTACAGCTCCCTAATCCAGGTTGAGTGAACTGCTGCCTCGCTCTGAGATTGGATACAGCTCCCTACTCCAGGATGGGTGAACTGCTGCCTCGCTCTGAGATTGGGTACAGCTCCCTACTCCAGATTGGGTGAACAGCTGCCTCGCTCTGAGATTGGGTACAGCTTCCGAATCCAGGATGGGTGAACTGCTGACTCGGTCTGACATTGGGTACAGCTCCCTAATCCATGATGGGTGAACTGCTGCCTCGCTCTGAGATTGGGTCCAGTTCCCTACTCCAGGATCGGTGAACTGCTGCCTCGCTCCGAGATTGGGTACAGCTCCCTAATCCAGGATGAGTGAATTGCTGCCTCGCTGAGATGGGTACAGCTTCCTAATCCTTTTTTTTTTAAACCCTAAATAACCTCCACTATCCTGAGTAAGTCTTACAACACCAGGTTAAAGTCCAACAGGTTTGTTTCGATGTCACTAGCTTTCGGAGCGTTGCTCCTTCCTCAGGTGAATGAAGAGGTATGTTCCAGAAACATATATATACAGACAAATTGAAAGATGCCAAACAATGCTTGGAATGCGACCAGGACCTGGGATTCATGTTGCATTACATTCATCCCCCACCATCTGGCCTACGAAATCCTATCAACTGTCCTGGCTTGATACAATTCACACCTCTTTAACCTGGGGTTACCCCATCTCTGGATCTGTAAAGATATAATCACCTGCTAATGGTCGCATTCCAAGCATTGTTTGGCATCTTTGAATTTGTCTATATATATGTTTCTGGAACATACCTCTTCATTCACCTGAGGAAGTTGCAGCGCTCCGAAAGCTAGTGACATCGAAATAAACCTGTTGGACTTTTCCCTGGTGTTGTAAGACTTCGTACTGTGCTCACCATCGTCCAACGCCGGCATCTCCATATCCTGACTAAGACCGTGAACACTCCCGCCCAGAATCTGCCCAAGTTTTCACAACCCCACAACATGTGCGCATGATTCGCTGGCCCTCACCCACACCTCTCACACTCATCTGCTACCCCCTATTAGAACCCACTCATTCTCGCCCGAGTCACATGCACCCTGTGCACCACCTTAAACTGTGTCAGGCTCATCCTTGCACAAGGGGAGGTCCCGTTTACCCTTCACAGTGCCTCACTCTATACTCCCCAATTGATCTCCATTCCCAACTCCGCTTCCCATTTCTCCTTGATCTTCACCACCCTGCTCCCCCAGACACATATATCCCCAATTCTTCCCTCCCCTTCCACTTCCGGAAGCAGCAGTCGCTCCAGCAGGGTGTATCCCGGCAATCTAAGGAACCCCTTCCCGACATTTCGTGCAAAGTCACTAACATGTAGATACCTGAACTCACTACCAATCGGCAGCTCTATCCTCTCCCTTATCTCCTCCAGACTGGCGAATCCTTCCTACAAATACAAATCCCTCACCTTAACCAGCCCCACATCCCTCCACCTCCTGTATACACTATCCTCAAACCCATGAGAGTCGCACAGCGGCGTTACCACCGACATCCCTTCCACCCTAAAATGCCTCTTCAGCTGATTCCATATCTTCGCCGTGGACTGCACCACTGGGCTCCCTGAATACCTACTCGGAGCCATTGGCAATGCTGCCGTCGCCATAGCCCTCAAACTAGACTCCTTACAAGACTCCTCCTCCATCCTAACCCACTCTACCCCTTCTCCCTCCCACCACCGCCGCACCTTGTCCACATCGTCACCTGATAATAATGAAGCAAGTTTGGCAACCCTCCCTGCTGCCTCTGTATCAGGGTCCTCCCCACCCTCGCCACCTTCCCCGCCCATAAAAAGTCAGAGATGATTGTGTCGTCTTTCCGAAAAAAGGCCTTTCGTATAAAGTTCGGGAGAGCCTGAAAGATAAATAAGAACCTCGGCAGAATATTCATTTTCACCACTTGGACCCTCCCCGCCAACGTTAAGTGCAGTGTATCCCACCTCTTAAGATCCTCCCTGGCCTCCTCCACCAGCTTCGTGAAGTTCCACTTATGGAGCCCCGTCCATTTCCTCGCTACCTGAATCCCCCAGCACCTAAACCTATCCCTCGCTACCGTAAGTGGCATCCCCCCTAAATTAGCCCGCTGTGCCAGCTCATTCACCGGGAATACCTTTCTTTTCCCTACATTCAGCTTGTATGCCGAGAACCCTCCAAACCTCCCCAACAGGCCCATAATCCTTCCCATACTCTCCAACGGATCCGAAACATACAGCAAGAGGTCATCGGCATAGAGCGACACCCGATGCTTCCTCTGTCCCCTCATTATCCCCTGGCACTCTGCCGACCCCGAGAGCCATCGCCAATGGCTCTATGGCCAGCGCAAACAGCAGCGGTGACAGCGGGCACCCCTGCCTCGTACCCCTGTGTAAGTCAAAGCTTCGTGAGCTCATATCATTCGTCCTCACCCTCGATCTTGGCGCCACATACAGCAACCGCACCCATGCCACAAATCTCGGCCCAAACCCAAATCTTCCGAAAACTTCAAACAAATACCGCCACTCCAGCCGATCAAATGCTTTCTCCGCGTCAATGGACACCACCACCTCCGGTACCAGAGCTCTTGACGGATTCATCACCACATTCAACAGCCGTCTAATATTACTCGCGAGCTGCCTGTCCTTCACGAAGGCTGTTTGATCTTCTGCAATCACCCCCGGGACACAATCCTCCATTCTCCCCGTCAACAACTTAGCCAATACTTTCACACCCGTGTTCAATAGGGATATGGGTCTATACAACCCACATTCCATCGTATCCCCCCTTTTCCAGCTCCCTAATCCTGGGTGAGTGAACTGCTGGCTCACTCTGAGATTGGGTGCAGCTCCCTACTCCAGGATGGGCGAACTGCTGCCTCGCTCTGAGATTGGGTACAACTCCCTACTCCAGGATGGGTGAACTGCTGCCGCGCTCTGAGATTGGTACAGCTTCCTACTCCAGAATGGGTGAACTGCTGCCTCGCCCTGAGATTGGGTACAGCTTCCGAATCCAGGATGGGCGAACTGCTGCCTCGCTCTTAGATTGGGTGCAGTTCCCTACTCCAAGGTGGGTGAACTGCTGCCTCACTCTGAGATTGGGTACAGTTCCTTACTCCAGGATCGGTGAACTGCTGCCTCGCTCCGAGATTGGGTAATGCTCCCTAATCCAGGATGAGTGAACTGCTGCCGCATTCTGACATTGGTACAGCTCCCTACTCCAGGATGGGTGAACTGCTGCCTCCCTCTGAGATTGGGTACAACTCCCTACTCCAGGATGGGTGAACTGCTGCCTCGCTCTGAGATTGGGTACAGTTCCCTTCTTCAGGATGGATGAACTGCTTCCTCACTCCGAGATAGGGTACAACTCCCTACTCCAGGATAGATGAACTGTTGCCTCGCTTTGAGATTGGGTACAGCTTCCTACTCCAGGATTAAACTAATGTGGCAGGGGGATGGGAACCGATGTAGGAAGTCAGTGGGGACAGAAACAAAAGGCAGGAAGGGAGAGTGTGTAAAGCATGACCAGAGAAAGCAGGGCAGAGAGCAAGGAAAGTCTACATTAAACTGCATTTATTTCAATGCAAGGGGCCTGACGGGCAAAGCGGATGAACTCAGGGCATGGACGGGCACATGGGACTGGGATATTATAGCTATGACTGAAACATGGCTGAGGGAGGGGCAGGACTGGCAGCTCAATGTTCCGGGGTACAGATGCTATAGAAAGGATAGAACAGGAGGTAAGAGAGGAGGGGGAGTGGCGTTTTTGATTAGGGAGAACATCACGGCAGTACTTAGAGGGGATATATCCGAGGGTTCGCCCACTGAGTCTATATGGGTGGAACTGAAAAATAAGAAGGGAGAGATCACCTTGGTAGGACTGTACTACAGGCCCCCAAATAGTCAGCGGGAAATTGAGGAGCAAATATGTAAGGAGATTACAGATAGCTGCAAGAATAATAGGGTGGTAGTAGTAGGGGACTTTAACTTTCCCAACATTGACTGGGACAGCCATAGCATTAGGGGCTTGGATGGAGGGAAATTTGTGGAGTGTATTCAGGAGGAATTTCTCATTCAGTATGTGGATGGACCGACTAGAGAGGGGGCAAAACTTGACCTCGTCTTGGAAAATAAGGAAGGGCAAGTGACAGAAGTGCTAGTGAGGGATCACTTTGGGACAAGTGACCATAACTCCATTAGTTTTAAGATAGCTATGGAGAATGATAGGTCTGGCCCAAGAGTTAAAATTCTTAATTGGGGCAAGGCCAATTTTGATGGTATCAGACAGGAACTTGCAGAGGTAGATTGGGGGAGACTGTTGGCAGGCAAAGGGACGGCTGGTAAATGGGAGGCTTTTAAAAATGTGTTAACCATGGTGCAGGGTAAGCACATTCCCTTTAGAGTGAAGGGCAAGGCTAGTAGAAGTAGGGAACCCTGGATGACTCGAGATATTGAGACTCTGGTCAAAAAGAAGAAGGAGGCATATGACGTACATAAGCAACTGGGATCAAGTGGATCCCTTGAAGAGTATAGAGATTGTCGAAATAGAGTTAAGAGGGAAATCAGGAGGGCAAAAAGCGGACATGAAATTGCTTTGGCAAATAATGCAAGGGAGAATCCAAAGAGATTCTACAGATACATAAAGGGGAAAAGAGTAACTAGGGACAGAGTAGGGCCTCTTAAGGATCAACAAGGACATCTATGTGCAGAGCCACAAGAGTTGGGTGAGATCCTGAATGAATACTTCTCATCGGTATTCACGGTGGAGAAAGGCATGGATGTTAGGAAACTAAGGGAAATAAATAGTGATGTCTTGAGAAGTGTGCATATTACAGAGGAGGAGGTGCTGGAAGTCTTAAAGCGCATCAAGGTAGATAAATCCCCGGGACCTGATGAAATGTATCCCAGGATGTTGTGGGAGGCTAGGGAGGAAATTGCGGGTCCCCTAACAGAGATATTTGAATCATCGGCAGCCACAGGTGAGGTGCCTGAAGATTGGAGAGTGGCGAATGTTGTGCCCTTGTTTAAGAAGGGCAGCAGGGAAAAGCCTGGGAACTACAGACCGGTGAGCCTAACGTCTGTAGTAGGTAAGTTGCTAGAAGGTATTCTGAGAGACAGGATCTACAAGCATTTAGAGAGGTAAGGACTGATTCGGGGCAGTCAGCATGGCTTTGTGCGTGGAAAATCATGTCTCACAAATTTGATTGAGTTTTTTGAGGGGGTGACCAAGAAGGTAGATGAGGGCAGTGCAGTAGACGTTGTCTACATGGACTTTAGCAAAGCCTTTGACAAGGTACCGCATGGTAGGTTGTTGCAGAAGGTTAAAGCTCACGGGATCCAGGGTGAGGTTGCCAATTGGATTCAAAATTGGCTGCACGACAGAAGGCAGAGGGTGGTTGTAGAGGGTTGTTTTTCAAATTGGAGGCCTGTGACCAGTGGTGTGCCTCAGGGATCGGTGCTGGGTCCACTGTTATTTGTGATTTATATTAATGATTTGGATGAGAATTTAGGAGGCATGGTTAGTAAGTTTGCAGATGACACCAAGATTGGTGGCACAGTGGATAGTGAAGAAGGTTATCTAGGATTGCAACGGGACCTTGATCAATTAGGCCAGTGGGCCGACGAATGGCAGATGGAGTTTAATTTAGATAAATGTGAGGTGATGCATTTTGGCAGATCGAATCAGGCCAGGACCTACTCAGTTAATGGTATGGCGTTGGGGAGAGTTATAGAACAAAGAGATCTAGGAGTACAGGTTCATAGCTCCTTGAAGGTGGAGTCGCAGCTGGACAGGGTGGTGAAGAAGGCATTCGGCATGCTTGGTTTCATTGGTCAGAACATTGAATACAGGAGTTGGGACGTCTTGTTGAAGTTGTACAAGACATTGGTACGGCCACACTTGGAATACTGTGTGCAGTTCTGGTCGCCCTATTATAGAAAGGATATTATTAAACTAGACAGAGTGCAGAAAAGATTTACTAGGATGTTACCGGGACTTGATGGTTCGAGTTATAAGGAGAGGCTGGATAGACTGGGACTTTTTTCCCTGGAGCGTAGGAGGCTTAGGGGTGATCTTATAGAGGTTTATAAAATAATGAGGGGCATAGATAAGGTAGATAGTCAATATCTTTTCCCAAAGGTAGGGGAGTCTAAAACTAGAGGGCTTGGGTTAAGGTGAGAGGGGAGAGATTCAGAAGGGCCCAGAGGGGCAATTTCTTCACTCAGAGGGTAGTGAGTGTCTGGAATGGGCTGCCAGAGGTAGTAGTAGAGGCGGGTACAATTGTGTCTTTTAAAAAGCATTTAGATAATTACATGGGTAAGATGGGTATAGAGGGTAATGGGCCAAGTGCGGGCAACTGGGACTAGCTTAATGGTAAAAACTGGGCGGCATGGACTGGTTGGGCCGAAGGGCCTGTTTCCATGCTGTAAACTTCTATGATTCTATGAGTGAATTGCTGCCTCGCTCTGAGACTGGGTACAGCTCCCTTAATCCAGGATGGGTGAACTGCTGCCTCGCTTTGAGAATGAGTACAGCTTCCTAATCCAGGATTGGTGAACTGCTGCCTCGCTCTGAGAATGGGTACAGCTCCCTAATCCAGGATTAGTGAACTGCTGCCTGGCTCTGAGATTGGGTACAGCTTCCTACTCCAGGGCGGGTGAACTGCTGCCTCGCTTTGAGAATGAGTACAGTTTCCTAATCCAGGATGGGTGAACTGCTGCATTACTGAGATTGGGTACAGTTCCTAATCCTGGGTGAGCGAACTGCTGCCTTGCTCTGAGATTGGGTACAGTTCCCTAAACCAGTATGGGTGAACTGCTGCCTCGCTCTGAGATTGGGTACAGCTCCCTAATCCAGGATGGGTGAACTGCTGAGGAATGGAGCAAAAGAGCAAGGTTCTCGAAAGAGGATAAGTAGCTATAAGTAGTTAGGTAAAGTAGATACTAATACAGATGATTAGAAGTTTAGGGTAGCGGACTTTTAAACATCTCTCGTTTAGGCTGGAGAAAATAGGTAGCAGTCTAATTGCCTGTAACTGGGATTTCGCAAAGCATGAAGAGGGGGAAGGGCAGCCATTAGGACCATTTCTTTGTTACAAGAGAGACTGGTGAGAGGAGCCTCAGAATTAAGGAATGCGGAGGAAAGCCTATGGGAGCTTTGTATTTGTCACCGTTCCCTTATTTGATCGTGGGTATGTGAAACCCGATGCTGAATCCATGTGTGTGAAACCAGATGCTGTGCTCCCTTTATCTCACTCGCTCTGGAAGTTTCAAGAGACATGGAGTCTCCTGCCTTTTTATCAGAGTGAGTGGAGCTTGCAAGCTATTTGAAATAAAATAAATCAATACCTTCAATCCGACTCAAGGTTTGACTGAGACCAGACTGAGGGCAGAAAGAACTCAATATCGTCACTGCTGCATCACTGAGATTGGGTACAGCTCCCTAATCCAGGATGGGTGAACTGCTGCCTCGCTCTGAGATTGGGTACATTCCCTAATCCAGGATATTTCCATACCTCAATTTTAGACACATTCTGCCAAGATACTGAATAACGTTTCTTACTGTCCTCTGCAGGAGATTCAGAGCATGGTCCTTTCACTTGGTTGAAGATCACACCGGAAGCAGAAAGGCACAAACGACCTTCCATGTAACTCTGCTGCTCAAGAGAAACACAAAGAGTCGCCCTGTTAGTACAATCTTTATAGCCCACACTCTGCAGTCCCACTGCCCACAGGATGCACTCTACACTCCAGTCTGCATAAAATGTATAGTCCATGTGCTGCGCTGTGGTCAGTCGCCATAGTCTGTGGCACACAGTCCACATTCTCGTGATGCAGTCAAGTGAATTAACCAATAATTTGTGTAAAACTTGTGGGTTTTTGTGCCCTCGATTGTTCCAACGATTTACAGGCACCAGATTTGTAAGTAAAACACAAAAGAACTCTTTGTTTATAACAAAAGAGTTGAACATGTAATGGCGATAATAGACAACGGTCTGCAAATGTAATTAACTCCGCAACCACCGCCTCATCCTCCACCACGCACACAAGGCAAACGCACAGTGGGACAGGGAAGGATCAAAATAATGGGGATTAAAAGGCTGTGAGCAATGAGTATCTTCGCTTCAGAGGTTGCGGTCTTTGTAGTCGGCAATCTTCTCGGGATGCGGAGAGTTGAAACCCACCGGTTGTATCTTTCAGTTTGTGCCTTCAATTAAGAATACATAGTCATAGAGTCATAGAATTTACAGTGCAGAAGGAGGCCATTCGGCCCATCGAGTCTGCACTGGCTCTTTGAAAGAGCACCCTACCCAAGCCCACACCCTAGAGGTTCCTCTGGGGTGTCACTTTCACTTGACTGACTTCCACCAGGTTGGCTCTCAGTCTCACTAAGATAATATTAGAATTCTCTGCCTGAGAATTTAAAAGAGAGGTTTCATTGAGTTATAAGGAGAGGCTGGATAGACTGGGACTTTTTTTCCATGGAGCGTAGGAGGCTTAAGGGTGATCTTATAAAGGTCTATAAAATAATGAGGGGCATAGATGAGGTAGATAGTCGACATCTTTTCCCAAAGTTGGGGAGTCTAAAACGAGAACCTCGAAAGCTTGCCTGGCCTTTGAGCAGGTATTATGGCTGCAGGGTAGAGAGAAAGGAAAAGGCTTTTTCTTCCAGACCTTTAGAGGTCTCAAGAGAGAGCTATCAGTACTCAGCCTTGCAAACAGAGGTTAGGCTTTTACAGAGCTGACGACAGAGATTGCTTGCAGTATTTTAATCATAAGTTAAACACCAGCCTTAGCTGATGGAGTCCCCACCTTCTCTCTCCTGGGCTTAACCAGAATTGAACCCCAAAATTGATTCTGCTTTATTTGCCAAAATGTTGTGGAACTCATTTAACCAAGCGAAAACCATCCAGAGGAGCCGATTGGCTGCTAGCCAAGTCCATCAAAATGTGACATCACTGGACTATGCCAGATAGCACACTGCACTGGATGGAGTCCTCGGACCAGTTAATAGCACCTTGTACCGGAGGTGTTTCAGTTCAAAATCAAGGTCTGCAGAATTATGGAATCCAGCATAACAGAACATAAAGGAAATAACACAGAAAAACCAGATTTAAACAGGAAAGGAAGGTTTAAACATGAGGATCCTTATACTGTTCCCGAGGGTCCTTCTCCCACATGCTCCACAAACACTCAATCCCTTCACCACAGGTGAACAGCAGCTGCTGCGTGTACCATCTACAAGATGCACTGCAGGCATTCACCAGAGGTCCTTAGGCAGCACATTCCGAACCACAACCACTACCATATAGAAGGACAAGGAAAACAGATGCCTCGGCACACCAACACCACCTGGAGCATCCCCTCCAAGCCACTCACTATCTTGACTTAGAGTCATAGAAGTCATAGAGTCATAGAGGTTTACAGCATGGAAACAGGCCCATCGGTCCAACTTGTCCATGCCGCCCAGTTTTTACTACTAAGCTAGTCCCAGTTGCCCGCATTTGGCCCAAATCCCTCTAAACCTATTTTACCCATATAACTGTATCAATGCTTTTTAAAAGACAAATTTGCACCCGCCTCTACTACTGCCTCTGAAATGAAATGAAATGAAAATTGCTTATTGTCACAAGTAGGCTTCAAATGAAGTCACTGTGAAAAGCCCCTAGTCGCCACATTCCGGCGCCTGTTCAGGGAGGCTGGTATTGAACCCATGCTGCTGGCCTTGGTCTGCTTTACAAGCCAGCTATTTATCCCACTGTGCTAAACCAGCCTCTGGCAGCTCATTCCAGACACTCACCACACTGTGTGTGAAACAATTCCCCTCTGGACACTTTTGTATCTCTCCCCTTCTACATTAAACCTCTGCCCTCGCATTTTAGACTCCCCAACTTTGGGAAAAGATGTCTAATCAATCTACCTCATCTATGCCCCTCATTATTTTCTAGACCTCTATAAGATCACCCTTAAACCTCCTACGCTCCAGGGAAAAAAATCCCAGTCTATCCAGCCTCTCCTTATAACTCAAACAATCAAGTCCCGGTCGCATCCTAGTAAATCTTTTCTGCACTCTTTCTAGTTTAATAATATCCTTTCCATAATACGGTGACCAGAACTGTACACAGTATTCCAGGTTGCCTTGTACAACTTCAACAAGGCGTCCCAACACCAGTATTCAATGTTCTGATCAATGAAACCAAGCATGCCGAATGCCTTCTTCACCACCCTGTCCACTTGTGACTCCACTTACAAGGAGCTATGAACCTGCACTCCTGGGTCTCTTTGTTCTGTAACTCTCCCCAACACCCTATCATTAACTGAGTAGGTCCTGCCCCGATTTGATCTACCAAAATGCATCACCTCACATTTATCTAAATTAAACTCCATCTGCCATTCATCGGCCCACTGGCCCAATTGATCAAGATCCCGTTGCAATCCTAGATAACCTTCTTCACTATCCACTATGCCACCAATCTTGGTGTCATCTGAAAACTTACTAACCATGCCTCCTAAATTCTCATCCAAATCATTAATGTAAATAACGAATAACAGTGAACCTAGCACTGATCCTTGAGGCACACCACTGGTCACAGGCCTCCAATTTGAAAAATAACCCTCTACAACCACCCTTTGGCTTCGGTCGCCAAGCCAATTTCGGATCCAATAGGCTACCTCACCCTGGATCCCGTGAGATTTAACCTTATGCAGCAACCTACCATGCGGTACCTTATCAAAGGCCTTGCCAAAGTCCATGTAGACAACGTCGACGGCACTGCCCTCACCTATCTTCAAAAAACTCAACCAAATTCGTGAGACATGATTTTCCACTCACAAAGCCAGGCTGACCGTCTCAAATCAGTCCTTGACTCTCTAAATACCTGTAGATCCTGTCTCACAGAATAGCTTTGAACAACTTACCCACCATCTTTGGCTAACAGGGTTAAGGAAAATCCCAAAACCTTGTATTCGTATACAAGGAGCACGAGGGTAACTAGAGAAAGGATTGGCCCACTCAAAGACAAAAAAGGGAATTTATGCATGGAGTCAGAGGAAATGGGCGAGATTCTTAATGAGTACTTTGCATCGGTATTCACCAAGGAGAGGGACATGACGGATGTTGAGGCTAGGGATGGATGTTTAAATACTCTCGGTCAAGTCGGCATAAGGAAGGGGGAAGTTTTGGGTATTCTAAAAGGCATTAAGGTGGACAAGTCCCCAGGTCCGGATGGAATCTATCCCAGGTTACTGAGGGAAGCGAGGGACGAAATAGCTGGAGCCTTAACAGATATATTTGCAGCATCCTTGAGCACGGGTGAGGTCACGGAGGACTGGAGAATTGCTAATGTTGTCCCTTTGATCCTTAGAAAATACTAGCAGGGATAATCCAGGTAATTATAGACTTGTGAACTTGACGTCAGTGGTAGGCAAACTGTTGGAGAAGATACTGAGGGATAGGATCTATTCACATTTGGAAGAAAATAGACTTATCAGTGATCGGCAGTGTGGTTTTGTGCAGGGAAGGTCATGTCTTACAAACCTAATAGAATTATTTGAGGAAGTGACAAAGTTAATTGATGAGGGAAGGGCTGTAGATGTTATATACATGGACATCAGTAAAGCGTTTGATAAAGTTTCCCATGGCAGGTTGATGGAAAAAGTCAAGTCGTATGGGGTTCAGGGTGTACTAGCTAGATGGATAAAGAACTGGCTGGGCACAGGAGACAGAGAGTAGTGGTGGAAGGGAGTGCCTCAAAATGGAGAAAGGTGACTAGTGGTGTTCCACAGGGATCCGTGCTTGGACCACTGTTGTTTGTGATATACATAAATGATCAGGACGAAGGTATAGGTGGTCTGATTAGCAAGTTTGTAGATGATACTAAGATTGGTGGAGTTGCAGATAGCGAGGAGGACTGTCAGAGAATACAGCAAAATATAAATAGATTGGAGAGTTGGGCAGAGAAATGGCAGATGGAGTTCAATCCAGGCAAATGCGAGGTGATGCATTTTGGAAGATCTAATTCAAGGTCAATGGAAGAGTCCTGGGGAAAATGGATGTAGAGAGAGATCTGGGAGTTCAGGTCCATTGTACCCTGAAGGTGGCAACGCAGGTCGATAGAGTGGTCAAGAAGGCATACAGCATGCTTGCCTTCATCGGACGGGGTATTGAGTACAAGAGTCGTCAGGTCGTGTTACAGTTGTATAAGACTTTGGGTTCGGCCACATTTGGAATACTGCGTACAGTTCTGGTCGCCACATTACCAAAAGGATGTAGCTGCTTTGGAGAAGGTGCAGAGGAGGTCCACCAGGATGTCGCCTGGTATGGAGGGCGCTAGCTATGAAGAGAGGTTGAGTAGATTAGGATTGTTTTCATTAGAAAGACAGAGGTTGAGGGGGGACCTCATTGAGGTCTACAAAATCATAAGAAGTATAATCAGGGTGGATAGCAAGAAGCTTTTTCCCCAGAGTGGGGACTCAATTACTAGGGGTCACGAGTTCAAGGTGAGAGGGGAAAAGTTTAAGGGAGATATGCGTGGAAAGTTCTTTACGCAGAGGGCGGTGGGTGCCTGGGACGCATTACCGGCGGAGGTGGTAGAGGCGGGCACGATAGCGTCATTTAAGATGTATCTAGACAGATACATGAATGGGCAGGGAGCAGGGGGATAGATCCTTAGAAAATAGGCGACAGTTTTAGATAGAGGATCTGGATAGGCGCAAGCTTGGAGGGCCGAAGGGCCTGTTCCTGTGCTGTAATTTTTCATTGTTCTTTGTTAGGACTCCAGGGTTTGTGGGGCTGGAACTGACCGCGCACTCACCCAGGGTGTTGTAACAGTAATTGAAGCTAGATCAGTTCTTAATTTTAAATCTGAGATTGATTTTTGTTCAGCAAATATATTGAGGAATATGGGCCAAATGCAGATATATGGAGTTAGGTCACAGATCAGCCATGATCTCATTGAATGACGGGACAGGCTCGAGAGACTTAAATTCCTACTCCTATGTTCCCTTTGTCCCCACTTCATTCCCTGTTTCCCCTGATCCTCCCACTCCCTCTCCCCATGACCCCACTCTTCCAGTCTCCCAATGATCCTTCCTCTATTGAAGCATCTGGTGATTCCCTTGTTGCAGGAATTCCCTTTCTCAAGTCTGAAGGGACAATTTTCCACAGGGGATGGATTACCACACAGAGTGGCTGGGAGCTCAAATTTCAAATCAGCTCTTAAATGTCCACGTCAAGCTGACACACCACATGGCACTGTTTCACGCACTAACTGCTGAAGTGTGTGTGAGCACAGGCACACTTACCTTAGTGATATAATACTGTGACAAGGTAGCAGCATTGATAGCCCACTCCACAGGGTTGTAGCTGGCAAACTGCAACTGGCGTTGCAGAGTAGTGTGGCAGTACCAGGCAGCCTTCTCAATCATATCTAGGTGCTTGTAGACTTGCGCCAAGTAATACAAGGTGTAAGTGTAAACTTTCTCAAACCTGTACGATCAAAATAAAACATTGTGACATTCATAGAAATGGCTGGACAACACATAACTGTAAAACTGGACTTGATGGCAATAAGGGGGAAAACACTGCACTGGTTGGAGTCATACTTGGTACAAAGGAAGATGGTCGTGGTGGTTGGAGGTCAATCATCTCAGCTTCAGGACTTTACTGCAGAAGCTCCGCAGGGTAGTGTCCCAGGCCCAACCATCTTCAGCTGCTTCATCAATGACTTTCCTTCCATCATAAGGTCAGAAATGGGGATGTTCACTGATGATTTCAGTACCATATCCGCATGCAGAAAAGGCTGGACAATATACAGGTTTAGGCTGCTACGTGACAAGTAACATTCATGCCACACATGTGCCAGGCAATGGACATCTCCAACAAGAGATAATCTAACCATTACCTCTTGACATTCAATGGCATTGCCATCGCTGAGTCCCCCACTGGGGGGTGGGGATTACCACTGACCAGAAACTGAACTGGACGAGCCATATACATACTCTGGCTACCAGAGTAGGTCAGAGGCTAGGAATTTTCGAGTGAGTAACTAACCTCATGACTCCCCAAAGCCTGTCCACAATCTACTAGGCACAAGTGAAAGTGAAAAGTGAAAATCGCTTATTGTCACAAGTAGGCTTCAATGAAGTTACTGTGAAAAGCCCCTAGTCGCCATATTCCGGCACCTGTTCGGGGAGGCTGTTACGGGAATCGAACCGTGCTGCTGGCCTGCCTTGGTCTGCTTTAAAAGCCAGCGATTTAGCCCAGTAGGAGTGTAATGGAATACTCTCCAATTGCTTGGAAGAGTTCAGCTCCAAAAACATTCAAGAAGCTTAACACCATCCAGGACAAAGCATAGAACATAGAACATAGAAAAATACAGCACAGAACAGGCCCTTCGGCCCACGATGTTGTGCCGAACCTTTGTCCTAGATTAATCGTAGATTATTATTGAATTCACAGTGCAGAAGGAGGCCACTCGGCCCCTTGAGTCTGCACCGGCTCTTGGAAAGAGCACCCTACCCAAACTCAACACCTCCACCCAACACCAAGGGCAATTTGGACATTAAGGGCAATTTATCATTGGCCAATTCACCTAACCCGCACATCTTTGGACTGTGGGAGGAAACCGGAGCACCCGGAGGAAACCCACGCAGACACGGGGAGGACGTGCAGACTCCTCACAGACAGTGACCCAAGCCGGAATCGAACCTGGGACCCTGGAGCTGTGAAGCATTGTGCTATCCACAATGCTACCGTGCTGCCCTTGAGAACAAATAAATCTACACTATCATTTTACCGTAATCCATGTACCTATCCAATAGCTGCTTGAAGGTCCCTAATGTTTCCGACTCAACTACTTCCACAGGCAGTGCATTCCATGCCCCCACTACTCCCTGGGTAAAGAACCTACCTCTGATATCCCTCCTATATCTTCCACCTTTCACCTTAAATTTATGTCCCCTTGTAATGGTTTGTTCCACCCGGGGAAAAAGTCTCTGACTGTCTACTCTATCTATTCCCCTGATCATCTTATAAACCTCTATCAAGTCGCCCCTCATCCTTCTCCGTTCTAATGAGAAAAGGCCTAGCACCCTCAACCTTTCCTCGTAAGACCTACTCTCCATTCCAGGCAACATCCTGGTAAATCTCCTTTGCACCTTTTCCAAAGCTTCCACATCCTTCCTAAAATGAGGCGACCAGAACTGTACACAGTACTCCAAATGTGGCCTTACCAAAGTTTTGTACAGCTGCATCATCACCTCACGGCTCTTAAATTCAATCCCTCTGTTAATGAACGCGAGCACACCATAGGCCTTCTTCACAGCTCTATCCACTTGAGTGGCAACTTTCAAAGATGTATGAACATAGACCGCAAGATCTCTCTGCTCCTCCACATTGCCAAGAACTCTACCGTTAACCCTGTATTCCGCATTCATATTTGTCCTTCCAAAATGGACAACCTCACACTTTTCAGGGTTAAACTCCATCTGCCACTTCTCAGCCCAGCTCTGCATCCTATCTATGTCTCTTTGCAGCCGACAACAGCCCTCCTTACTATCCACAACTCCACCAATCTTCGTATCGTCTGCAAATTTACTGACCCACCCGTCAACTCCCTCATCCAAGTCATTAATGAAAATCACAAACAGCAGAGGACCCAGAACTGATCCCTGCGGTACGCCACTGGTAACTGGGATCCAGGCTGAATATTTGCCATCCACCACCACTCTCTGACTTCTATCGGTTAGCCAGTTCGTTATCCAACTGGCCAAATTTCCCACTATCCCATGCCTCCTTACTTTCTGCATAAGCCTACCATGGGGAACTTTATCAAATGCCTTACTAAAATCCATGTACACTACATCCACTGCTTTACCTTCATCCACATGCTTGGTCACCTCCTCAAAGAATTCAATAAGATTTGTAAGGCAAGACCTACCCCTCACAAATCCGTGCTGACTATCCCTAATCAAGCAGTGTCTTTCCAGATGCTCAGAAATCCTATCCTTCAGTACCCTTTCCATGACTTTGCCTACCACCGAAGTAAGACTAACTGGCCTGTAATTCCCAGGGTTATCCCTAGTCCCTTTTTTGAACAGGGGCACGGCATTCGCCACTCTCCAATCCCCTGGTACCACCCCTATTGACAGTGAGGACGAAAAGATCATTGCCAACGGCTCTGCAATTTCATCTCTTGCTTCCCATAGAATCCTTGGATATATCCCGTCAGGCCCGGGGGACTTGTCTATCCTCAAGTTTTTCAAAATGCCCAACACATCTTCCTTCCTAACAAGTATTTCCTCGAGCTTACCAATCTGTTTCACACTGTCCTCTCCAACAATATCGCCCCTCTCATTTGTAAATACAGAAGAAAAGTACTCGTTCAAGACCTCTCCTATCTCTTCAGACTCAATACACAATCTCCCGCTACTGTCCTTGATCGGACCTACCCTCGCTCTAGTCATTCTCATATTTCTCACATATGTGTAAAAGGCCTTGGGGTTTTCCTTGATCCTACCCGCCAAAAATTGTTCATGCCCTCTCTTAGCTCTCCTAATCCCTTTCTTCAGTTCCCTCCTGGCTATCTTGTATCCCTCCAATGCCCTGTCTGAACCTTGTTTCCTCAGCCTTACATAAGTCACCTTTTTCCTCTTAACAAGACATTCAACCTCTCTTGTCAACCATGGTTCCCTCACTCGACCATCTCTTCCCTGCCTGACAGGGACATACATATCAAGGACACGTAGCACCTGTTCCTTGAACAAGTTCCACATTTCACTTGTGTCCTTCCCTGCCAGCCTATGTTCCCAACTTATGCACTTCAATTCTTGTCTGACAACATCGTATTTACCCTTCCCCCAATTGTAAACCTTGCCCTGTTGCACGTACCTATCCCTCTCCATTACTAAAGTGAAAGTCACAGAATTGTGGTCACTATCTCCAAAATGCTCCCCCACTAACAAATCTATCACTTGCCCTGGCTCATTACCCAATACTAAATCCAATATTGCCCCTCCTCTGGTCGGACAATCTACATACTGTGTTAGAAAAGCTTCCTGGACACACTGCACAAACACCACCCCATCCAAACTATTTGATCTGAAGAGTTTCCACTCAATTGGCCGCTTGATTGGCACCCCATCCACCACCTTCAGATACACTGGGATAACACCACTATTCAACAAAGGAGGGAGAGAGAAAACAGGGAACTACAGGTCAGTTAGTCTCACATCTGTCATTGGAAAATGCTGGAATCTATTAAAATCATAAGAGTTTTATAACACAGAGGCCCCTCAGCCGATCATGTCTGTGCAGGCCATGAAACACCAACCTATGCTGTTATTCAAAGAGTTTTAACAACACACTTGGAAAATCACAGTATGATCAGACAGTCAATATGGTTTCACAAGAGAAATTGTGTTTGAAATTTTCTTTTTTTTTAAAAATAAATTTAGAGTACCCAATTCATTTCTTCCAATTAAGGGGCAATTTAGTGTGGCCAATTCACCTAGCCTGCACATCTTTAGGTTGTGGGAGCGAAACCCATGCAAACACGGGGAGAATGTGTGTTTGAAATTTTCAATCAGCGTTCTTTGAGGATTCATTTGCAGGTGGTTTTTCATGCTTTCTGTAATGCTGGCGACTAGCCGATTTTCACAGTAACTTCATTGCAGTGTTAATGTAAGCCTACTTGGGACACTAACAAAGACATTATAATTATTGTGACAGATGATCCTGCTTGGTCCTCATGATCTCACTTGCTTTGTCATTCAATGTAACATTTATGTTAAGGACTTCAGCTGATGATTTAAGTTCTTGCTGCATCCTTTGAAGAAAATTATTTCCTTGAACTCACCATGCCTTTGACGTTTTGAGGGTTTTAACTTTCATTTGCCAGTACTTCCCTGCATATAACACACATGGGCTTTGCATCGGCACAATTAATAATGCCATAAAGCAAGAAACCATCTTTCTCCTGCTTTGTTCCCGATTTCAGTTTCTTCTCAATGAGTTGTTCACCATAAGCCCTGGAGTACGGCATACAGCTCACACCATCACTGCTTTGTCCTGCCATGGACTCTCCTGTGAAGCTCTCTCCAACAAATTAATTTGTTAGATCCTGGCCTGTTTGTGTGTCTGGCCCTCTCTTCCTTATTACAAAATGATCCATTTTACGTTCTTCACACAATCCTGTTGCTTGCTTGTTGGATGGTACAAAATGGAGGGATCTCTGCTCCGTGATTTCATATTCAGAGTACATGACATCAGTGTATGGGACGTGTAACGTGCTCTCTGCCGCCACTTCTGGTGGGAATACTCCATTATTCTTTTTAAAAATCTGGTCCTGAGACAGCACACTGACATCAGGAGGCTCCAGGCCTGTTCACTGCTAGATCCGGTTGAGGGGGCATGCTTGCACAGAACAGTTGGAATTCCTGCAAGCCGGTCGCAACGGCATTTATAAAAGCTGGTTGTGACTGCTGGGTCCTTCTTCTCGCAATCGGGAACACCACGAGCAATTACGTTGTGACCTTCCTGACACCCGCCCACGTGTCATGACTCAGAGCTTGAAAATTACTGCCTTATGTGGTGCCCTAAGACTCACTGAATTTTCTCTGAAACCTTGATGAATGCCTTTTTTTCGACATGATGGGCATTCAAATGCTCAGAAAAGGTTGAACTAATTTTAGACCCTTCCAAGGGATGACCCCACATCACTTCCGGGGCAGCTGGGACCTGTTCATCTAAACTGGAGGGGCATAAATATCCTGGCTGTGAGGTTTGCTCGTGCCACATGGGAGGGTTTAAACTCATGTGGCAGGGGGGTAGGAACTGGAGCAATAAGTCAGAAGGTGAAATAACTGAGGGGAAACGAGAGAAAGGGCCAGCAAGACTCAGAGGAAAAGCAGGCAGGGAGATGTTGCTGAACACAGCGGAACTGGTGGTCTGAATTGCATTTGTTTCAATGCAAGATTTTCAACAGGTAAGGCAGGTGAACATAGAGCTTGGATTAGTACTTAGAACTATGATGTTGTTGCCATTATAGAGACTTGGTTGAGGGAGGGACAGGATTTAGGTGTTTCAGACGGGATAGAGAGAAATGAAAAAGGGGGAGTTGCATTAATGGTTAAGGAGAATATCACAACTGTACTGCGGGAGGGCACCTCAAAGAGCTCATGCAGTGAGGCAATATGGGGAGAGCTCAGGAATAGGAATGATGCAGTCACAATATTGGGTGTTTACTACAAGCCTCCCAATAGCCAACAGGAAATAGAGAAGCAGATATGTAGGCAGATTTTATGAAGGTGTAAAAGCAACAGGGTTGTTGTGGTGGGTGATTTTAACTTCCCCTATAATGACTGGAACTCCCTTAGTGCTGGGGTTTAGATGGGGCAGAGTTTGTAACGAGCATCTGTCGAAGTATTACAAGGCAGACACGGGAGCACTCTTTGATCAATCTTTATTGACATGTGCACACGGAGAGCAAACCAGTGGGGTACACTGCTTTACTCCGTCTTAGTCCAGCTCAAGCGTTCTCCAAGGCGGCCTTCAGGACACGCGACAATGCAGAATTGTCGAGCAGAAACTTATAGCTAAGTTCCGCACACATGAGTAGGGCCTCAACCGGGACCTTGGATTCATGTCGCATTACATTCACCCCCCCCCCACCATCTGGTCTGGGCTTGCAAAATCCTACCAACAGTCCTGGCTTGAGACAATTCACACCTCTTTAACCTGTGATTATCCGTCTTTCCAGTTGCTCCGTCTGGATCTGTAAAGACTTAATTACCTGCAAACACTTGCATTTAAAGTATCGTCTTACATTTTTGACTTTGTCTATATACATGTTTCTGGAACCCACCTCTTCATTCACCAGAGGAAGGAGCTATGCTCCGAAAGCTAGTGATTCAAAACAAACTTGTTGGACTTTAACCTGGTGTTTCCAATAATAATATGACAGTTAAACTTTCATTTTAGGCCAATGAAAAGACAGTAATTCTAGCCAATAGTAGACAGGGCAACTGACCTGATCTTTCCATCTTTCTTTTACGTAATCACCTCTCCTTTGCCCTTGGAGGTTACAGTAGTTTAGAGAAAAGTGCATTCCTGAGAAGGCTATTTCCATCGTCCTGTCTCCACAGATTTATGTCATTCACTGAGAAACAGGATATTATGGTTTTCATACTAATTTATGTCCTTCGCTAAGGGACAGGATATCAGGATTCCACACTAACTCATGTCCCTTGCCAAGGAACCGGAAATTATGCATTCCACACATCCAGGAGGGCTTCTTGAAACAATATGTAGGTCGTCCAACTCGGGAAGGAGCCGTACATCTT
Source organism: Scyliorhinus torazame (assembly GCF_047496885.1). NCBI lineage: Eukaryota > Metazoa > Chordata > Chondrichthyes > Carcharhiniformes > Scyliorhinidae > Scyliorhinus > Scyliorhinus torazame. Next base: position 90,129,843 of record NC_092722.1, read on the forward strand.
CTGGTATTGGGAATGAGCCCGGCCAAGTGGTCGATGTTTCAATAGGGGAGCATTTTGGGAACAGTGGCCATAGTTCAGTAGCTTTAAGGTACTGCTGGATAAAGATAAGCGTAGTCCTCGGGTGAAGGTGCTAAATTAGGGGAAGGTTGATTATAACAATATTCGGCAGGAACTTAAGAATCTAGATCGGGGGCGGATGTTTGATAGTAAATCAACCTCTGGCTATGTGGTAGGCTTTCAAATCTCAGTTGAAAGGAATTCAGGACCGGCATGTTCCTGTGGGGAAGGATAAATTTTGGGAACCTTGGAAAACGAGGAATATTGTGATCCTAATCTAAAAGAAAAAGGAAGCATCTGTAAGGTTTAGAAGACTGGGAACAGACAAAGCCCGTGAGGAATATAAGGAAAGTAGGAAGGAACTTAAGCAAGGAGTCAGGTGGGCTAAAAGGGGACACGAAAAGTCATTGGCAAACAGGATTAAGGAAAATCCCAAGGCTTTTTACACGTATAGATACGGAAAGGGTTGGCCCACTCAAGGACAGGGGAGGGAATCTATGCATTGAACCAGAGGAAATGGGCACGGTACTGAAAGAGTACTTTGCATCAGTATTCACTAAAGAGAAAGACTTGGTGGATGATGAGTCTGGGGAAGGGTGTGTAGACAGCCTGGGTCACATTGAGATCAAAAGGGAGGTATTGGACATCTTTAAAAACAACAAGGTAGATAAGTCCCCAGGGCCTGATGGATCTACCCCAGAATACTGAGGGAGGCAAGGGAGGAAATTGCTGGGGCCTTGACAGACATCTTTGTATCCTCACTGTCTACAGGTGAGGTCCCAGAGGACTGGAGAATAGCTAATGTTGTTCTTTTGTTTAAGAAGGGTAGCAAGGATAATCCAGGAACTTACAGGCCAGTGATCCTTACATCAGTGGTCGAGAAATTATTGGGGAGGAATTTTCGGACAGGATTTACTCCCATTTGGAAGCAAATGGACATATTAGGGAGAGGCGGCATAGTTTTGTGAAGGGGAGGTCATGTCTCACTAACTTCGAGTTTTTCGAGGGGGGGACAAAGATGATTGATGAAGGTGGGGCAGTGGTTGTTTACATGGACTTCAGTAAAGCCTTTGACAAGGTCCCTCCTGGCAAACTGGTACAGAAGGTGAAGTCACATAGGATCAGAGGTGGGCTGGCAAGATGGATACAGAACTGGCTTGGTCATAGAAGACAGAGGGTAGCAGTGGAAGGGTGCTTTTCTGAATGGAGGGCTGTGACTACTGGTTTTCCGCAGGGATCAGGACCTTTGCAGTTTGTAGTATACATAAATGATTTAGAGGAAAATGTAACTGGTCTGATTAGTAAGTTTGTGGACGACACAAAGGTTGGTGGAATTGCGGATAGTGATGAGGGCTTTGAGAGGATATGGCAAGATATGGTTCGGTTAGAGACTCTGGCGGAGAATTGCCAGATGGAGTTTAATCCGGACAAACGTGAGGTAACACATTTTAGAATGTCTAATACAGGTGGGAAATATAAAGTAAATGGCAGAACCCTTAAGAATATTGACAGGCAGAGGGATTTGAGTGTGCAGGTCACCAAAAGTGGTAACGCAGGTGGACAAGGTAGTCAAGAAGGGCATGTGTAGATATGTTGGACTGGGATATTATAGCTGTTACTGAAACATGGCTAAAGGAGGGGCTGGACTGGCAGTTCAATGTTCCGGGGTACAGATTGAAGGGGGAGTCCAGAGATGAGACCTCTTAAAACTGAATAATTAGGACAACACTCGAATAGTTCTACATAAGTTAGTTTATTAAGGATTGCGATTAATCATAGAAAGTACACCCAGTAATCATTATTAACCATTAAACCTGTAATCTGGACACAGCAGTGATAATCATTTAAACTCTTGCTACAAGCAGTGGCCACAATTCATGATGGGATTTAAGCTAGCTAACTTGCCCATGTTTTTGAGACGAACAGGATTGTGTAGTAAGCAGATTACAGTCAACTCAGTAAATAGTTCTTATCGGTACCCCCAGTATCCCGTCTCAAACAATCCATGAAGTAAAGAGGAAACCAGCTTTAGATTGCAAGGTGGTTTTAGTGAACGTATATGCCCCGAACTGGGATGATGCCAATTTTATGAGGCGTATGTTGGGACGTATCCCGGACCTAGAGGCGGGAAAGTTGGTAATGGGGGAGACTTCAATACGGTGCTGGACCCAGGGCTGGACAGATCGAGGTCCAGGACCGGGAGAGGCCGGCTGCAGCTAGGGTGCTCAAGGACTTCATGGAGCAGATGGGAGGAGTAGACCCCTGGAGATTTAGCAGGCCTAGGAGTAAGGAGTTTTCGTTTTTCTCCTATGTCCACAAAGTTTATTCACGGATAGACTTTTTTGTTTTGGGAAGGGCACTGATCCCGAAGGTGTCAGGGACGGAGTACACGCTATAGCTATTTCGGACCACTCTCCACATTGGGTGGACCTGGAGATAGGGGAGGAAAAAGAACAGCACCCGCCCTGGAAATTGGACATGGGATTGTTGGCAGATGAGGGGGTATGTTTAAGGGTGAGGGGGTGTATTGAAAGGTACTTGGAGCTCAATGACAATGGGGAGGTTCAGGTGGGAGTGGTCTGGGAGGCGTTCAAGGCAGTGGTTAGAGGGGAACTGATATCTATCAGGGCACATAAAGGAAAGCAGGAGGGTAGGGAAAGGGAGCGGTTGCTGAAAGAACTTTTGAGGGTGGACAGACAATATGCGGAGGCACCGGAGGAGGGACTGTACAGGGAAAGGCAAAGGCTACATGTAGAATTTGACTTGTTGACTACGGGTAATGCAGAGGCACAATGGAGGAAGGCACAGGGTGTACAGTACGAATATGGGGAGAAGGCCCACCAACTGAGGAAAAGGGGAGCAGCGAGGGAGATAGGGGCGGTGAGAGATGAGGAGGAAGAGATGGAGCAGGGAGCGGAGAGAGTGAATGGAGTGTTCAAGGCATTCTATGAAAGATTATATAAAGCTCAGCCCCCAGAAGGGAAGGAGAGAATGATGTGCTTTCTGGATCAGCTGGAATTCCCCAAGGTGGAGGAGCAGGAGAGGGCGGGGCTGGGAGCACAGATTGAGATGGAGGAGGTAGTGAAAGGGATTGGGAGCATGCAGGCGGGGAAGGCCCCGGGACCAGACGGATTCCCGGTGGAATTTTATAGGAAGTATATGGACTTGCTGGCCCCGCTACTGACGAGAACCTTTAATGAGGCTAGGGAAAGGGGGCAGCTGCCCCCGACTATGTCAGAGGCAACGATATCGCTCCTCCTAAAGAAGGAAAAAGACCCGCTGCAATGCGGGTCCTATAGGCCCATTTCCCTTTTGAACGTGGATGCTAAGATTCTGGCCAAGGTAATGGCGACGAGGATAGAGGACTGTGTCCCGGGGGTGGTTCATGAGGACCAAACTGGGTTTGTGAAAGGGAGACAGCTGAACACGAACATACGGAGGTTGCTAGGGGTAATGATGATGCCCCCGCCAGAGGGGGAAGCGGAGATAGTGGTGGCGATGGATGCCGAGAAAGCATTTGATAGCGTGGAGTGGGATTTTCTGTGGGAGGTGCTGAGGAGATTTGGCTTTGGAGATGGGTATATTGGATGGGTACAGTTGCTGTATAGGGCCCTGATGGCGAGCGTGGTCACGAATGGACGGGGGTCTGATTATTTCCGGCTTTATAGAGGGACGAGGCAGAGGTGTCCCCTGTCTCCGTTATTGTTTGCACTGGCGATTGTGCCCCTGGCCATAGCACGGAGGGGTTCCAGGAAGTGGAGGGGAGTGTTTAGGGGAGGAGAAGAACACCGGGTATCTTTGTATGCGGATGATTTGTTGTTGTATGTGGTGGACCCGGTGGAGGGGATGCCAGAGATAATGCGGATACTTGGGGATTTTTCGGGGTATAAATTGAACATGGGGAAAAGTGAGTTGTTTGTGGTGCATCCGGGGGAGCAGAGCAGGGAAATAGAGGATTTACCGCTGAGGAAGGTAACAAGAGACTTCCGGTACTTAGGGATTCAGATAGCCAAGAATTGGGGTACATTATACAGGCTTAATTTAACGCGGTTGGTGGAACAGATGGAGGAGGACTTCAAGAGATGGGACATGGTGTCCCTGTCACTGGCAGGTAGGGTGCAGGCGGTTAAAATGGTGGTCCTCCCGAGATTCCTCTTTGTGTTTCAGTGCCTCCCGGTGATGGTCACGAAGGCGTTTTTTAAGAGAATCGAGAAAAGTATTATGAGTTTTGTGATGGCCGGGAAGACCCCGAGAGTGAGGAGGGGGTTCTTGCAGCGTAGTAGGGATAGGGGGGGGCTGGCACTACCGAGCCGAAACGATTATTACTGTGCCGCCAATATTTCAATGGTGTGTAAGTGGATGGGAGAAGGGGAGGGAGCGGCGTGGAAGAGATTTGAGAGGGCGTCCTGCAAGGGGACCAGCCTACAAGCAATGTGACGGCACCGTTGCCGTTCTCACCGAAGAAATACACCACAAGCCCGGTGGTGGGGACAACATTAAAAATTTTGGGGCAGTGGAGACGGCATAGGGAAAGGACGGGAGCCTCGGTGCGGTCCCGATGAGAAATAACCATAGGTTTGTTCCGGGGAGAATGGATGGGGGATTTGGAGCATGGCAAAGAGCTGGGGTAGTACAATTGAGAGATCTGTTCGTAGATGGGACGTTTGCGAGTCTGGGAGCACTGACGGAAAAATATGGGTTGCCCCAAGGGAATGCATTTCGGTATATGCAACTGAGGGCTTTTGCAAGGCAACAGGTGAGGGAAATCCCGCAGCTCCCGACGCAGGAGGTGCAGGATAGAGTGATCTCAGAGACATGGGTGGGGGATGGTAGGGTGTCGGACATATACAGGGAAATGAGGGACGAGGGGGAGATCATGGTAGATGAGCTGAAAGGGAAATGGGAAGAGGAGCTGGGGGAGGAGATTGAGGAGGGGCTGTGGGCTGATGCCCTACGTAGGGTAAACTCATCGTCCTCGTGTGCCAGGCTAAGCCTGATACAATTTAAGGTTTTACACAGGGCACATATGACTGGAGCACGGCTCAGTAAATTTTTCGGGGTAGAGGATAGGTGTGGGAGATGCTTGAGAAGCCCAGCGAATCACACCCACATGTTCTGGTCATGTCCGTCACTACAGGGGTTCTGGGTGGGGGTGGCAAAGGTGCTTTCGAAGGTGGTGGGGGTCCGGGTCGAACCAAGCTGGGGGTTGGCTGTATTCGGGGTTGCAGAAGAGCCAGGAGTGCAGGAGGCGAGAGAGGCTGATGTTTTGGCCTTTGCGTCCCTAGTAGCCCGGCGCAGGATATTGCTAATGTGGAAGGAAGCTAAGCCCCCGGGTGTGGAGACCTGAATAAACGACATGGCAGGGTTTATAAAGTTAGAACGGATGAAATTCGTATTAAGGGGTTCGGCTCAAGGGTTCACCAGGCAGTGGCAACCGTTCGTCGACTACCTCACAGAACAATAGAGGGAATGGAAAAGAAAGAAGACAACAGCAGCAACCCAGGGGGGAGGGAGGAACCGGGAGGGCTCTCAGGGATGTCATTGTATATGTATAGACATTTGTTATAGGTAATGTATATTGGATTGTTGGATTGTATCTTTGGAGAGTAACTATTTTTGACAAGGCAGTTGCCATTTAGTTTTGTTTTTGTTTCTGTTTATATATTATTTATTTATTTGTTTAAAACTGGCCACTGTTATTTATATTGCTTTATTGTTGTTTAAAAGAAACACTACGTACTGTTATGTTTGGCCAAAAAATCTTGAATAAAATATATTTTTTTTAAAAGAGGAAACCAGCTTTAGATGAACAATGAAGTGGACAGGAACTGACTGCGATACGTAGGATGAGAATGTCAGAAAAACAACTTTAGAATGATCCTGGTAAACAACAGGTGACAAGATGGGGTTAAATCATGAACTGATCACAAGGCATCATTTTGCTGAAAGTAAATTTTACTGGATAATATAGAAGTGGCAGCTCCAAGGATTGGATCAAGTTCAACTGGGGCAGGCTATTGATTTTTGGAAAATCCTATAATTGGTGTGTTTTTATCAGGGTTAGCTAGATTGAGCTTGGCATTTATCCAGGTCGCTCTCTCGTGTACATGCAATCAAGCTTGGGATAATAAAGCCGTCTTATCCAGGTTGCTGTGTGTATGCTGAGCTGTGTATTAAGCTGAGCCATAACTAAAAGGGAAGAACCCCATGTAAAAGCTGGCTCAATACTCAAGACCTTGGAAATGCTCCTACACCGATGCTCCAGGAAACATAGACCAGGAGATAAGAGAGGAGGGGAGTTGCATTTTTGATTAGGGACAACATCAGAGCAGTATAGGGAGAGGTTATATCCAAGGGATCGCCCACCTGAGTCTATATGGGTGGAACTGAAAAATAAGAAGGGTGAGATCACTTTGATAGGACTGTACTATAGACCCCCAAATAGTCACGGGAAATCAACAAGCAAATATGTAAGGAGATTACAGATAGCTACCGGTAAAATAGGGTGGTAATAGTAGAAAACTTTAACTTTCCCAACATTAACTGGGACAGCCATAGGACTAGGGGTTTGGATGAAGCGAAATTTGCCGAGTGTATTCAGGAAGAATTCCTCATTCAATATGCGTATGGTCACGACTAGAGGGGGCAAAACTTGATCCCATCTTGGGGACTAAGGAAGGGCAGGTGCTGGAAGTGAGGGCTCACCATAATTCCATTAGTTTTAAGATAGCTATGGAGAATGATAGCTTTGGCCCAAACGTTAAAATTCGAAATTGAGGCAAGGCCAATTTTCGATGGTATGAGGTGGGAACTCTCAAAAGTTGATTGGGAGGGCAAGGGAGCAGCTAGTAAGTGAGAGGAAAGAGTGTTAACTAGGGTTCAGGATGAGCACATTCCTCTTAAGAGTGAACATAGAACATAGAAAAGTACAGCACAGTACAGGCTCTTCGGTCATGATGTTGTGCCGACCACTTATCCTAATCTAAGTTCAACCTAACCTACACCCTTTCAATTTACTGCCTGCCATGTACCTGTCAAAGAGTCGCTTAAATGTCCCGAATGACCTTGACTCCACCACCTCCACTGGCACTGCATTCTATGCACCCACCACTCTCTGTGTAAAGAACCTACCTTCGAAATCTCCCCTCTACCTTCCTCCAATCACCTTAAAATTATATCCCCACATGACAACCATTTCTGCCCTGGGGAAAAGTCTCTGGCTATCCACTCTATCCATGCCTCCCATCACCTTGTACACCTTTAACAGCAAAAGGGATTATTATTTAAATGATAAAATATTAAAACATGCTGCTCTGCAGAGACCTGTGTGTGCTAGTGCATGAGTCGCAAAAAGTTGGTTTACAGGTGCAACAGGTGATTAAGAAGGCAAATGGAATTTTGGCCTTCATTGCTAGAGGAATGGAGTTTAAGACTTAGGGAGGTTATGCTGCAATTATATACGGTGTCATGTTGCAGCTGTATAGAACCTTAGTTAGGCCACACTTGGAGTATAGTGTTCAATTCTGGTCGCCACACTACCAGAAGGATGTGGAGGCTTTAGAGAGGGTGCAGAAGAGATTTACCAGAACGTTGCCTGGTATGGAGGGCATTAGCTATGAGGAGCGATTGAATAAACTCGGTTTATTCTCACTGGAACGAAGGAGGTTGAGGGGCGACCTGATAGAGGTCTACAAAATTATGAGGGGCATAGACAGAGTGGATAGTCAGAGGCTTTTCCCCAGGGTAGAGGGGTCAATTACTAGGGGGCATAGGTTTAAGGTGAGAGGGGCAAGGTTTAGAGTAGATGTACGAGGCAAGTTTTTTACGCAGAGGGTAGTGTGTGCCTGGAACTCGCTACCGGAGGAGGTGGTGGAAGCAGGGACGATAGTGACATTTAAGGGGCATCTTGACAAATACATGAATAGGATGGGAATAGAGGGATACGGACCCAGGAAGTGTAGAAGATTGTAGTTTAGTCGGGCAGCATGGGCTTGGAGGGCCGAAGGGCCTGTTCCTGTGCTGTACATTTCTTTGTTCTTTGTTCTTGTTCACACCTGGAGTATTGTGTTCAGTTTTGGTCTCCTTAGCTGAGAAAGGACTTACTGGCGCTGGAGGGTGTGCAGAGGGGATTCACTAGGTTAACCCCAGAGTTGAGGGGGTTGGATTACGAGGGGAAGTTGAGTAGACTGGGACTGTACTCATTGGAATTTAGGAGGATACAGGGGATCTTCCAGAAACATATAAAATTATGAAGGGAATAGATAGGATAGATGCGGGGAGGTTGTTTCCACTGGCGGGTGAAAGCAGAATTAGGGGGCATAGCTTCAAAATAATGTGAAGTAGATTGAGGACTAAGTTTAGGAGGAACATCTTCACCCAAAGGGTTGTGAATTTATGGAATTCCCTGCCCAGTGAAGTAGTTGAGGCTCCTTCATTAAATGTTTTCAAGATAAAGTCAGATAGTTTTTTGAAGAATAAAGGAATAAAGGGTTATGGTGTTCGGGCGGGAAAGTGGAGCTGAATCCACAAAAGATCAACCATGATCTCATTGAATGGCGGAGCAGGCTCGAAGGGCCAGATGGCCTACTCATACTCTTAGTTCTTATGTTCTTTCCAAGATCTGCCACCCAATCTGTCCCTCCATCTCTCTGCTGCCATTGGAGGGTCTATAGAAAATTCCCAATAAAGTGACTGCTCCTTTATTGTTTCTGACTTCCACCCACCCATACAGACTCAGTAGACAACCCTCCTCGACTACCCCCTTTTCTGCAGCTGTGATGCACTCTCTCATTAACAGTGCCACTCCCCCTCCTCTTTTACCTACCTCCCTATTCTTCTTAAAACATCTAAACCCCGGAACTTCTAACAACTATTGCTGCCCCTCTGAAGTCAATGTCTCCGTAATGGCCATAACATTGTAGTTCATCTCCCTTATTCCCGACACTCTCGAGGCGCAACATGCCTTCCGGGAGTCTCGTTTGCAACCACAGAATCTCCTATCCGTTCCCCTAACCACTGAGTATCCTATCATTATCGCTTTTCTATTCTCCTCCCTTCCCTTCTGAGCCACAGAGCCAGGCTCAGTTGCAGAGACCTACCCCTCCGCAACAGCATCCAAAATGGGATACTTGTTTTGATGGGAACGGCCACAGGGGATCCTTGCACTGTCTGTAACCCAGCTACTCTTGGCCTGAACCTTGGATGTGGCTACCTCCCAGCAACTTCTCTCTATCATCCCCTCTGCCTCCCGGATGATCCGAAGTTCATCCAGCTCCAGTTCCGTAACGTGGTCTCCGGGGAGCTGGAGTTGGGTGCACTTCCACAGGTGTAGTCAGTGGGGACAAGAGAGATGTCTCTTACCTCCCACATCCTACAGGAGGAGCATGCAACTGTCCTAATTTCCATCCCCTCTGATCTGAATTCCCAAAGAGATTTAAAAAGAAAAAAAAAATTAAACACCCGTTAATAAAAATACTGCTACTGCTAGGGAGTATCACCCTAATGAGGTAGTATGGGTTGAAGTCAGAAATAGGAAAGGAGCAGTCACCTTGTTAGGAGTTTTCTATAGGCCCCCCAATAGTAGCAGAGATGTGGAGGAACAGATTGGGAAACAGATTTTGGAAAGGTGCAGAAGTCACAGGGTAGTAGTCATGGGTGACTTTAACTTCCCAAATATTGAGTGGAAACTCTTTAGATCAAATAGTTTGGATGGGGTGGTGTTTGTGCAGTGTGTCCAGGAAGCTTTTCTAACACAGTATGTAGATTGTCCAACCAGAGGAGGGGCAATATTGGATTTAGTACTTGGTAATGAACCAGGGCAAGTGATAGATTTGTTAGTGGGGGAGCATTTTGGAGATAGTGACCACAATTCTGTGACTTTCACTTTAGTAATGGAGAGGGATAGGTGCGTGCAACAGGGCAAGGTTTACAATTGGGGAAAGGGTAAATACGATGTTGTCAGACAAGAATTGAAGTGCATAAGTTGGTAACATAGGCTGTCAGGGAAGGACACCATTGAAATGTGGAACTTGTTCAAGGGACAGGTACTAGATGTCCTTGATATGTATGTCCCTGTCAGGCAGGGAAGAGATGGTCGAGGGAGGGAACCATGGTTGACAAGAGAGGTTGAATGTCTTGTTAAGAGGAAAAAGGAGACTTATGTAAGGCTGAGGAAACAAGGTTCAGACAGGGCATTGGAGGGATACAAGATGGCCAGGAGGGAACTGAAGAAAGGGATTAGGAGAGCTAAGAGAGGGCATGAACAATCTTTGGCAGGTAGGATCAAGGGAAACCCCAAGGCCTTTTACACATATGTGAGAAATATGAGAATGACTAGAGCGAGGGTAGGTCCGATCAAGGACAGTAGCGGGAGATTGTGTATTGAGTCTGAAGAGATAGGAGAGGTCTTGAACGAGTACTTTTCTTCTGTATTTACAAATGAGAGGGGCGATATTGTTGGAGAGGACAGTGTGAAACAGACTGGTAAGCTTGAGGAAATACTTGTCAGGAAGGAAGATGTGTTGGGCATTTTGAAAAACTTGAGGATAGACAAGTCCCCCGGGCCTGACGGGATATATCCAAGGATTCTATGGGAAGCAAGAGATGAAATTGCAGAGCCGTTGGCAATGATCTTTTCGTCCTCACTGTCAACAGGGGTGGTACCAGTGGATTGGAGAGTGGCGAATGTCGTGCCCCTGTTCAAAAAAGGGACTAGGGATAACCCTGGGAATTACAGGCCAGTTAGTCTTACTTCGGTGGTAGGCAATGTAATGGAAAGGGTACTGAAGGATAGGATTTCTGAGCATCTGGAAAGACACTGCTTGATTAGGGATAGTCAGCACGGATTTGTGAGGGGTAGGTCTTGCCTTACAAATCTTTTTGAATTCTTTGAGGTGACCAAGCATGTGGATGAAGGTAAAGCAGTGGATGGATTTTAGTAAGGCATTTGATAAAGTTCCCCATGGTAGGCTTCTGCAGAAAGTAAGGAGGCATGGGATAGTGGGAAATTTGGTCAGTTGGATAACGAACTGGCTAACCGATAGAAGTCAGAGAGTGGTGGTGGATGGCAAATATTCAGACTGGATCCCAGTTACCAGTGGCGTACCGCAGGGATAAGTTCTGGGTCCTCTGCTGTTTGTGATTTTCATTAATGACTTGGATGAGGGAGTTGAAGGGTGGGTCAGTAAATTTGCAGACGATACGAAGATTGGTGGAGTTGTGGATAGTAAGGAGGGCGTTGTCGGCTGCAAAGAGACATAGATAGGATGCAGAGCTGGGCTGAGAAGTGGCAGATGGAATTTAACCCTGAAAAGTGTGAGGTTGTCCATTTTGGAAGGACAAATATGAATGCGGAATACAGGGTTAACGGTAGAGTTCTTGGCAATGTGGAGGAGCAGAGAGATCTTGGGGTCTATGTTCATACATCTTTGAAAGTTGCCACTCAAGTGGATAGAGCTGTGAAGAAGGCCTATGGTGTGCTCGCGTTCATTAACAAAGGGATTGAATTTAAGAGCCGTGAGGTGATGATGCAGCTGTACAAAACTTTGGTTCGGCCACATTTGGAGTACTGTGTACAGTTCTGGTCACCTCATTTTAGGAAGGATGTGGAAGCTTTGGAAAAGTTGCAAAGAAGATTTACCAGGATGTTACCTGGAATGGAGAGGTCTTACGAGGAAAGGTTGAGGGTGCTCGGCCTTTTCTCATTAGAACGGAGAAGGATGAGGGGCGACTTGATAGAGGTTTATAAGATGATCAGGGGAATAGATAGAGTAGACAGTCAGAGACTTTTCCCCGGGTGGAACAAACCATTACAAGGGGACATAAATTTAAGGTGAAAGGCGGAAGATATAGGAGGGATATCAGAGGTAGGTTCTTTACCCAGAGAGTAGTGGGTGCATGGAATGCACTGCCTGTGGAAGTAGTTGAGTCGGAAACATTAGGGACCTTCAAGCAGCTATTGGATAGGTACATGGATTACGGTAAAATGATATAGTGTAGATTTATTTGTTCTTAAGGGCAGCACGGTAGCATTGTGGATAGCACAATTGCTTCACAGCTCCAGGGTCCCAGGTTCGATTCCGGCTTGGGTCACTGTCTGTGCGGAGTCTGCACGTCCTCCCCGTGTCTGCATGGGTTTCCTCCGGGTGCTCCGGTTTACTCCCACAGTCCAAAGGTGTGCAGGGTAGCTGGATTGGCCATGATAAATTGCCTTTCGTGTCAAAAATTGCCCTTGGTGTTGGGTGGAGGTGTTGAGTTTGGGTAGGGTGCTCTTTCCAAGAGCAGGTGCAGACTCAGGGGGCCGAATGGCCTCCTTCTGCTCTGTAAATTCAATGATAATCTATGATTAATCTAGGACAAAGGTTCGGCACATCGTGGGCCGAAGGGCCTGTTCTGTGCTGTATTTTCTATGTTCTATGTTCTATGCTCTCTCAAGTGAAGCAACTAAAATTGGTGATTCCGCTGAATGATACAAATATAGCTTGCTGCCCATAAAAACTCTTACCTTACAGAATATAGCTGAGATTCTGCCCTGTGAACCTGGGAATGAAAGGGTCCGCACTATGGTTTTCAGCTCCTGCTCTTTTTAAACCTCTCTGCTTACTCTCAGTTCCCGCTCTTATAATTCCACGCCCCAACTCTCAGCTCCCACTTTTAAAATCTCCGCGCGCTCGGCTCCCACTCTTTTAAAATCTCCGCTCTGACTCTCAGCACCCGTTCTTTTCAAATCTCCGCTCTGACTCACGGCTCCCGCTCTGTTAAAATCTCCGCTCTGACTCTCGGCTCACGCTCTTTTAAAATCTCCGCTCTGACTCACAGCTCCCACTCTTTTAAAATCTCCGCTCTGACTCTCAACTCCCACTTTTTAAAATCCCTGCTCTGACTCACAGCTCCCGCTCATTTAAATTCTCTGCTCTGACTCTCAGCTCCCGCTCTTTTAAAATCTCTGCTCTGACTCACAGCTCCCGCTCTTTTCAACTCTCCGCTCTGACTCACGACTCAGCTGGAGCTTAGATTGGACGCCCAAGATCGGGCGATTCAGAAGGTGGTGAAGGCGCTGGCTGAGCAGGAGGAACATCAAACTGCGGTGGAGTTGGAGGTGGGGATGCTCAGAGACCAGCAGAAGAAGTTCCTGGAGAAGGTGGAGGACCTAGAGAATAGGTCCCGCCGGCAGAACCTGAGAATCGTTGGGCTCCCGGAGGGGTCCGAAGGAGCACACGCTGGGGCATTGTCATGTGAGAGTACCTTTAAGAAATGGGTGTTTAAGAAATGTGCCTTTAAGAAATGGAACTGCTCATGTTACTGAAGTGATGTCAGAGTGTGGGGGGAGCTGAGCTATACTTCTGCGTTTTGAGTTTCAGTTTGAGAGAGCAGCTTGGGTGTGTCTGTGTTTCCAATGAGCTCATGAAGAAAACAAAGGGGCTGTCGCTGAAGTAACCAAAAGCAGCAGCACGGTTGAACCCTTTATCACTATATATATTGAATGTAACCTAATGTGCTCCTATTTTTGAAGGTTGGTTAAGTCTTTTGGATGTAAAAAGGACAGCTGAAACGATTACTTAGTCTTGGGGGTTATCTTTGAATTAATGGGTGTTAAGATATTCAATGGTTGTTTTAAAAAGGTTAACTTAAGTTGATAGAATAAACATTGATTTATTTTAAAAAACACTTGTCCATTTATGCCGTATCACACCTGTAGAGTGCACCGTGTGCTCCCCACACCACAATTGATTAAAAGTTGTGGGTCAGTTGAACTCCATGCTACACTTTGGGGTTCTCTAAACTCTGATCCATAACAATTGGGGGCTTGAGGGGGATAAAAGCCTATCTATTGAATTGGCTTAGAGAACTTAAAGACAGTGAGGGGTGAGCATAAAGTGTGGTTGCTTTTCAGGTGTGATATTTTAGTTTACGCGGGGAGTGTGTTGTGGACAATTGCTCTTTCAGAGGCTCAGAAGTTTTTGGGGGTGAACACAGTAACACGCAGCACCTTACGGACAGAGACTAAAAGCAGACAGTCAGATTTGGCAAAAACATTGCAGTTAACATTGCCTGGAAAAATGCGAAAAGATGAGGTACTTGCCGCGGTAGCTGAGCATTTACATTTGCCTGAGATACATTCTGACTCATTAGAAATGGCAAAGCTCCAGTTGCAGATGAAGCAACTTGAACATGATAAAGAATTAAAGCAACTTGAACATGGAAAAGAATTAAAGCAGCTTGAATATGCAATGAGAGAAAAAGAAGGAATAGCCCTGGCAGAACAAAAAGAAATAGAAAGGGAGATACAGATCAGGGAAAAAGATAAAGAGAGAGAGCTTGAACTTCGGAAAATGGCCATGAAACATGACAGTCAATTAAAATTGGCAGACGTAAAGGAAAACGTATGGTTGGAGGAGATTGATGAGGATAGTGAGACAGACCGTCATAGTTGAAGACGTGGTGGGGATCTAATTATGTCCAAACATTGCCAAGGTTTGACGAGAAGGAGGTAGAAGCCTTTTTCATTTCATTTGAGACGACAGCTAAACAAATGAAATGGCCACAGGACATGTGGGTATTACTGATTCAAACAAAGCTGGTAGGTAGAGCAAGTGAAGTGTTTGCATCACTACCGGAGGAGGTATGTGAAACATATGAAGAGCTGAAAAAATCCATCTTAGGTGTAAATGAACTAGTGCCTGAAGCTTACAGACAAAAGTTTAGAAATTTAAGGAAAGAATTTGGTCAAACATACATGGAGTTTGAAAAGCTCAAACAGAGTAATTTTGAGAGGTGGATAAGGACTTTGAAAATAGACCAAACGTATGAAGCTCTCAGAGAAATTATACTTTTGGAGGAGTTTAAAAATTAAATTCCTGATGTAGTGAGAACTCATGTGGAAGAGCAGAAGGTTAAAACTGCAAGATTAGCAGCAGAAATGGCAGATGATTATGAATTAGTTCATAAATTAAAGCTTGGTTTCCGACATCAGTTTCAGCCGGTGAGGGATAGAAACTGGGGACATGAGAAATACTCAAGTGGTAACGGTAAAGGTGATCTGATGGGAGATAATAAAGAGAGTGTACCTCAGATTAAAAAAGAAATCCAGGATGGTGGAAGAGAAATGAAAAGTTTCAAATGTTTTCACTGTAATAAACCAGGCCATGTAAAGTCACAGTGTTGGTGGTTGAAGAAAAGCACTGGGAAGGCTGATGTGGTAAAACAGGATAAGGTTTGTTAGAATGGTAAAGGAAAGCCCAAGGGAAGCGAAGGAGGTGCAAAAGATTGTACAGCCTGATCAAGAGGTGATTGATAACAAGGTGCCAGATCTCTTTAAAGAATTTACTTCTGTGGGTAAAGTTTACTCATGTGTATCAGGAGGAGCAGGTAAAGAAGTCACAATTTTAAGAGATACGGGAGCTAGTCAATCTTTAATGGTAAGAGATGAGGAATTATGTAGTTTGGGAAGAATGTTGCCAGAAAAAGTGGTAATATGTGGAATTCAGGGTGAGAGGAGTAGCGTTCCATTATATAAGGTAAGGTTGGAAAGTTCAGTGAAGAGTGGTGAAGTGGTAGGAGGAACAAAGAACAAAGAAATGTACAGCACAGGAACAGGCCCTTCGGCCTCCAAGCCCGTCCCAACCATGCTGCCCGACTAAACTACAATCTTCTACACTTCCTGGCTCCGTATCCCTCTATTCCCATCCTATTCATGTATTTGTCAAGATGCCCCTTAAATGTCACTATCATCCCTGCTTCCACCACCTCCTCCGGTAGCGGGTTCCAGGCACCCACTACCCTCTGTGTAAAAAACTTGCCTCGTACATCTACTCTAAACCTTGCCCCTCTCATCCTAAACCTATGCCCCCTAGTAATTGACCCCTCTACCCTGGGGAAAAGCCTCTGACTATCCACTCTGTCTATGCCCCTCATAATTTTGTAGACCTCTATCAGGTCACCGCCCAACCTCCGTCGTTCCAGTGAGAACAAACCGAGTTTATTCAACCGCTCCTCATAGCGAATGCCCTCCATAACAGGCAACATTCTGGTAACTCTCTTCTGCACCCTCTCTAAAGCCTCCACATCCTTCTGGTAGTGTGGCGACCTGAATTGAACACTATACTCCAAGTGTGGCCTAACTAAGGTTCTATACAGCTGCAACATGACTTGCCAATTCTTATACTCAAAGCCCCGGCCAATGAAGGATAGCATGCCGTATGCCTTTTTGACTACCTTCTCCACCTGTGTTGCCCCTTTCAGTGACCTGTGGACCTGTACTCCTAGATCTCTCTGACTTTCAATACTCTTGAGGGTTCTACCATTCACTGTATATTCCCTACCTGCATTAGACCTTCCAAAATGCATTACCTCACATTTGTCCGGATTAAACTCCATCTGCCATCTCTCCGCTCAAGTCTCCAAACAATCTAAATCCTGCTGTATCCTCTGACAGTCCTCATCGCTATCCGCAATTCCACTAACCTTTGTGTCGTCTGCAAACTTACTAATCAGACCAGTTACATTTTCCTCCAAATCATTTATATATACTACAAACAGCAAAGGTCCCAGCACTGATCCCTGCGTCACAGCTCTCCAATTAGAAAACCATCCTTCCATTGCTCCTCTCTGCCTTCTATGACCTAGCCAGTTCTGTATCCACCTTGCCAGCTCACCCCTCATCCCGTGTGACTTCACCTTTTGTACTAGTCTACCATGAGGGACCTTGTCAAAGGCCTTACTGAAGTCCATATAGACAACATCCACTGCCCTACCTACATCAATCATCTTTGTGACCTCCTCGAAAAACTCTATCAAGTTAGTGAGACACGACCTCCCCTTCACAAAACCATGCTGCCTCTCACTAATACGTCCATTTGCTTCCAAATGGGAGTAGATCCTGTCTCGAAGAATTCTCTCCAGTAATTTCCCTATCACTGAAGTAAGGCTCACCAGCCTGTAGTTCCCTGGATTATCCTTGCTACCCTTCTTAAACAGAGGAACAACATTTGCTATTCTCCAGTCCTCCGGGACATCACCTGAAGACAGTGAGGATCCAAAGATTTCTGTCAAGGCCTCAGCAATTTCCTCTCCAGCTTCCTTCAGTATTCTGGGGTATATCCCATCAGGCCCTGGGGACTTATCTACCTTAATATTTTTTAAGACGCCCAACACCTCATCTTTTTGGATCTCAATGTGACCCAGGCTATCTACACACCCTTCTCCAGACTCAACATCTACCAATTCCTTCTCTTTGGTGAATACTGATGCAAAGTATTCATTTAGTACCTCGCCCATTTCCTCTGGCTCCACACATAGATTCCCTTGCCTACCCTTCAGTGGGCCAACCCTTTCCATGGCTACCCTCTTGCTTTTTATGTAAGTGTAAAAAGCCTTGGGATTTTCCTTAACCCTATTTGCCAATGACTTTTCGTGACCCCTTTTAGCCCTCCTGACTCCTTGCTTAAGTTCCTTCCTACTTTCCTTATATTCCACACAGGCTTCTTCTGTTCCCTGCCTTTTAGCCCTGACAAATGCCTCCTTATTCTTTTTGACGAGGCCTACAATATCTCTCGTTATCCAAGGTTCCCGAAAATTGCCGTATTTATCCTTCTTCCTCACAGGAACATGCCGGTCCTGAATTCCTTTCAACTGACACTTGAAAGCCTCCCACATGTCAGATGTTGATTTGCCCTCAAACATCCGCCCCCAATCTATGTTCTTCAGTTCCCGCCTAATATTGTTATAATTAGCCTTCCCCCAATTTAGCACATTCACCCTAGGACCACTCTTATCCTTGTCCACCAGCACTTTAAAACTTACTGAATTGTGGTCACTGTTCCCGAAATGCTCCCCTACTGAAACTTCTACCACCTGGCCGGGCTCATTCCCCAATACCAGGTCCAGTACCGCCCCTTCCCTAGTTGGACTGTCTACATATTGTTTTAAGAAGCCCTCCTGGATGCTCCTTACAAACTCTGCCCAGTCTAAGCCCCTGGCACTATGTGAGTCCCAGTCAATATTGGGGAAGTTGAAGTCTCCCATCACCACAACCCTGTTGTTTTTACTCTTTTCCAAAATCTGTCCACCCATCTGCTCCTCTATCTCCCGCTGGCTGTTGGGAGGCCTGTAGTAAACCCCCAACATTGTGACTGCACCCTTCTTATTCCTGATTTCTACCCATATAGCCTCACTGCCCTCTGAGGTGTCCTCCCGTAGTACAGCTGTGATATCCTCCCTAACCAGTAGCGCAACTCCGCCACCCCTTTTACATCCCCCTCTATCCCGCCTGAAACATCTAAATCCTGAAACTTTTACCTGCCATCCTGCCCTTCCCTCAACCAGGTCTCTGTAATGGCAACAACATCATAGTTCCAAGTACTAATCCAAGCTCTAAGTTCATCTGCCTTACCCGTAATACTTCTTGCATTAAAACATATGCACTTCAGGCCACCAGACCCGCTGTGTTCAGCAACTTCTCCCTGTCTGCTCTGCCTCAGAGCCACACTGTCCCTATACCCTAGTTCTCCCTCAATGCTCTCACCTTCTGACCTATTGCTCCCGTTTCCACCCCCCCCTGCCATAACTAGTTAAACCCTCCCGTGTGGCACTAGCAAACCTCGCGGCCAGGATATTTATGCCTCTCCAGTTTAGATGCAACCTGTCCTTCTTATGTAGGTCACACCTGCCCCGGAAGAGCCTCCCCTTAGCAGTTTCTTCCTCCTTGGGATGAATTTATTTTGTGCCTCCCGAATAACTCCCCAAAACTCCTGCCATTGCTGTTCCACTGTCTTCCCTGCGAGGCTCCTTTTCCAATCAACTCTGGCCAGCTCCTCCCTCATGTCTTTGTAGTTACCCTTATTTAATTGTAATACCGTTACATCTAATTGCAGCTTTTCCCTCTCAAATCGCACGGTAAATTCTATCATATTGTGGTGACTTCTCCCTCAAGGTCCCTTCACCTTAAGTTCCCTAATCAAGTCTGCCTCATCACACATCACTGAATCCAGAATTGCCTGTTCCCTAATAGGCTCTGTCACAAGCTGCTCCAAAAAAACATCTCTTAGACATTCCACAAATTCCTTTTCTTAGGATCCACTACCAACCTGATTTTCCCAGTCCACCTGCATATTGAAGTACCCCATGATTATTGTAATATTACCTTTTTTACATGCTTTTCTGTCTCCTGATTTATTTTCTGCCCCACCTCCTGATTCCTGCTGGGGGGCCTGTACATAACTCCCATCAGGATCTTTTTACCTTTGCGATTCCTCAACTCTACCCACAGAGATTCTATGCCTTCTGATCCTATATCGCTCCTTGCTATCGATTTAACTTCATTCCTTACTAACAATGCAACCCCTCCCCCTTTGCCCATCTGCCAGTCCTTTCGATAGAACACATATCCTTGTATATTTAGATCCCAGACCTGATCCCCTTGCAGCCACGTCTCTGTGATGCCCACATCGTACCAATGTGCGCAACAAGCTCATTTACCTTGATCCGTATACTGCGCGCATTTAGGTACAACACCCTCAATCCTGTATTGACCACCTCTTTTCACACTTGTCACATTTTTTGCTCTGCCTGAGGGTGATGTTCTTCTTTTTTGGTTCACTATTTCCCCGTCAGTTGTTACACCTTCTAAGCTCACATTCAGGTTCCCACCACCCTGCTATACTAGTTTAAATCCTCCCAAGTGAATTTAGCAAACCTCCCTGCCAGGATATCAGTGCCCCTCCAGTTTAGATGTAACCCATCCTTCTTGTAGAGATCCCACCTGCCCCACAAGAGATCCCAATGGTCCAAAAATCTGAAACCCTCCCTCTTACACCATCGGTTTAGCCATGTGATTAGCTACACTATCCTCCTATTTCTAGCCTCACTGGCACGTGGCGCAGGGACTAATCCTGAAATTACAACCCTAGAGGTCCTGCTTTTTAGCTAATATGGATGATAATGGCATAGTGTAGGTTAGATGGCTTTTGTTTCGGTGCAACATCGTGGGCCGAAGGGCCTGTACCGCGCTGTATCGTTCTATGTTCTATGTTCTAAGCACATCTTTTGGGACTTGTGGGAGGAAACCGGAGCACCCGGAGGAAACCCACGCAGACATGGGAGAACATACAGACTTCGTAGAGACAGCGACCCAAGCCAGGAATCGAACCCGAGTCCCTGGCACTGTGAAGGAACAATGCTAACCATTATGCTACTGTGCCAGCTTGTTGACCATTCCTTGGGTATTCCTGGGGTCTATTCTCCTGCCCAATTCCTGACATCTGTTTGAGCTACTAAATTTCCTTTGTAATTCTTTTCTCATAGTGATTCTTGCACCCCAGATCTAAACATTGCCAAAATACTGCCAGCATCGAGGGCAGCATGTGGCATAGTGGTTAGCACTGCAGCCTACGGTGCTGAGGACCCGGTTCGAATCTTGGCCCTGCGTCACTGTCTGTGTGGAGTTTGCACATTCTCTCCGTGTCTGCATGGGTTTCAACACCACAACTCAAAGATGTGCAGGTCAGGTGGATTGGCCACGCTAAATTGCCCCTTAATTGGGGGAAAAAAATTGGATACTCTAACTTTTTTTTAAAAAGAAATATTGCCAGCATCTAATCCTCCATCCTTCATATTAATGAATATCCCACTGGAGTCAGGAAGGTGACTGGAAATAAATTCCAACAATTCTTTAAAGCTCACGATGCTGTGCCGAACTTTTGTTCTTAATCTAGGACAAACGTTCGGCACAACATCGTGGGCCAAAGGGCCTGTTCTGTGCTGTATTTTCTATGTTCTTATGTTCTTTAAACATCTGTGACAAAGGTGTAACTCTTTCTGAGAATCAAGACTACAAGCCTATTCATGTTTGATACAATCCAACAATTTGAAGACAAGCATTGAATTAGGAATCTCAACATAGAATTTCTGTGATGTTAAATAATCTGTTAAATTCCATGATATATTCTTCAATGGAATAATAATCCAAAAACACCAGGACAAAGTAGCCCGCTTGATTGGCATGCCAACCATAACCCTCCATTATCAGCACACAGTAGCAGCGGTGTGTAGTGTCTACAAGATGCACTGCAGCAACTCCCAACTCCATTACCAGTGTCCCCTTAGAGGCAGCGTCTTCCAAACTCATGACCACTACCAGCTAGAAGGATAAGGGTAGCAGATAAATGGGAACCCCACCACCTGGAGGTTCCCCTCAAAGTCACTGACCATCCTGATTGGAAATATATCACCGTTCCATCATTGTCGCTGGGTCAAAATCCTGGAACTCCCACCCTAACAGCACTGTGGGTGTACCTACATGTCAGGGACTGCAGCGGTTCAAGAAGGCAGCTCACCACAACCTTTTCAAGGTAAATTGGGGATGGGCTAATTCATTTCTTGAATTAATAAAAAAAGTTTACCAAAATCTGATGAGCCTCATATGCATTTAACAGATCATCGTTATAAACTTTGTCCATTAATTTTAAGAGATGATCCAAACCTTCCTCACTTGATGAGCTCGAGCTCTGAAAATACTTTGCATCTGATGTTATTTCTGATGGAAAGCGAAAGTGTTAAGGCCATACTCTGCTTTTTCTTTGGTAAGAACGTAACCAGAAGTATTTGGCAGGTAGGATCAAGGAAAACCCAAAAGCTTTCTATAGGTATGTCAGGAATAAAAGAATGACTAGGGTAAGAGTAGGGCCAGTCAAGGACAGGGATGGGAAGTTGTGTGTGGAGTCTAAAGAGATAGGCGAGATACTAAATGAATATTTTTCGTCAGTATTCACTCAGGAAAAAGAGAATGTTGTGGAGGAGAATGCTGAGACCCAGGCTATTAGATTAGATGGCATTGAGGTACGTAGGGAAGAGGTGTTGGCAATTCTGGACAGGCTGAAAATAGATAAGTCCCCGGGGCCTGATGGGATTTATCCTAGGATTCTCTGGGAAGCCAGGGAAGAGATTGCTGAGCCTTTGATTTTTATGTCATCATTGGCTACAGGAATAGTGCCAGAGGACTGGAGGATAGCAAATGTGGTCCCTTTGTTCAAGAAGGGGAGCAGAGACAACCCCGGCAACTATAGACCGGTGAGCCTCACGTCTGTTGTGGGTAAAGTCTTGGAGGGGATTATAAGAGAAAAGATTTATAATCATCTAGATGGGAATAATATGATCAGGGACAGTCAGCATGGCTTTGTGAAGGGTAGGTCATGCCTCACAAATCTTATCGAGTTCTTTGAGAAGGTGACTGAACAGGTAGACGAGGGTAGAGCAGTTGATGTGGTGTATATGGATTTCAGTAAAGCGTTTGATAAGGTTCCCCACGGTAGGCTATTGCAGAAAATACGGAGGCTGGGGATTGAGGGTGATTTAGAGATGTGGATCAGAAATTGGCCAGCTGAAAGAAGACAGAGGGTGGTGGTTGATGGGAAATGTTCAGAATGGAGTTCAGTTACAAGTGGCGTACCACAAGGATCTGTTCTGGGGCCGTTGCTGTTTGTCATTTTTATAAATGACCTAGAGGAGGGCGCAGAAGGGTGGGTGAGTAAATTTGCAGACGACACTAAAGTCGGTGGTGTTGTCGACAGTGCGGAAGGATGTTGCAGGTTACAGAGGGACATAGATAAGCTGCAGAGCTGGGCTGAGAGGTGGCAAATGGAGTTTAATGTAGAGAAGGGTGAGGTGATTCACTTTGGAAGGAATAACAGGAATGCAGAATATTTGGCTAATGGTAAAATTCTTGGAAGTGTGGATGAGCAGAGGGATCTCGGTGTCCATGTACATAGATCCCTGAAAGTTGCCACCCAGGTTGATAGGGTTGTGAAGAAGGCCTGTGGAGTGTTGGCCTTTATTGGTAGAGGGATTGAGTTCCGGAGTCATGAGGTCATGTTGCAGCTGTACAAAACTCTGGTACGGCCGCATTTGGAGTATTGCGTACAGTTCTGGTCACCTCATTATAGGAAGGACGTGGAAGCTTTGGAACGGGTGCAGAGGAGATTTACCTTGATGTTGCCTGGTATGGAGGGAAAATCTTGAGGAAAGGCTGATGAACTTGAGGTTGTTTTCGTTAGAGAGAAGAAGGTTAAGAGGAGACTTCATAGAGGCACACAAAATGATCAGGGGGTTAGATAGGGTGGACAGTGAGAGCCTTCTCCCACGGATGGAAATGGCTAGCACGAGGGGACATAGCCTTAAACTGAGGGGTAATAGATATAGGACAGAGGTCAGAGGAAGGTTCTTTACGCAAAGAGTGGTGAGGCCGTGGAATTTCTGGTGGTCACCCATTTCTCTGCCTGCACCTTGGGTGTGACCACATTTATATAACTGCGATCTATGACGCTTTCCGCCACCTGCATGCTCCTAAGTGCATCCAATTGCTGCTCCAACCGAACCATGCGGTCTGTGAGGAGCTCCAGTTGGGTGCACTTTCTGCAGATGAAGCCATCCGGGACGCTGGAAGCCTCCCAGACCTGCCACATCTCACAGTCACAGCACTGCACCCCTCTAACTGACATTGCGTCAATTAATTAGTATATTAAAAAAAATTTTTAAATTTTTTTAAAAGTTAGTTAACTATCTGTTTCCTAGCACTAGATTTCTAATATAAATGTGAACGCTAAATATAGTACTCTCCGATCTCTGGCTTAGATAAATTATAATTAAGTAATTATGTTTAATTAGTTACCAATGCTTAATTTTTTTAAATTTAGTGTAGATTCCCAACCAGCCACTCAGGTCACAGCTTTTTTGTGATGTCACTTCAGTTTCCCCCCCCACACACACACAATTGGAAAAAGGTATAAAAGTAAAAATGAGTAAAAATCACTTACTTACCTTCTGAGTGTCTTAGATGTTCTCAGGTTCTCTCCCTGACAGAGACTGCTCCTCCTCCCCCGAACGGCTCCCGAAACTAGGCCGCGATCTTTTTAAATCTCCGCTCCGACTCGCAGCTCCCGCTCTTTTTAAATCTCCTGCGCTTTTTAAATCTCCCTGCTCCCTCTCCTCTCGCGCTGTTTTCACTGTCCCGGCTCTCTCTCCTCCCGCGCTTTTTAAATCTCCCGGCTCTCTCCCCTCTTGCGCTGTTTTCACTGTCCCGGCTCTCTCTCCTCTCGCGCTGTTTTCAATGTCCCAGCTCTCTCTCTTCCCGCGCTGTTTTCACTGTCCTGGCTCTCTCTCCTCTCGCGCTATTTTCACTGTCCCGGCTCTCTCTCCTCCCGCGCTGTTTTCGCGACCCCCGAGTCTAGTGAATTTTGGTAAATTATCACTCGTGCATTTGCAAATTGCCTAGCCATCTCTTTTAGCGCTCTGGGATGCATTCCATCAGGGCCAGGAGATTTGTCTACCTTTAGCCCCATTAGCTTGCCCATCACTACCTCCTTCGTGTTAACAATCATCTCAAGGTCCTCACCTGTCACAGCCTCATTTCTATCAGTCACTGGCATGTTATTTGTGTCTTCCACTGTGAAGACCGACCCAAAAAACCTGTTCAGTTCTTCAGCCATTTCCTCATCTCCTATTATTAAATCTCCCTTCTCATCGTCTAAAGGACCAATATTTACCTTAGCCACTCTTTTTTGTTTTATATATTTGTAGAAACTTTTACTATGTTTTTATATTCTGAGCAAGTTTACTCTCATAATCTATCTTACTCTTCTTTATAGCTTTTTAGTAGCTTTCTGTTGCCCCCGAAAGATTTCCCAGTCCTCTAGTCTCCCACTAATCTTGCCACTTTGTATGCTTTTTCCTTCAATTTGATACTTTCCCTTATTTCCTTAGATATCCACGGTCGATTTTCCCTCTTTCTACCGTCCTTCCTTTTTGTTGGTATAAACCTTTGCTGAGCACTTTGAAAAATCGCTTGGAAGGTTCTCCACTGTTCCTCAACTGTTTCTCCATAAAGTCTTTGCTCCCAGTCTACCTGAGCTAGCTCTTCTCTCTTCCCATTGTAATCTCCCTCCTTTGTTTCAGCACAAAATACTAGTGTTTGATTTTACCTTCTCACCCTCCATCAGTATTTTAAATTCCACCATATTGTGATCGCTCCTTCCGAGAGGATCCCTAACTATGAGATCATGAATCAATCCTGTCTCATTACACAGGACCAGATCTAGGATCGCTTTTTCCCTCGTAGGTTCCATTACATACTGTTCTAGGAAACTATCGCGGATACATTCTATAAACTCCTCCTCGAGGCTGCCTTGACCGACATGTAGGTTAAAATCCCCCATGATAACTGCTGTACCATTTCTACATGCATCTGTTATTTCTTTGTTTATTACCTGCCCTACCATAATGTTACTATTTGGTGGCCGATAGACTACTTCTATCAGTGACTTTTTTGCCTTACTATTCCTGATTTCCACCCAAATGGATTCAACCTCATCCTCCATAGCACCGATGTCATCCCTTACTTTTGCCCTGATGTCATCCTTAAATAACAGAGCTACACCACCTCCGTTACCGTCCACTCTGTCCTTCCGAATAGTTGGATACCCTCGGATATTTAACTCCGAGTCGTGACTATCCTTTAACCATGTTTCAGTAATGGCCACTAAATCATAGTCATTCACGATGATTTGCGCCATCAACTAATTTACCTTATTCCGAATACTACGAACATTCAGGTAAAGTACACTTTTATACCTCTGTTTTGAATCTTAACACCTCGATCAGTAACCTCTCCTAAGTTATATTTCCTCTTAACCTTTCTCCTAATTTTCCTTGTCGTTGAACCCATATCTTCATGTAACAACCTGCCGCGTCGCTTACCATTTATGTTTTTACTTCCCATTTTATTCCTTTTAGTATTACTGGGCCTATTCACTGAGCTCCCCTCAGTCACTGTACCTTGTACTGTCGCCCTTTTTGATTTTTGACTATGGCTTCTCTGCCTTACACTTTTCCCCCTTACTGCCTTTTGTTTCTGTCCCTGCTTTACTACCTTCCGACTTCCAGCATTGGTTCCCATCCCCCTGCCACATTAATTTAAACCCTCCCCAACAGCTCTAGCAAACACCCCTCCTCGGTTCCAGTCCTGCCCAGGCCAGGTGCAGACCGTCCGGTTTGTACTGGTCCCACCTCCCCTAGAACCGGCTCCAATGCCCCAGGAATTTGATAGCACAATTGCTTCACAGCTCCAGGGTCCCAGGTTCGATTCCGGCTTGGGCCACTGTCTGTGCGGAGTCTGCACGTCCTCCCCGTATGTGCGTGGGTTTCCTCCGGGTGCTCCGGTTTCCTCCCACAGTCCAAAGATGTGCAGGTTAGGTGGATTGGCCGTGATAAATTGCCCTTCGTGTCCAAAATTGCCCTTAGTGTTGGGTGGGGTTGCTGGGTTGTGGCGGTAGGGTGGAGGTGTTGACCTTGGGTAGGGTGCTCTTTCCAGGAGCCGGTGCAGACTCGATGGGTCGGGTGGCCTCCTTCTGCACTGTAAATTCTATGATTCTATGAATCCCTCCCTCTTGCACCATCCCTCGAGTCATGCATTCATCCTATCTATCCTGACATTCCTACTCTGACTAGCTCGTGGCACAGGTAGCAATCCTGATATTAATATCTTTGAGGTCCTACTTTTTAGTTTAACTCCTAACTCCCTGAATTCAGCTTGTAGGACCTCGTCCCATTTTTTACCTATATCGTTGGTGTCCAGGTGCACCACGACAGCTGTTCACCCTCCCCACCAGAATGTCCTGCAGCCGCTCCGAGGCATCCTTGGCCCTTGCACCAGGGAGGCAACAATGTAAAACCTTTTGTCTGTCCTGTGTTCCCTTTTATCCTCACCCTGCTGCCTTTGATCCAGTCTTATGGTTAGATGCTACAACGTTGCTACACCATCTAGGATTTCTGTTCAAACTACAGATTTTAGCGGAGTTCAAATACCCCTATCGTGATGGACCAGGCCAAGACATCCCCTTTAGGCTCTGTGATAGAACCGGTGAGGTCAATGTTATAGACTTGGCAAGCAGTAAATCGGGAAATGTACAATTTGCAGCCTTCTCCTATTGGTTCCTGTGATTGGTTGAGCTAGTCAGAAGGTTCCAGAAGGAAAGCGGGTCTTCTGAAGAGTTCCATTGTGTGTCTGTTGTGTGACGAGATCCAGGCATAAGGCAGTTTTAAATCTCTCTCTCTCTCTGCCTGTTGATTTAGAGAGCATTCTACAGCCTGCAAGTCCTAGTTGAAGACACCATTCGGAGATCACTAGCAAAAAGAGCCACGTTGGCAGCAAAGAACAATCCCATATCTATTGATCCTTTTTCATTTTAAACATTTTCCTTCCATTTCCGGTGGGCGTATGTATGAATGGAGGGTGGGACAGGGTTTTGGGATGAGGTAGATTGTTAGACCATTGTTCTGTTATTTCTTAGCATATTCATCTTTTCCTCTTGTTATTAATAAACAGTTTGTTGACGTTTTTACTTATAAATCTGGTGCCTGTGACTCATTGGAGTAGTCTGGGTCAAAATCTCAACAGGTTTATCAGAATTATTTGTTAATTCACTTATGTTGCGATCCCGGGTCGTGGGACGCTGGAACCAATCACACAGTCGCTCAGGGTGTCGGGATACCACGCACCTGTCCCAGCCCACACACTGTCCCTACCCCACACACCTGGGCCCATGCCCATACATGTCCCTACACCACACACCTGAGCCCATGCCCGTACCTGTCCCTACCCACACGCCTGACCCCAGCCGACGCACCTGTCCCCAGCCCACACACCTGTCCCCAGGCCCCACACCTGTTCAGACACACACCTGTCCCCAGCCCCACACACCTGTTCACAGACCCACACCTGTCCCGAGCTCCAAACACCTGTTCAGACCCACAGCTGTCCCCAGCCCCACACACCTTACCCCAGCACCACACACCTGTCCCCAGCCCCACACCTGTCCCCAGCCCCACACACCTGTCCCCAACCCCACACACACCTGTCCCCAACCCCACACACACCTGTCCCCAACCCCACACACCTGTCCCCAACCCGACACACACCTGTCCCCAGACTCACAGCTGTCCCCAGCCCCACTCAAATGTCCCCAGCGAAACACACCTGTCCACAGCCCGACACACCTGTACACAGCCTCACATACCTGTCCACAGCCCCACACACCTGTCCACAGCCCCACACACACCTGTCCACAGCCCCACTCGCATCTGTCCACAGCCCCGCACACACCTGTTCCCAGCCCCACACATGTATCCCCAGCCCCTCGCATACATACACGAGTGTCCACAACTCCACACACACAACCTGACACCACCACCACAACCACACCTGACCCCAGCCCCACACACCTGTCCACAGCCACACAGATCTCCCCAGACCCCCCCACACACACACACACACATACGTGTCCCCAGCCCCACATACACACCTGACCCAAGCCCCACACCGGTCTCCAGCCCACACACTGGTCCCCAGCCCACGCACCGGTCCCCAGCCCACGCACCGGTCCCCAGCCCACGCACCGGTCCCCAGCCCACGCACCGGTCCCCAGCCCACGCACCGGTCCCCAGCCCACATAAGTTTTTTAAAATTCATTCATGGGATGTGGGCGTAGCTGGTTACGTCAGCATTTATTGCCCATCCCCAATTGTCCTTCAGAATGTGGTAATGAGCTACCTTCTTGAACCACTGCCGTCCCGGAGGTGTAGGTACACCCAGTGCTGTTAGGGAGGGAGGTCCAGGATTTACCCAGTGACAGTGAAGGAACAAAGATATATTTCCAAGTTGGGGTGGTGAGTGACTTGGACAGGAACCTCCAGGTGGTGGGGGTCCCAGTTTCCTGCTGCTCTTGCCCATCCAGATGGTGGTGGTTGTGGGTTTGCAAGGTGCTGTCTAAGGAACCTTGGTGAGTTACTGCAGTGCACCTTGCACTCGTTTTGGGTTTATTGTCACGTGTACTGAGGTACAGTGATAAGTATTGTTCTGCGTACTGTCCAGACAGATCTTTCCATACATGAAAAAACATAGGACATACAATAGCTACACAATGTAAATACATAGACACCAACATTCGGTGAAACATACGGAGTGTAGTACGGCAGAGTAAAGAAGATGGGTGAAGAGATCTGTTCAGTCCATAAGAGGGTCATTCAGGATTCTGGTAACAGCTTCTTCTCTGCAGCTACTAAACAACTCTCTCTCGGACTGATCTATTCCCAGTACGAACACTATTCACGATGCCCTATGCTTCTCGAGCTCATGTATTGCTTGCTTGGCCCTTGTTTCGCACTGTACTAATCACTAATTGTTGATGTACCATTTCTCAATGTACTCTGTCAATTCTTCTTTTGTCTACAATGTACGTACTGTGTACGTTTCCTTGGCCGCAGAAAAATACTGTACTTTGGTACATGTGACAATAAATATCAATTAATCAATCAAGAAACTGTTTTTGAATCTGTTCTCAGACTTGATTTCCTGCCTGATGGAAGAAGTTGGAAGAGAGAGTAACACGGGTGGGAGAGGTCTTTGATTATTCTGCCCGCTTTCCTAGGACAGCGGGAGGTGCAGACAGAGTCAATGGATGGGTGGCGGGTTCGTGTGATCAACTGAGCTGTGCTCACGACTCTAGTTTCTTACGATCTTGGGCCAAGGAGTTGTCATACCAGGGTGTGATGCAGCCAGATAGGATGCTTTCTATGGTGCATCTGTAAAAATTGTTAAGAGTCAATGTGGGCATGCCGAATTTCCTTAAGTTTCCTGAGGAAGTACAGACGCTGTTGTGCTTTCTTGGTCGTAGCGTCGACGTGGGTAAACCAGGACAGATTGTTGATGTGCACACCTAGGGATTTGAAGATGGCAACCATCTCCACCTCGGCACCATTGATGCAGACAGGGGTATGTACGATACAGCGCTTCCTGAAGTCAATGACCATCTCCTTAGTTTTGCTGACGTTGAGGAAGAAATTCCTGACATTACACCACGCCAGTAGTTTCTCTATCTCCTTCCTGTGCTCTGACTCATCCTTGTTCGAGATCTGACTCACTACGGTCATGTCATCAGCAAACTTGTAGATGGAGTTGGAGCCAAATTTTGCCACAGTCATGTGTATATAGGGAGCATCGTCAGGGGCTAAGTACGGAGCCTTGTGGGTTTCACTTCCAAGAAGGCCAGTCTGGATAGAAATTGTCCCATGGGCAGGCG